>NC_064923.1:452526325-452869659 GCF_023897955.1 Schistocerca gregaria
TGGTGTCTGTTCGTGCTAAGTCGTGTCTCCCTACCACTTTCGCGCAACGACGCTCTGAGCGTGTTTTTTTAGGGAATTGACTAGTTTGAACCTGGGACCTGTTGCTGGTAAGAAGACGCCAGACTTCACATGACATGTAGAGTTCAGAAGAGTTCAGTGAGACCTTTTTGTTTTGGTCATCAGTCAACTGACTGGTTTGATACGGCCCGCCACGAATTCCTTTCCTGTGCTAACCTCTTCATCTCAGAGTAGCACTTGCAACCTACGTCCTCAATTATTTGCTTGACGTATTCCAATCTCTGTCTTCCTCCACAGTTTTTGCCCTCTACAGCTCCCTCTAGTACCATGGAAGTCATTCCCTCATGTCTTAGCAGATGCCCTATCATCCTGTCCCTTCTCCTTATCAGTGTTTTCCACATATTCCTTTCCTCTCCGATTCTGCGTAGAACCTCCTCATTCCTTACCTTATCAGTCCACCTAATTTTCAACATTCGTCTATAGCACCACATCTCAAATGCTTCGATTCTCTTCTGTTCCGGTTTTCCCACAGTCCATGTTTCACTACCATACAATGCTATACTCCAGACGTACATCCTCAGAAATTTCTTCCTCAAATTAAGGCCGGTGTTTGATATTAGTAGACTTATCTTGGCCAGAAATGCCTTTTTTGCCATAGCGAGTCTGCTTTTGATGTCCTCCTTGCTCCGTCCGTCATTGGTTATTTTACTGCCTAGGTAGCAGAATTCCTTAACTTCATTGACTTCGTGACCATCAATCCTGATGTTAAGTTTCTCGCTGTTCTCATTTCTACTACTTCTCATTACCTTTGTCTTTCTCCGATTTACTCTCAAACCATACTGTGTACTCATTAGACTGTTCATTCCGTTCAGCAGATCATTTAATTCTTCTTCACTTTCACTCAGGATAGCAATGTCATCAGCGAATCGTATCACTGATATCCTTTCACCTTGTATTTTAATTCCACTCCTGAACCTTTCTTTTATTTCCATCATTGCTTCCTCGATGTACAGATTGAAGAGTAGGGGCGAAAGGCTACAGCCTTGTCTTACACCCTTCTTAATACGAGCACTTCGTTCTTGATCGTCCACTCTTATTATTCCCTCTTGGTTGTTTTACATACTGTATATGACCCGTCTCTCCCTATAGCTTACCCCTACTTTTTTCAGTATTTCGAACAGCTTGCACCATTTTATACTGTCGAACGCTTTTTCCAGGTCGACAAATCCTATGAACGTGTCTTGATTTTTCTTTAGCCTTGCTTCCATTATTAGCCGTAACGTCAGAATTGCCTCTCTCGTGCCTTTACTTTTCCTAAAGCCAATCTGATCGTCACCTAGCGCATTCTCAATTTTCTTTTCCATTCTTCTGTATATTATTCTTGTAAGCAGCTTCGATGCATGAGCTGTTAAGCTGATTGTGCGATAATTCTCGCACTTGTCAACTCTTGTCGTCTTCGGAATTGTGTGGATTATGCTTTTCCGAAAGTCAGATGGTATGTCGCCAGACTCATATTCTACACACCAACGTGAATATTCGTTTTGTTGCCACCTCCCCCTATGATTTTAGAAATTCTGATGGAATGTTATCTATCCCTTCTGCCTTATTTGACCGTAAGTCCTCCAAAGCTCTTTTAAATTCCGATTCTAATACTGGATCCCCTATCTCTTCTAAATCGACTCCTGTTTCTTCTTGTATCACATCAGACAAATCTTCACCCTCATAGAGGCTTTCAATGTATTCTTTCCACGTATCTGCTCTCTCCTCTGCATTTAACAGTCGAATTCCAGTTGCACTGTTAGTGTTACCACCGTTGCTTTTAATGTCACCAAAGGTTGTTTTGACTTTCCTGTATGATGAGTGTCCTTCCGACAATCATATCTTTTTCGATGTCTTCACATTTTCCCTTCAGCCATTTCGTCTTAGCTTCCCTGAACTTCCTATTTATTTCATTCCGCAGCGACTTGTGTTTCAGTATTCCTGATTTTCCCGGAACATGTTTGTACTTCATCCTTTCATCAATCAACTGAAGTATTTCTTCTGTTACCCGTGGTTTCTTCGCAGCTACCTTCTTTGTACCTATGTTTTCCTTCCCAACTTCTGTGATGGCCCTTTTTCGAGATGTCCATTCCTCTTCAACTGTACTGCCTACTGCGCTATTCCTTATTGCTGTATCTATAGAGTTAGAGAACATCAAACGTATCTCGTCATTCCTTAGAACTTCCGTATCCCACTTCTTTGCGTATTGATTCTTCCTGACCAATGTCTTGAACTTCAGCCTACTCTTCATCACTACTATATTTTGATCTGAGTCTATATCTGCTCCTGGGTACCCCTTACAATCCAATATCTGATTTCGGAATCTCTGTCTGACCATGATGTAATCTAATTGAATTCTTCCCGTATCTCCCGGCCTTTTCCAAGTATACCTCCTCCTCTTGTGATTCTTGAACAGGGTATTCGCTATTACTAGCTGAAACTTGTTACAGAACTCAATTAGTCTTTCTCCTCTTTCATTCCTTGTCCCACGTCCATATTCTCCTGTAACCTTTTCTTCTACTGCTTCCCCTACAACTGGATTCCGGTCGCCCATGACTATTAAATTTTCGACCCCCTTTAGATACTGCATTACCCTTTCAATATCCTCATACACTTTCTCTAGCTGTTCATCTTCAGCTTGCGACGTCGGCATGTATACCTGAACTATCGTCGGTGACGGTCTGCTGCCGATTCTGATTAGAACAACCCGGTCACTGAACTGTTCACAGTAGCACACCCTCTGCCCTACCTTCCTATTCATAACGAATCCTACACCTGTTATACCTTTTCTGCTGCTGTTGATATTACCCGATACTCATCTGACCAGAAATCCTTGTCTTCGTTCCACTTCACTTCACTGACCCCTACTATATCTAGATTGAGCCTTTGCATTTCCCTTTTCAGATTTTCTAGTTTCCCTACCACGTTCAAGCTTCTGACATTCCACGCCCCGACTCGTAGAACATCATCCTTTCTTTGATTATTCAATCTTTTTCTCATGGTAACCTCCCCCTTGGCAGTCCCCTCCCGGAGATCCGAATGGCGGACTATTCCGGAATCTTTTGCCAATGGAGAGATCATCATGACACTTCCACTACAGGCCACATGTCCTATGGATACACGTTACGTGTCTAATGCAGTGGTTTCCATTGCCTTCTGCATCCTCATGTCGTTGATCATTGCTGATTATTCCGCCTTTAGGGGCAATTTCCCACCCCTAGGACAAGAGAGTGCCCTGAACCTCTATCCGCTCCTCCGCCCTCTTTGACAAGGCCGTTGGCAGAATGAGGCTGACTTCTTATGCCGGAAGTCTTCGGCCGCCAAGGCTGATTATTTATCAAAATTTGGGCAGTGGCGGGGATCTAACCTGGGACCGAAGACGTTTTGATTATGAATCGAAGACGCTACCCCTATACCACGGTCTCCAGTGAGACTAGCGATGATATAATCAAATACTTAATGATTTCAGCGTTAGCTCCACTGCACTCCCTGTAAAAGAATTTTAATACTAACTAAATTTAGTGGAAGGGGTTCAAGGCTATCCTATTTTTAGTTAGCTGGTAAAATAACGTCGAAAAAGCAGTTAAGTGTACCATTGGAATTTTTATTCTACTCGGAAAACATTGTTTATAAATTGCACTATTGATAAAAGGAAATGTTTTAATACAGGATGGTAAAAACCAACTGCGTTCAACAAAAATGTGAACGAATATTCCATGAATGGGTTTCCAAGTTCTACAATCGATCGAAGGATGACCTATGCCATATCACACCTATAATCTAGGTTTAATTTAAGTTTCACAAAAGAGAAAACTATCAAAATGGTCTACAGTGACCCTCAATTATCTTTAATTACTTATCTAACTTGTCGTAAATTACAGTGGCTGATGTGGCTTCTCAATAACTATACAACAGAAAAATTATCGCATTTCAGATTTTTACTTCAAGTGGCAAATGTGAACACCATGAGTTTTAATTAACGATCGACACTAGTATTACGCAAAAAAGGGGTGTAACAGATGAGACTTCTGCAGTTCTGAGTGAAGCCTTATGCGCTCTATGTGGCATCGCGTGCGTTCATTACCTTGTCAGTGGTTAGTCAGCGTCAGGGGGCAGCGGGCTGTGCAGCTCCACACACCTCGCCGTCTCGGTAGCAAGTCTGTCTAACTTCTCCTTACTACTGATTACCGAAGTCGGTTTAAGAAAACGGTATCTGGCTGTGTTTTCAACTGACCAATCAGCGTCTCAATGTTAACCTTAAGCTCCGTCTACAAAAATTCTGTCTATCCAATGAGAAACGTTATACTTTTCTTGGTGGAGCAATGTTTTTAATGTTTGCTACGTAAGATAGACGCGTATAGTCTCACGTTAAAACTTTTAGTCTTATCATAAGATCTATACTGTTCTTCTGGAGGGATCTATCTTTTAACATGGGCTGGGGGCTGCTCTTGACGGTTGGCCGGCGACGTGGGTGGAGTCCCTTATCGTAGGGCCTTCTAGCCTACACAGCTCTGATCTTAGCTTCTGTTCTCATTTCTCCCCTTGGAACTGCGTCTGTTTCACAGTGGGAACGTATGACACGCATTTAGGTATTCTTGTGTTAGTCTATGGTATTCCATTTGCTCACTCGTTGATCGTATAACTTTGGTTAATTTAATGTCAGGATTTATTCGGAGCTATGCGACATATTGCCGGATTTGCTATCATGTCAGGGTTTTCATGGAAGGTGTTGGATTTGCCCGACACCTTACACATGGACTGTAGCAAAATCAGAAAAGAAGAGAAACGGAACATTTGAAATGTGGTACTATAAAAGAATATTTAAATTTAGGTGGACTTACGAGATTTGGAATGAAGATGTTCTCTCCGCAATCGTCAAAGAAAGGAGCACATTGAAAACACTGAGAAGAAGAAGCGACAGAATTAACGGACATGTGTTAAGACAGCAAGGAATAACGTCTTTAACTGACTATGTAGAGCGTCCAGCACATTACCACTTAGTTACAAGAGACAGTCATTGTGTTAGATATATATTTTTTTATTTTAAAAGGTATCACTGTAAAGTGTATCCTTTCGTAAAATGACAGAATATGGCTACTTTTTACTTGTAATTAAGAGTGATTTGAAAATGACTTGAAACACAGATGTTACAAACGTCCTTAACAATGACTCACAGTCGAAATTAGTTAATAGCACAAAAAAATCATCGCATTTATAAACGTAAACATGGTCCGTAGTAGGCTGTGGATCCCCACAAATACAAAATATTTTCGTAAGTTCTGGACTTCTAGTTGGATAAAGATAAAAAAGAATGGCAGTTTGGAACCACATTTCACTTTGGACTTATAGTATGTCTCCTGTGAACAAAATTTACCAGTTCAACCTGGCCAAGCAAAACTTTAACCCGCGAAAGAGTATCTAATGGGAACTAGAAACAATGGGATGACTGAATACGCGAAATGGCTAGCACAAAAGATCGCATAGCAAATCATTTGCTCTGCCTCGAAGATACCGGCGTTGTATGAAAAATATGCTAAAGCGTTTTGCATAAATATTATATTGCAGGCTTTTCTTTGACAAGTTACAGCACATGAAACTATCAAAAAACCCGGGACTGAGACGTGTAGTCTCTGGAAATAAGATAGAATTGTAAATTAAATGTAATCTAACAAAAGTAAAAATTTGGTACAAAATTAACTTGGTGGCCAAGACACACTTAACGACATCGCTTTCTGATCTAAGATGTCAATAGATAGTTCTCCCAGAAAGAAAAAAATATACTGATTTGCAGCTGTATCTGCTAACGCGTCTTGTATGGAATTCGATGCTGTCTAGCTGTGGACACACTAACTCACTGTCTATCCTGTCACATGAATGTTTGACAGCTCGACGAGCGAATGAGATATAATTTGTTCCAGTGCACCACAAATAAACTTAAATCTTAAGTAAAGAACCTATGGATGTATCCACCTACATGTGCTGGACAAAACAAGAGCACGTGTGTTTCTGCAATGTGTATTCTGGCCCTGCAAGATATTCTAATGGTACTTATCGATCACAAATTTTGCTGCCAAGATACACGCGAATGGAATTTTATACATCATACAGCGTAATCGGAAGAAAAAAGAAGTATTTCCAAGTTTTTATTTAACATGTTTAGGACTGGGCGGCTGGCTGCTAAACGGCATTCATAGGAACTAGTTCAAAATAAATTTATACACTCTGCACTTCTGTTAAAATATCGGCTACTTAAGCGCAAAATAAACATCAATAGTCACCTTTAGGACTGGAGGGACGTGATACGGTTACTCTTCACTGCATATGAATGAGATGTATTGTTCCACAAACATTTGATAATGCTGAATAAAGAGGGGAGAAGGTCGGTTTTCGTCCTAAGCTCCGCCAAAAAAGTTTGTTGGTTCACACTTCATCTCACAAGAAAGTAAGATACATTTATTGGTATTAGTAGGATTTATCTAATCGGTATTTCACCAATTTTACAGTTATCTACGAACGTCACCTATCATTTGTGAAGTCTACGCTTAGACTAATGAAAAGAATGTTTGTCTAGAAGCGAAAGAACAGTTTCATTTTTGCCAAAAAGGAGGCTATGATTTTATGAAATGCCAGTTTCATTTTTTCACACATATTACATTCAAATGACTTGCAAGTAACTTCTCCTTTGTTAGTATTACAAAAGTTCCTACACCCCGTTGTTCGGAGCAGTGTCACAGCCGCTCTCAGCCGGATATCCACAGCTCAGGTGAAACACTTGTGCCGTGGCGCACGTTCACATAATCATTTACACTGCAGTACGCTTGCAAATTTATTCGCCGAAAAAGCTGACGAATAACATGTGCAGGCTGCCGGAACGGAGCTTATCCAGCTCAGCCAGAAAGGCTTTTCTCGCCAAGAAGAACGAGAAATTGCTCTCCAGGAACAATTCGAGATAGCGGAAGGACTAATGTATGGATCTGGAATTCCAGACTAAACGTAAGTAACGAAAACACTGTTTTTTGATCAAACTATAATTTTTGGCCCGCCTTATTGGATTATCCATTTTGAATTTTGAAAACATAACTTCAGATTTCAAAAATATATAATACCTACTTTTTATCCAAATTGAACTAATAATACATATGAAAGTGTTCCCTAAATGTTAAGCAGGCAGCATAAAATTAAAACGTTTCAATCTATTAACTTCTACCTTTGACTCCTGAAAAGTAAATACGTTTACTGGGAGCTTATACCTATTATATTTGAAATTCATTAACATTAACTGTTTTTGTAAAGTTATAAAAACTGAAACAAACCTTCAAAAATCGAACACAAGAGTTGGAGTTAGCACCATATCGTTAAATGTAAGATTATTCATTGTGATTAGATACAAGCTCCTATAAATTTAATTTTGTGTCGACTGATGTTTTCCATTTTTGATTTTCAGTTAACTACTGAGGGGTACACAGCACACAGTCTGCTTACTTCAAACACTCAGACCCCTGATTAAACCATAACTACAGGCACCATTTTTTTTGTATTGAAAATCTGAAATAAAGTTGAAAGTATGATCAGTCGTAACCCCAAACAGATCCTTCGTATGTCTTTTCATTATCTCAAAAGCTTTGCCCATTTTTTGCTCATTTTAATGAGAACTTTTGCATGGTGGAAATCTCAGAGGAATGAAATACAATATTGATAGGATGTAATTCAGAATCATGTGAAAAATTATCCTTATTTGTTACTGGGAAAAGTGTGAGACAGCGCTATTTTAAAAATTTAAGAACACTACAAATAGAATATACGGCAAACAAAACCAGGCCACTACCTTCATCGATAAGGCTCCCAGTTCAGAATAAGTGTTTTTAATGTAGGTTAATTCTTACAAAGAAGAAAACAGCAACCAGCCACTATTTTCTTCTTTGTAAGAATTAACCTACATTAATTGTAAACAGCCACGGTCTCGTCAGGCCGGTTTTAGACAAAATAGCATAAGTGTATTTTTACGAGAAAAGAGTAAAATGGTAATTATTATTGATAATTATTCAGAACACACCAATATTAAATTAAAAGCTATAAAACTTATGTTTTTGCCATCGAACGCCACAAATGTTTTACAACCGTGTGCCCAAGCCATTATGCAAAACCCGAAATTTTGCGAATGAAAGAAATTGCTCCTTCTGTATTTACTAGTAATTGAAGCAAAAAAAACAAAATCGATCAGTTTATTAGAAACATTACAATTGCTACATTCTACATAGAATGTGGTGACGCCAAAGACCATTCGCAACAGTATTGTTTTTCTCGTGGGGATTTCTTCCTTGTTTCAGATTTTTTCGCGCTTCAACGGTCTGTGGGAACTCAAACTGAATCGAAATTGAATAAAATGTTTCTACATTGTCAGAGAGTCCTTCGATATCAGCGAATGAATTTGTTATATCGATTATGATGGGTCCACTGTCACAATCTCTTTGTAGCTAATTTAGAGCTCTTAAGATCGCGTCGATGTAGATGATCACGACGAATTTGACAATGAAATCAACATTGCAGTTTCTGTCTCCAACATATCAGAAATGCAGAACAGCGAGAAAAATGTGCTACTGAGCTTCTCAGTCGAACGGTGAAATGACTAAAACATTAGCTGATACTGAATAATTTGTTGAAAACTTGATACTATAAAAGAACAGTGCCTTCAATGTACAGTAGATTCCCAAAAGAGCAAATTTCAGCAGGAAATCGAATTACTTCATGGTAATAAACTCTGAAACAAATCAATTTTTTACGCATACTTCGTTTAATGCGAAATTCTTTTAACGCCAGAAAAATGTTAAGGCCCTCAGTTTCGAGTTGAATGTTTGCCCGGTATTTTCTTTGAGTAACAAATCGTATACATGTTAACAATAGTCTACAGTAGCTGACATGATCGAATGTCAATGTAGTTTCATACAAGCACTGATCATTGGCCTTTATTTAAATAAATAGAGTAGCAGTTCCCTGCGATTGGCAGTATGACCACCAGAATACATTACCACTGTTCGTATTTAGTTAGTGTTGTTATTAGGTTTGGTAGGGTATATAGGGGGTATGGACAGCGTCAGATGTTGAATGATCACTATGAAGGACATGGAGACGTCATCTTCTCGTGTGAGACAGCGTTATCAGCACACTTGACAAGAGATTCGGGGGGTCTCGCTGTGGGTCCAGTTTAGTGAGACAGTCAGGTGCGGAAGTTCCCTGACGCTGGACTACATGGAGAACAGGCATACTCGTCGTCAAAGTTCTGGTCGACCATATCTGACCAATAAGAAGCAGGATCGCCATATTTTGCATCAGACATGACCGTAACATCTTGAAATCTGCGTCTTCCACCCCATAAAAAGTAATGCACTCCCTATAACAGTCTGTACTATTGGTCGAGTGTATCACCATCCAGACTAGGATATTTCCGTTCCACTCCTAGCCTGCTGTTAATATTGGAATAGAAACGGCTGTTTGGAGTGGTGCTGTGATCGAGAAGCATGGACTGTTGAGTTGCGTCACTTCATGTTCAGCGATGAATTGTGGTTCTCCGATACCTAGATTCCAATGAACGCTGAGTATTATGGCGGCAACCTGGTGGGAGGTTCCGTTCTTCGAATGTTTAGGAGAGGCAGAGCAGTCTCACTTCTGGCGTCTTGATGTGGGGCACCATCAGGTATGACTTCAGATCGTAGCTGCTATTGGGTGAGGGAACTCTGACCACACAACGTTGCGTTCTTCTGTGTTTCCTCCCGAAGGACTGTCGTTGTACCATTTTTCAACAGGACGATGGATTCCCATACATGTACGTGTCTCTGAACTGTCTGCGTGATGTTAAGGTGCCTACGTTTCCAACAAGATATTCAGATCTGTCCCCAATTCAACATGTGTGTGACCAATGCAGACGTCAACTTCATCCCCTTGCCATCGTACAAAATATTTTTGAGTCATCAGTCTTCTGACTGGTTTGACGCGCCCGCCACGAATTCCTCTCCTGTGTCAACCTTTTCATCTCAAAGTAGCACTTGCATCCTACGTCCTCAAATATTTGCTGAATGTATTCCAATCTCTGTCCTGCTCTACATTTGTGCCCTCTACAGCTCCCTCTAGTACTGTGGAAGTCATTCTCTGATGTCTTGAGAGATGTCCTATCATCCTGTCCCTGCTCCGTATCAGTCTTTTCCACATATTCGTTTCCTCTGCGATTCTGCACAGAGCCATCTCATTCCTTACCTTATCAGTACACCTAATTTTCAACCTGCGTCTGTAGTACCACGTCTCAAATGCTTCAATTCTCTTCTCTTCAGGTTTCCCCACAGTCCTTGTTTCACAACCATACAATTCTGTGCTCCAGACGTACACTCTCGGGTATTTCTTCCTCAAATTAAGTCCGATGTTTGATACTGGTAGGTTTCTCTTGGCCAGAAATGCCCTTTTGTCAGGGATAGTCTGCTTTTGATGTCCTCCTTGCTCTGTCCATCATCGGTTGTTTTGCTGCCTAAGTTGCAAAATTTCTTAACTCCATCTAATTTGTGGCCATCCATCCTGATGTTAAGTTCGGCACTGTTCTCATTACTGCTAGTTCTCAACACTTTTACCTTTCTTCGATTTACTCTCAGCCCATATTCTGTACTCATTAGATTGTTCATTTCATTCCGCAGGTCATGTAATTCTTCTTCACTTTCACTCGGGATAGCAATGTTATCAGCGAATCGTATCATTGATATCCTTTCACCTTGAATTTTAATTCCACTCCTGAACCTTTCTTTTATTTCCTTCATTGTTTCTTCGATGTACAGATTGAACAGTGGGGACGAAAGACTACACCCCTGTCTTACACTGTTTTTAATCCGAGCACTTCGTTCTTGGTCGTCCACTCTTATTATTCCCTCTTGACTTTTGTATATATTGTACATTAAGCGTCTCTCCCTATAGCTTGACAACGGCCTTGAAGCAATGGTAATATAGATTCCCACCAGATCACCGAAGCTAAGCGCTGTCGGGTTGGGCTAGCGCTTGGATGGGTGACCATCCGGTCGGCCAAGCGCAGTTGGCAAGCGGGGCGCACTCTTCCATTGTGAGACAAACTGAGGAGCAACTTGATTGAGAAGTAGCGTCTCCGGTGTCGGAAAGTGACATACGGCCGGGAGAGCGGTGTGCTGACAACATGCCCCTCCATATCCGCATCCAGCGACTCCTATGGTCTGAGGTTGGCACAGCGGCAGGTCGGTACCGTTGGGCCTTCATGGCCTGTTCGGGAGGAGTTTTATTTTTTCTTTATTTTTTCAGAATTTGTAATATCTTGCACCATTTTACATTGTCGAACACTTTTTCCAGATCGACAAATACTCTACCGACATCGAGTCAATGAATAAAATTGCCCGTCGATTTAGACATCTAATTTCGATGAAGAGTCAATGGACATTATCTGTATCGTCACTGAATGTTTCAAGTTATTACAGAAAAAAAATAATGATATCATAGTTATTTTGTATTCTAGTTTGAAGTTGTTCACGTGACAGGAGAGACGTGCATGTCCCGTCGACAAAACATGTCTTGGTTTTGCTTTAGTCTTGCTTCCTTTATCAACACAACGTCAGAATCGCCTCTCTGGTGCCTTTAACTTTCTTAAAGCCAAACTGATCGTCATCTAACACCTCCTCAATTTTCTTCTCCATTCTTCTGTATATTATTCTTGTCAGCAACTTGGATTCTTATGCTGTTAAGCTGATTGCGCGATAATTCTCGCACTTGTGAGCTCTTACAGTCTTCGGAATTGTGTGGATGACATTAAGAACCAGTTGCAACAGTTTTGGGCGAAATTGTCGCTGGTGATAATGCAACGGCTTTATTGCATCCCTCACGCCCGAATGAGTTCATATATCCAGACCATGGGGAGGGGAGGGGGGTGCAACGTCATACTGAAAAATGGGCTCATTCTACCAAGTTCTTAGGAAATTTGACTATTTTCTGATAACTGAAATAATAACACCTCCTGTCTTTAGCCATAAAATTCCATGTCGTTTCTTGCTTCCCTTCTGGGCACTTCAATTTTTTGTCAAGCAGTATATTAGCAAAAAGTAGTGGACTGAGGAGGCAACAGCTGTTTCCAGATTGGTGGCGTTGCTGGATATGACCTATTAAGATAGACTGTTTATAACATAAGATGTAGCAATTATACTCAAATAAAACGATGGTTGACAAACGATAGAAATGGAGAGTTTTATCAAACCAACTTTTGTTTCACTAGAGGAAGTAACACCATACCACTACGAGTATTTGTAGATTCTTATGCTAAAGAGTTAAAACGAAAGAATATTTCAACTGCTGTCCTAGTAAAACTAATTTATTACAACAGCATCCATACCAAATCTTCCACAGTGAACATGAGAACACTACAGCACTCCTTCAGCTTCGAAATGCCGTTTCACTTACTCAACATTGTAATACGACCGATGAGGTGTTATAAACATTGTCGTCACACAGAGTTCCGGCAGGCCGCATTTCGTACTGCAGATCCCGACTACCAATGGCGCCAGTCACTTTCACGGATTAAGCTCACACGAGTGGTTTCAGGGCTGTCGGGGCCATAGCTCCAACCGGAGCTGTGAAGGCAAATGAGCCGGAAACAGGCTACAGTTAGTCACCGGGGCGGTTGGCCGTAGCCAGTGAAGTTGCTCCAAACTGCTAAACGCTAGTTTTGAGGAAGCGAGTACTGCATTCTGGTGGCGCACTGAGTTTTTCAACGTCAAGGAACAGTTCGTTCCACAACCAACAGCAATGTCGAGGCCGAGGTCGATCGATATCGATACGTCGCTGTTCAGCTGTTCGAGGACTCTGAATGAAAGTGCATCCTCAACGTCTCTCCTGTCAGGTAGCGCAGTTCAGCCAAGATACAAAATAACTGTGGTACGAGTGTTCTATTCTGTGATAACTTCAAACATGTGACGATACAGGTTATGTTCGTTGACTGTTTATCGAAATTGAATCTCTAAAGCGACGGGCAATTTTATTCATTCAGACCTAATATCGGTAGAGTACACCATTATTGTGTCTACAGAACTTCCGCAAGAAACTCGTCTTAGTCTACTGAACATACCCGCTAAATGTAATCCAGTTACAATGCAAGACACACTACAAATTAATTACGAAGTTCATAGCTGCATCTATTGATAATTATATTTGTCCTGCAAATATGAGAAAGAAGAATGGCCGGCCGCGGTGGTCTAGCGGTTCTAGGCGCTACGGTCGCAGATTCGAATCCTGCCTCGGGCGTGGATGTGTGTGATGTCCTTAGGTTAGTTAGGTTTAAGTAGTTCTCAGTTCTAGGGGACTGATGACCACAGATGTTAAGTCCCATAGTGCTCAGAGCCATTTTTTTGAAAGGTGAATGCTTTTAGGCGCACAAGAAATCAAACACACATTAAGAGTTATCTATTCTCGGAAGTTACAATACATACACGGTGGTCAGAAAGATTCTAAGACGTTTGTGAGTGTGCTGAAGGATAGGCTGTGCTGAGAAATAATCTTTAAGAAAAAAAATTGATACGTTACTCCGTTTCCGGAGCTAGCCAGACAGACGGTTGCACAACGCGCCAATTCAAGCGGCCTGTCAGAGACGGTGTCGCCAAATGTGTTGTTCGTTTGGTTTCCTAAAGCCGAACAACTAACTTCAACGCTAATTAACTCGTAAACGGCGCAACGTATAGAATTTTTCACCTAATCATTATCTCAGCAAAACGTATCCTGCAAAACCCTCACAAGTCTTTCGGACTGTTCCTTATCACTCCACATAGATTAACGTACAATTCTGACAAAAATTGTGTTATGAACAATATCAAAAAGTTTTGCCAGAAGTACAAAAATTATCGCTTGAAAATAAGAAAGACAACTAAGAGACACATTTAGCATTTATTGATCATTATCGCCACAAGACATCAAACTGTGACACACATTTTGCATTACTGATTTTTAAAAAGCCTTTAAGAAGGCCAACAGGATGCCGTTGTGAAGAATTAAAAACGGAAGAGGATACACTAGTGCCCTGACAGAAGGTTGCAAGGTTCCCTCTACATTTTAAGAACGGATTGCCTATGAAACTAAGTCAGAATATGCTCTGAATTGAGAAAAATGTCCACTCATATGCAATATTTAGACTCATGGAACAGAATAGCAACACGATTTGGCTGAATACATTTTGTGTAATATTACCTAGACGGAGAGCCCTTTTTTCGCACAAGACTTAATGGAAACAGACAACAAAGTTGAATTTACTTGAATCTGAGTAACCGTAGCAAATATCTCGACAATCACGAAAGTGTGTAATGCAACCTGGGTTAATAGCCCCTTGGAGTCCTGAGGACATTATAACACAAATGGAGTGAGAAAATAGCGAAGTGAAAATAAGCAGAGGAAAGTGATGTGCACTGCAGAATATTAAGCCTAATCGGTGGTCTTCAAGGCATATGACGAGTGTCTACTAGATACTGCCGAAATTTGGTATGCAGACTTCCGCTTCCACATATTACAACTGCCAGCATTGAATTTCACCGTTTTAGTTATACGAACATAACACTGAAGCTATGCGATTGAAGTCCCTAACACTGTTCTCCGTTTGTACCCAGTATTTTCACTGATTGTCTGGAGGTGCTTTAGCTCAATGGCGTGGGATGTCGTTTGTAGATACTGATGTCCCCATTGGATTCTTCTTCTCCGCAGGTCGCAAGTTCGTTGCTCGTATACTGAATGGTGCAAGGGCGAATAGTGGCGAAAAATAAAATTCCAAATTATGACTTGGCCGAAATAAAGAAATGAACACTGACTTAGGATTCCCCAAACGCCTCTCTAAATTTATTCAAACTTTGTCGTGAACACCATGCAGACGCACAGAGCTTTTTTGGAACATGGAATATTTCCTTTACACCGTGAATCTCATTGAACGAAATATTTTTTAACATTTAGTTTATATACCTTCCGGCAATATCACACGAAACCTTTCAGTGTCTCTGTGTCGTATCATTTACACCACACGTCTTTACACCTTTCAGTCCCGATCACGACTCCTGCGGACTCTTAATTACAGTTGCGCACCTGTCTCCTCCTGCTCGCCTCTGATTGGGCCATCTTAAGATCTAATAATTCACCTTAATTAAAACATCTAACAATTCTCAAAAAAATTATTAAAGTTGTTGAAATTATTAAATGATTCTTCTCAGTACAAGCAAAACACCGGATGGCTTCACGAACTTTCCGAGTTCCTACACTACGTGGCCGTCTGGCGTCGCGTGGTGTGAGGTCAGCTGCTGACTAACTGCTACTGTTGCAGCTTCACTCTATACGCTGCAACCTATGAAGGAATAAAAGCGGGGCCCAATGTGGCATAAATGCCACATCATGTGTACCCAACTGTTACAACAGATCCCACCTATAATGCAGCGAATAACCACACTTTCTGCACAACAAGTATGGAACGTCTATTAATTACGTGAGAGGTCTTTCTTTAAAATTGGGACCCCTCGTCCCCCCTTGATGAGATTTGGTGGGATGTGGTGGGGAACCTCCCATCCCCTCATGTGAGGTTTACTATGAAATCAAGTAAAAATACTTAGATATGATTTTTTTGTTTGTTTGAAACGTTGATTTAAGCACTTTATTAAGCCATGCTTCACTTACATGTATTAAGCAGCGTTTCTAACGCGTAATAGAAATAATTTATTTTTTACATGCCAATCATTCGGACAGCGGGCGTATGGACAGTGAAAGCGAGACGAAAAGGCTCCACGGAAACTGTATTACCTGTTTTTAGAGATCCCAAAAAAGTTGGCCTTTTATTTGTATCTTATGCTTAATAAATATCACTGAACCAATATTTACGTAACAGATGAAAGACAATATTGTTACCAAGCAAGGTAGTGCAGTGGTTAGACACTGCACTCGCATTCGGGAGGACGAGGGTTCAATCCCGCGTCCGGCCATCCTGATTTAGGTTTTCCGTGATTTTCCTAAATCGCTCCAGGCAAATGCCGGGATGGTTCCTCTGAAAGGGCACGGCCGACTTCCTTCCCCATCCTTCCCTAATCCGATGAGACCGATGACCTCGCTGTCTGGTCTCCTTCCCCAAAACAACCCCCAACCCAACAATATTGTTTACACCTCCCTTTGATTATGTAGCTTTTCAGTCTCTTGATGTACATGATCACTGAGAGAACTGTTGTCGGTGAACTCCAGCTTAGCTTCCTTCTACAAAGGATTATCTTCTTGCTAGCACGTGTGTTCAGACTTTTCGACATGCCGCTTAAACACATGAATTGTGAAAGTTTTGATACAAATTCAAGTTGAACACAATAAACATGCCTTATGTGCGCTGCAGAACATCAAGACTGACACGGTGTGATTTCGGCCGGCGCAGCAGAACTCTCCGAATCAAATCTAATAGTTGTCAAGCATATGTTTGAAATCGGATAATCTCTGACATGCTTGCGTGTAAAGCGTTTCAGTTCAGTTCAGAGAGACCTTAGAGATTGGTGGGCACTTCAGTATTGTCTATTGATTAATTTAATAAAATAAAATGGTGTCCGTTATAATACTTTATATTCTCTGAATGAAAAAGTTGACGTGAGATTTTCAATGCGCCCACCACCCCCCCCCCCCCCCCCCACGCCCCCCACCCCTCCACCCCCCGCCATCCCACTTAAATCGGTTGGAGAGATTTCGCCAGAGCCCTCCACTCCTCACTCCAACTTAGAGCTTATGGAGACCCTATAGCAGCAGCTATTGCTGTGTCAACACCGGCACTTACCTTTAATCCTGAAAAATCATGCACGAAACGTGCAGTATTATATTCACAATATTGATCCTATGTTTGATATTAATTTCAGTAATAAGTCTATAAAATTTTACCAGCTTCTGAAGGAAATTAATGCGCTTCACATCGAGTGATCGTATGGTGATTGTTGAGCGCACGTCACCACGGATTCGTATGGACGGGGAAGTGATAGTAAGGAAAAACTAAGATGAAGGAATATTTGAATGCAGATTTATACAACTGAGTCCAGGAAAGCAATTAAATCACACTGTCAAGTGGAATATTATTGCTCAGAAAACACGTGGTGAGCAGAATTCCAACACATAAGGAAATTAAACAAAGCAAGGTCAACTCGAGCCACAAATCATTGAAAAATGTTCACTGACAGAACGGGTGACGTAATTAACTGTTATACCATCCCGAGGATTCTCTGTCATGCTTAGAAATAGTCTCTACTGGGAAAGATCGGGTTTCTACATAAGAAACACGTCCGAACCATGAAAGTTTCAGTAACTTCTCAATGCAAATCTAAAAACAATTATACATGAACCATACGGTCGCTGTGCGTGATTAACAAAATCGTATTGCAAGTGTGCTCTCTTGCAGACAGCGATACTATACTGCCGGAAAAAAATTAGAACACCTGGAAAGACGATGTTCTTTTAATCCGATGACAGCATATGCCACCAATGGGATAGCAGATGTACTGATAATAGTTTCAACGTCGTCCGCCAACAGATAGTGTACTGGCATAGCTAGTCATCTGTATCTTCCCTTTAATAGGGAATGCCCACAGCCAGAAGACTCAGTGTGGAGCAAACGCGTGAAACCATCAGTTAACCATACCACGACGATGCAGCAGTGCTTCCTACAGCAAACTGAGCGAGTTTGAAAGAGCTCAAATTGTGGCCTTCCGAGGGTTGGGATCGTCCTTTCGGAGAACTGCCACACATGTTTCACGTCCTGCAGCAGATGGGCAGCGACGCTGGTAACAGTGGCCATGTGAACATTCTCACACCCGTAGATGAGCTCTGGACGTCCACACAGCACAGACGCCCGCCAGGATCTTTGTATTTTAAGAACAGGAGTTGCATCTCGTACAGCTACCGTAGCACAGATAAGAGGGCTTGTGGACCCAGATGTGTGAACTCGAAATGTTTTGAACCGGTTATTAACAGTGGGACTGCGGGAACGCACACCTATTGTCCGTCTTCCACTCACGCAACAGCATCGATATTCGGCTCCAATGGTGCAGTCAGAGAATTACACGGAAGATGGAATGACGCGCCGTGGTCTTCAGCGCTGAAAGCAGATTCTGTCTCCACGCAAGAGATCGTCGTTTGCACGTGTGACGTAGACGTTATGAGCGCTGTTTCGCGGTATGTATCCGTCCAAGACGCCACCCCAGGCCCTATGGTCTGGAGGGCGATAATATACACGTCTCATTCACATTTTAGTGTTTCTCGAGAGGTCTCTGATCAGCGCCTGGTACGTGCAGAATGTTGTTAAACCTATTCTTTTGCCGTTCTGGCAAAAGGTAGGCTATATGTTGTTCCAACAAGATAACGCTCGTTCACACACTGCCTGTGAAACTCAACGGGCTCTGCAAGACGTGCGGCAACTTCCCTGGCCAGCAAACTTGTTTTCTGTCAAGTACGTGTGGCATACGGTGAGCCGAAAAGTGACTCGTGTTACTCATCAACCAACAACTTTTACAGAACTACTTAAACAGGTGAAGCAGGCGTCGAATGTGTCCCAGGACAGTATTCATCATCTGTACGATCGAACGGATGTCAGAGCCCGCATTGCCGCCCGTGGAGGCGGCACCATGTACTAGGATGGGTTGATACCTGGTACCTGAGAACCACTTGCTTTATTGATCTGTAAATGTAATCATTTCATGTACTCCATATATACTATTGTAATAATAAATATTGAATGGATTGGAGAAACCTCTATTTTTTTCCGCCCAACATCTGACATACCATAGTGGAAGAAGTGATAAAAGGCGTTTGTTCCTAAGAGAGTTAGCAGAGGAAATGGTAAGACCACTAATGGAACTTCGTATTCAGATCCCTAATCTTCCAAAGAAAATCGTTGATGCCATGTAAAGATGTGGTGTTCAAAAAGATGTCATATTGCCGAACCAACTACCTGTTTCATGAAAAAGAAGAAGATGCAATTATTGTCCATATAATAAACACAGGAAAAGTGCTATGACATTCATTAAGTGTAAAACCAACATTTGTAAGGAACATAGCGGCGTTCTTGTGCTTCTTGTTTGTCACATGTTGAAGACTAAGAAGAATGCAATTTTTGTCAAAATGTTGCCTATATACATAATATTATGAATAATGAGTATGTTTTAATTGAATAAATTGGTTGTAATAAATGTTATAAAATGCGAACTGCAACTTATAAGTGAATTAATAAAATTATTTGTGTATGTTGTATGTAAATGGATTAACTAATAAAAATTCACTCTTAGAGTTTTTTAATTAATAAAATGGTAATCAGGCCCAGCAGATCGTGTTACTGTATCTTAGGAATCTTTCAAAATTACAATAAATTTTACAGAAATAAATTTAACTCCAAAGAATGATTATATGAAAAGAGAAAATTTTAAATTAGGGCAGGGCCTTGGAGGTCCTGCATATGCATTCATGTGTGTTTTTGGCACCATGCATCCTAGGATTAAGGACCAGGACCATTTTGCCTAATGATAGGATGCAATGGCTTTATGACACCCTTCCCAAGCGAATCAGTGCATGCATCCAGCCCAGATGGAGTGCAACGTATACTGATAAATGGGCTCATACTGCCAAGTTATTTGTAAATTTGATTCAATGTTATAATCTCAAATAACATTATATACCTTCACAATTCGTTAAGTTTCATTTCTTTTCCTCCTGACCTTCTGGATACTTCACTTTTTTTGTCAGGCAGTGAAGAAGGCGATATATATTGTCTTCGAAACTTACAATAACTGTTAATGATTTGTAAATCTTTATTTACTTCAGTCACTACTGCGAGAAGATAGAAGAGTCATAAACGTTTCGATCGTTAAATTCCAACATCATATCTCGATTAGCCGATTACAGTGCAACACCTCACATTTGACGCCATGAATGTCTACGTCGAAATTAAATAGCTTACTATTTCAATCGCAGTGCCGCCATTTATGGTGCCTGTGACATGTGACACTGTATCCAGCTAATCGGGATCTGTAGATGGCATGTGATTACCGAAATCGGTCACGATCACTTACGTCCTCTCGCTGCTGTGACTGAAATAAATAATTTTGTAACAGGCTACACGGCTCGCAGACACGTGATTATGGCGTACGGTTTCATCGATCCCTCAGATTTAGGTTTACTTGTTCCATTACCTTCATTTTACTAACACCTTTAAATTTCCAGAATAAATCTTTCACTCTGCAATCGAGTGTTCGGAGTCTTGAAACGTCGTGACGGAATAAAGCTGTGAGCCGCGCGAGGCTCGAAACTATAGCCTTGCCTTCGGCGGGCAAAGTTCTTAGCGACTGAGTTACGTCCGCACGACTCACGATCTGCCTTCACATACTCTCTACCGCCAGTACCTCTCTCCTACCTTCCAAACTTGCTGTGAGAGCTGGTCATTACCCGTGATTGGATCCTTCAGTCGGTAAGAGCACTGCCCGTGGAAGGGTCTCGATATGGTATGCTGCTTTAACCTCAGAAGCAGGTTTAAATTTATTCACTGCTGTTGAAATTGTCACATTATTTAAAAGGTCCATCATAAAGTAAAAATGTTTCATCACTCAAATACATTAGCAATACTACGAGAACAAAACACCCATACTCTTCTGTCACATTAATGTGACCACCTATCAAAAGCCTGAATAACCTCCTGTTGCAGTGCTGACCGCTGGGTGACATGCAGGAGGTGAGTGATTAATGCTATGGAAGATACACAGCCGCCCGTTGTGGCAGAGCGGTTCTAGGCGCTTCAGTCCGAAACAGCGCTGCTCATGCGGTAGCAGATTTGAATCCTGCCTCGGACATGGATGTGCGTGCTGTCCTTAGGTTAGTTAGGTTTAAGTAGTTCTAAGTTCTAGGGGACGGATAACCTCAGATGTTGAGTCCCACAGTGCTCAGAGCCATTTGAATCATTTTGAAGGTACCGATAGGAATGTGGAGCCTTGGCTACTCCAGTGTTGTGGCCAACTGCGCTAGGTTTCTCATTTGAGGATCCATGGCGGGAACAGCCAGATCGAGGTCGCCCCACAGATCCTCGATTGGATTTAAATCAGGGGAGTTTGCTGACGAGGGGAGTAGGCTAAACTCGTCCTGGTGCTCTTCGAACCACACACGTACACTGCGAGCTGTGTGACACACTGCATTCTCCTTCTGGTAGATGTCATTGTGCCAAGGAAGAACAAAGTGCATGTAAGGGTGGGTATGGTCCACAAAGGATAGGTGCATGCTTGCGTTGATCCACTGTGTCTTCCAGAATGACGAAATTATCCAGAGAATGCCCCCCGGCATCGACCATTTCGACGATTGTATCTGGATCCTTTCGACGATTGTTGCAAGGTGTTTGGTTTCAGATGTTTCACGACATTCACGCCAGTCCGATGGAGCATAAAACGTGATTCTTCTGGAAAGGCCTCCAGTGGAAACTCAGTGGATATCCAGTTTAGCCGACCGCTGTTGTCTAGCGGTTCTAGGAGCTTCAGTTCGGAACCGCGCTGCTGCTTCGCTCGCAGGTTCGAATATTGCCTCGGGCATGGATGTGTGTGATGTCATTAGGTTGGTTAGATTTAAGTAGTTCTACGTTCTAGGGGACTGATGTTAAGTCACATAGTGGTCAGAGCCATTTGAACCATTCTGAGGTCCAGTTGCAGTTCTGGCATGTAAATTGCAGCCTCCGTCGCCAGTGAAAAACAGTCAGCAACGTGCATGATCCAGACGTCTGCTGCGGAGCCTCATAAGCAGTAACAAAATGATCTCTTAGGAGGCACTGTTAGTAGCTCCTTGGTGCATCTGGGCGATCAGATTCTCAACATTTGCATATCTATTCGCTCGTACACGCCTCTGCAGCTGTCGTTCATCCCTTTCATCTATATCCCGTGGTGCACCGCACTTACCTCGGCGTTGGTTTTGGATAGCGCCATTTTGCCATGGATGCAACACTTTAACAACGGCGGCACACGAACAGTTTACGAACTTAGCTGTTCCGGAAATGCTTCCACCCTTTCCCGAAAGCTAATCATCATGCTGTTTTGGATGTCGGGCAAATCGCTTCGTGCCCGCGTTGCGACAACGATTACACTGTTTTCCGCGTCCCACAAGTTCGATTTAAATAAACACTACTTCTCGTGCTGTCCCCTTCTATCTGTGAGTGGTTATTGTACGTTGAACATAGCCGAAGGTCACATTATTGTGACAGGACTGTATCATACACTGATGAGCCAGAACCTTTAGACTGCTGCTCACCGCGTGACTGAGTACGGCCTCTAGGCATAGCGGGAACGTGACGCTGCAAGGAATGTATGTAAGCGGAGCAGAGAGGAATCAGGAATTATTATAGCGACGATAATTGCCGCAAATGGGTAAACCCACTGACATAAGCGATTTTGACAAAGGACAAGTTGTTATGGCCCGACACCTGGGAACAAACTTGTTAGGAACGGAAAGTGACTGACAGATTGTGATATCCCGAGTAGACGACGCTGTGTTGGATGCCAGCGACTCATCAGGAAACGTGAAAGTCGGGGGCTTTTCTGTTCTGTAAAGCAGGGTAGGAGGCGATTTGTAGCAAATCTGACAACATGGTGCAATGCAGTTCCAATCACAAGTTCAAATGGCTCTGAGCACAATGCGACTTGACTTCTGAGGTCATCAGTCGCCTAGAAATTAGAACTAATTAAACCTAACTAACCTAAGGACATCACACACATCCATGCCCGAGGCAGGATTCGAACCTGCGACCGTAGCGGTCGCTTGGCTCCAGACTGAAGCGCCTAGAACCGCACGGTCACTCTAACCGGCCAGGCACAAGTGGTACGGAGAACACCGTTCAGCGCTGCTGTCGACCGAACCGTGTTCCTATATTAACCCAACAACTTCGTGCAGTACTACTGCAGTCGACACGGGGTCCCCGTATTTCGACCAAGGATCAATGGAAATGTGTCGAATGGTCCGGTGAATCTCGCTTTTTGTACGCCAGGTCTTTGCCCGGGTCCGGATACGCCGTCAACGTCTTCCAGGCGAGCGGCTGCTCAAAACATGCACCTCATCACGGATACAGGCCTGTGGGTAACAGTATTATACTGCCTGCGGTAGTAACCGAAAGCTTCATGACAGCTGTGGAAAATGTAAGTATTATTGCACACCATCTGCATCTCTTTATACCTGATCTCTACCACGACGGCGTTGGCATCTCCCAGCAGGAAACCTGTCTCTGGAGCAAGGCCAAAATCATACAGTCGTTTGACATCACAGTAGTGTATTGTTCGCCTCCATAGATGCGTGGTCAGCGCGTAAGAAAGCTATGCGAGGGCCCAGGTTCGATTTCCGGCTGGATCGAAGATTTTCTCAGCTTGGGATTGGGTGTTTTGTAGTCATCATCATTTCATCCTTATAGGCACGCAAGTCGCCGAAGTGGCGTCAACTAAAAAGACTAGCACCATACGACCGGTCTATCCGACCGGAAGCCCTAGTCACAAGACATTTCATTTCACACTGATGTCTTGGCCACCCAGTTCACCTGACTGGAACTGGCTGGAACGGATCTGGGACACTACCGGACCTCAGCTCTGCGCCCGCAAACCACGGACACTTATTTACAGGAATTGTGTGACCTCTGCGCAGTCAACTGGTTTCACATACATACAGAACTCTATCAAAGTGTTGTCGAGTCCATTCCACGTAGATATGCCACTACACGCTTTTTAAAAGTGAGTAACACGCTGTTAAACAGTCTTATCAGTACACGTACTTCACAAGACACTGTACGTGGCGGAGTGCACATCGTGCCAGTATTATCCATTTCCTGTCCTACTCCATTCGCGTACTGAGCGTACAACGTTCGACACGCCCTCATATGGTGAGATGTGGGAATGTGTAATGCACCCAGGCACATTGTCAAATACTCGTATGATGGTTTCCGTGCTCCAAGAGTTATGGTGTGGGCGTGCTGACCTCCACATCATTGAACGCAATACAGTCACTGGTTAACATTATCGTGCCATGTGCGTGTCTTCAGACGTGCATTCGGCCCTGACTTCATTTTTATGGATGACAATACGCGACCTCGTTGAACAGCATAGGCGAAGGAGCTCTTGGAACGAGAGGATATTCGACGAATGAACTGGCCTGCCCGTTCCCCTAACCTCGCAGGTGTTTGATCTAGTGTTATACTTTCTGAATGTCCGAGGTGCATTCAAGTTGTAAGGCCTCCGATTTTTTTCTAATTAACTACTCACCCGAAATCGATGAAACTGGCGTTACTTCTCGACTTAATCGCCCTGCAGACGTACACATTTTTCACAACGCTGACGCCATGATTCCATAGCAGCGGCGAAGGCTTCTTCAGGAGTCTGTTTTGACCACTGGAAAATCGCTGAGGCAATAGCAGCACGGCTGGTGAATGTGCGGCCACGGAGAGTGTCTTTCATTGTTGGAAAAAGCCAAAAGTCACTAGGAGCCCTGGTCAGGAGAGTAGGGAGCACGAGGAATCACTTCAAAGTTGTTATCACGATAAACTGTTGCGTAACGTTAGCTCGATGTGCGGGTGCGTTGTCTTGGTGAAACAGCACACGCGCAGCCCTTCCTGGACATTTATGTTGCAGTGCAGGAAGGAATTTGTTCTTCAAGACATTTTCGTAGGATGCACCTGTTACCGTAGTGCCCTTTGGGACGCAATGGGTAAGAATTACGCCCTCGCTGTCCCAGAACATGGACACCATCATTTTGTCAGCACTGGCAGTTACCCGAAATTTTTTTGATGGCGTTGAATCTGTATGCTTTCATTGAGCTGACTGGCGCTTTGTTTCTGGATTGAAAAATGGCATCCACGTCTCATCCATTGTCACAACCGACGAAAAGAAAGTCCCATTAATGCTGTCGTTGCGCGTCAACATTGCTTGGCAACATGCCACACAGGCAGCCATATGGTCGTCCATCAGCGTTCGTGGCACCCACCTGGATGACACTTTTCGCTTTTTCAGGTCGTCATGCAGGATTGTGTGCACAGAACCCACAGAAATACCAACTCTGGAGGCGATCTGTTGAACAGTCATTCGGCGATCCCCCAAAACAATTCTCTCCACTTTCTCGATCATGTCGTCAGACCGGCTTGTGCGAGCCCGAGGTTGTTTCGGTTTGTTGTCACACGATGTTCTGCTTTCATTAAACTGTTGCACCCACGAACGCACTTTCCACACATCCATAACTGCATCACCACACGTCTCCTTCAACTGTCGATGAATTTCAATTGGTTTCACACTACGCAAATTCAGAAAACGCTGTTCAAGTAAGGAAAACGCCGCCATTTTAAGTATTCAAAACAGTTCTCATTCTTGCCGCTGGCGGTAAAATTCCATCTGCCGTACGGTGCTGCCATCTCTGGGACGTATTGACAATGAACGCGGCCTCATTTTAAAACAATGCGCATGTTTCTATCTCTTTCCAGTCCGGAGAAAAGAAATCGGAGGCCTTCGAACTTGAATGCACCTCGTATGTTGATGACTGTTGTAATAAAGTTTACTGCATCAAGAACAGACGAAACATCTGCTAAGAGTAATGAGATCTCGTACCAGTACCATTATCTACTGTAGAAGATGTAAGAATAAGAGTTAATAAAGGGGGTAACAATCAAAAACTTATACCATTTATTCGTGGGAATGCTACATCTGGTGTCCCAATTATTAATGGTACAAGTCAATTACCAAATTCACTAATTATAATAGGCATTACTAAAAAGAAAATTATTAGTAATGTGTGGGCTGTCAGGTGCTATCACATGTAGATCTAGCTGTTTTCTCATTACACTTAGCAGGTGATTCATCTATTCTTGGTGCAGTAAACTACACTACTGGAAATTGAAATAAGAACACCGTGAATTCATTGTCCCACGAAGGGGAAACTTTATTGACACAGGCTACTATTCTCCCATGGAGACGATCATAGAGATGCTGGATGTAGTCCTGTGGAACGGCTTGCCATGCCATTTCCACCTGGCGCCTCAGTTGGACCAGCGTTCGTGCTGGACGTGCAGACCGCGTGAGACGACGCTTCATCCAGTCCCAAACATGCTCAATGGGGGACACATCCGGAGATCTTGCTGGCCAGGGTAGTTGACTTACACCTTCTAGAGCACGTTGGTTGGCACGGGATACATGCGGACGTGCATTGTCCTGTTGGAACAGCAAGTTCCCTTGCCGGTCTAGGAATGATAGAACGATGGGTTCGATGACGGTTTGGATGTACCGTGCACTATTCAGTGTCCCCTCGACGATCACCAGAGGTGTACGGCCAGTGTAGGAGATCGCTCCCCACATCATGATGCCGGGTGTTGGCCCTGTGTGACTCGGTCGTATGCAGTCCTGATTGTGGCGCTCACCTGCACGGCGCCAAACACGCATACGACCATCATTGGCACCAAGGCACAAGCGACTCTCATCGCTGAAGACGACACGTCTCCATTCGTCCCTCCATTCACGCCTGTCGCGACACCACTGGAGGCGGGCTGCACGATGTTGGGGCGTGAGCGGAAAACGGCCTAACGGTGTGCGGGACCGTAGCCCAGCTTCATGGAGACGGTTTCGACTGGTCCTCGCCGGTACCCCAGGAGCAACAGTGTCCGTAATTTGCTGGGAAGTGGCGGTGCGGTCCCCTACGGCACTGCGTAGGATCCTACGGTCTTGGCGTGCATCCGTGCGTCGCTGCGGTCCGGTCCCAGGTCGACGGGCACGTGCACCTTCCGCCGACCACTGGCGACAACATCGATGTACTGTGAAGACCTCACGCCCTACGTGTTGAGCAATTCGGCGGTACGTCCACCCGGCCTCTCGCATGCCCACTATACGCCCTCGCTCAAAGTCCGTCAACTGCACATACGGTTCACGTCCACGCTGTCGCGGCATGCTACCAGTGTTAAAGACTGCGATGGAGCTCCGTATGCCACGGCAAACTGGCTGACACTGACGGCGGCGGTGCACAAATGCTGCGCAGCTAGCGCCATTCGACGGCCAACACCGCGGTTCCTGGTGTGTCCGCTGTGCCGTGCATGTGATCATTGCTTGTACAGCCCTCTCGCAGTGTCCGGAGCAAGTATGGTGGGTCTGACACTCCGGTGTCAATGTGTTCTTTTTTCCATTTTCAGGAGTGTATATTAGAACAGTAAAATGTCTCTTATTTTTATGTTTCTTGTTATATATATTTCTTCTTCAGTAATTTATTATAGAGAGGCTTATGTGCCTGGTGAAAAAAATATAAATCGTTTCATTATTATTGTTTTAATATTTTTACTTTGAATAGGTCTTTTAATTGTTAGCTCTAATTTGATTAGAGCTTTATTAGGTTGATACGGTTTGGGATTGGTTTCTGATTGTTTAGTTATTTATCATCAAAATGTAAAGTCTTATAGTGCACGCATATTAACTGCTTTGTCTAATCGAATTGGTGATGTTGCTATTTTAACAAATGCTTTGAAGGCAACCCAAATGTTGTACTTAACTACAGCCCCTTTATTCTGCTCATCGCAGAGCTCCTTGATTCCATTCGTGGTATAATCCTCCTAAAAGTACTACGATAAAGAATGTTGTCGATACTGTTCACTTTATAATATGTTTTTATAATAAATGCAATTGGTAGTGCGATTTCTACATCGAAGATTGGAAAACTTGCGGCAATTAGGAAAAACCGAAGAGAAAAAGGTATCCGTGATGATCTTTTTGGATCGAGCCCACATTCAAATTGTGATCTTTTCCCTCGGTCATTAACTATTTTTTTTCTTCTTTTTTTTAAGAGAATGTTTGCTAGGATTGTGACAATTACTGGCATAATGAATCTAATAAAAACTCTTGTAGATAATACTAGGGTTGTTTTTCTTGATTTGTGTGAATCTTTCTGAATGGAAGACAAATGTACTATTAGTTAGGATCTTTAAACCCAAATTTTTGGTGGTATCTTATCCCATTCAGAGGAACCTACCCGGTGATTGATAACACACGATTTACTCTACTTAATTTACTTGTTTGTGTATCTCCGTTATCAGAGAATCTTTTTAGAGTTATAATTCTCAAGATTTATAATTATAAAATATTGCACGAGTGAGACGCGATGGGAAGAAGTACTGCAATGAGTCCACGACCAGCCAGCGGTTGTCAAACATCGCTGGGGGAGCAAGGAACGCCCTACCACAAGAAAGCCTTACCAACTAGGCACCCGGCATGGGAGCTCGATGCCAAGCATGCTTTGCCAAATGATTCAAATGGCTCTGAGCACTATGGGACTTAAGATCTGAGGTCATCAGTTCCCTAGACTTAGAACTACTTAAACCTAGCTAACCTAAGGATATCACAGACATCCATGCCCGAGGCAGGATTCGTACCTGCGACCGTCTCCAGACTGAAGTGCCTAGAACCGCTCGGCCACACCGGTCGGTCGTGCTTTGCCCTCCACGGTAATCACGCAGCATACGACAACCACGTACCTTTTGTAATGTCCAGGGGATCTTCATGGAACGCGCTGACTTCGGTACAATTATTGTCTTCGAATGAAAGTGCTCGCCTCATTGTGTATATCTTTCAGTTGCCTTTTGTATTATACTGTAGCAGTTGTTTCTCTATGCGGTCCAAGTTTCTTCGAGCTATGTTACTTGGCTGTGACAAATCTTTACCGCGGTAACGGCTTCATACTGTACTTGGTATTCTTTTTTGTAGTTTCAGTCACATCCTGGTTAACGACCACACTCTCTCGTGCGCTGGAACATGCGTTCTTCATTGGTTGTGCATTCGGTGAACGTGAACCGTTCTCAGCAGCACAGACCTTGCTGCCAATTGCCTCAGGTCCGCTAATAGAGTAGCCGCTTGAAGTAGCACTGAAATCTGACTTGCCGTGTTGATTGCACAATGATGATCTCGTTCCGGATGTTTGAGTTCTAACATATGAGACAAGTTCAACGTTCTTGGAAGTAGAGATAAAATGGCTCTGAGCGCTATGGGACTCAACTGCTGTGGTCATCAGTCCCCTAGAACTTAGAACTACTTAAACCTAACTAACCTAAGGACATCACACACATCCTGCCCGAGGCAGGATTCGAACCTGCGACCGTAGCAGTGGAAGTAGAGATAACTCAGTCATGCAACAACTGTGATGTCTGTATAAAAGCGAAATGGATAGTACATTCTAAAGATAGGTGGCTGAAAGTATATGTGATGCCATGAACAACTTCGAAAGGCGAATGACGAAAGACGAAAAATATAATAAAACTTTCAAATTTATCTTCTGAGGGCTTTAGTACAAAGAATGACGTAGAAATTGGGACTGAAATTCATACGGTTCACCTTCATAGTTCTTCTTACTCGTAGTATCTAGTTAAGCTAAATTTACTCTCCTAATTTTCTGGCGCCCTGTGCTTAGTACATATGCACTTCGTTCGCCTAGTTGCATCCTTTTTTAAGAACTCTTTCGCAGTTGTTGAACTAGTTAGTCAGACGACTACGTGTATCTTTATCACGGAGAGGATTCCCTCCTCGATGCAATCCCTGTAAGATTATTGACACCCACCCTAAGTGAGCATTGGAAGGACAGATGTGATCAAAACATCGACTGTTAACGCACGTTTTACGTAAGGATTTATGACTAGCTCGAGCTGTCTGTAGTTCCGTTCTTTGTAAGGTACTGAATTACGTCACTATAGGAGTTTTTAGTTCTTCCTCCACAATTATAACTACAGTTAGACAGCAGGGTCGTTCACAATGAAAAACAAGAATGTACATCTAATACAGTGCAAACGATATTATACTGGACATGGCAGCTAAGATAGGACACCCGCATATATCCAGCATGAAAAAATATATTGAGATACGGTTTTAGCCAAGCTGTAGTAGATAAAATGGCGAATTTCCCGCTGTTCCGCTATAACTCAGCGTAAACGGCACCCCGGTATATTTATTTATTCTGGTTGTATTTGGGGTGGCCTGTTGTAGCTGCGTCTCTTTGTATAATATGTTGGAAATGAGTGAAAAGGACGGGCGTACCAGAGTCATAGCAATAGCAGGAGCGCACATTTGACTCATTAACTGGCATTTATTCTGCGTTTCATATTTACAGGCAAACGGGAAAAGCAACATTAAGAGCTGAAATCGTGAGGAAAAAGTGCAGTGATATTCGATATCAGATTTTACGTCTGATAAACCATTGATTAACAATAAACATTTCAAAATAATATCAGTGAAGCCGATATAAGGTTAATACGAGCGCCGGACGGAAGTACCGGATGATTATAATTAAAGTTCAGGTACTCACAGAGGTCCAATGTGGACTGACATTATCGTATGGCAGCGAAACGTGGTAGATATGCAGATGCGTTAATGCGACACCGATTTACACTGGAAGGAACTAAGTTCTAATTTTGGACACCAGATGCAAATCTGGTGTTATACAGCATCTCGTCTCCGGCGCTCATATTGAACAAACAGTGGCGGTTAATAATAAAATCAATATTGTGGATTTCTCAGTTGATTTTGTCTGTCCCGATGCCATGAAACGTCTCAGTAGGGTCGCTTCATAAGACCTGTTGTCCCATTTGATTCAGTTTAATTAAATGTTTCCCTGAGACATTTAAATCTCTTCACAATCTACGATAATGATCGAAGCAAAAGAAATGAATTAAATATGTGCTGCAACTCTGACTCAAAGTTGGGTCTTTTTGCTTGCAACATTGCTGCACGAGCTACCGAAGTTGAGTGCCGTCCCCAACATGCAGCAATGTTGACCATTGTACTGCGGTGATGTAATGGTAAGCATTTCCTCCTAGAAATTCAAGTAAGACGACCTCGGTTCGAGTCCTGGCAACAGCATAAATTTCAATTTATTTCTTCTGCTTCGATCATTATCGTAAATAGGTTCCGCATTAACCGTTAGAATATCTACCACGTTTCGCTTCCATGGGATAATTAAAGCCCATAATGGACCTCTGTGAGTAACTGCTAGCAATGACGAGCAAAAGTGAAGAGTGGCGACGTGTTGCCTAGCCTCTAATCCGTAGCACCTCCCATGTGTTATGAAGACGGTTGTCTTCCAATTGCACGACTCACGTAGATCATTTATGTCACGCGAATAGTAAAGTCAGAATCGATTTTCAGTATTTCTATACGCTTGTGAGGCCTTAGAACCAGACTTTCGCCAGCATGAACTGGGCTCTACGTCAAAAGTGAGTCTGAGTGACTCTACTGGATCCTATTTAAAAACTCGTCGGCAGCAAGAAAATAGACTTCCGGGATAGGCAGTATATCCTATTGCCATCTATAACGGCCGTTCCTACAAAAAGGTATGTCAACGTTACAAACTATTCTTTAGGGTACGCTTCATATCGATTAGACTGCCGTTACCTGGCTAGTTCTGTCAACTACTTTCCGGGAAGGTATTCCTCCGTTCCTGGTCAGCTTCTTCAAACGAATGCCTATCTAAAGGTACCGCTACAAAATTACAGTTTGAAAGACGCTACATTAAAATTAACGAGAGCCAAAATTACTCCTGTAAAGTTGGGAGACATTTTTTTTATAATTTTGATTTGAAACTTAATTCTCAGGCAAACAAATACAGTATCACAGGTTTTCTATACTCAGATATGAGCGCCATGTTGCGATCACCTACTGCAGTGGCAACAATTAAAAAAATCAGTAGTCAAGCCCACGCGATTGTGCCTATGGCGTCAATGAACGAAAAGCATTGAAGGAACTTTATAGGGCTCCAGTTCAGCTGTTTTGCGAGCCCTTAAGAGGCTAAGTTCCGATCCCAGGCGGTCCACAAAGAAGGGAAGCAACCCATACGATCATAAAACTCAATTAACCCCTTCCTATAGTCCACCCTACATTTACTATTTAACATACGAAAATCAGCACTTATTGTCTTACACACTTTTCTCTAAATTATGTAATTTTCTGGATAGGAGTTGTTTATAAATCTTTCCTCACTGCGACAATATGGGTACAACACCGCGCAGATATACGTATTAATGAGAGGAGGGCTCATCTAACCTTTAACAAAACAAGTGGGCAGTATCGGAACCAGATTTATTATCATAAAGCTAAACACATGAGTTGCCCTCTGATATAAACAACTGAACATTAAATACTTGGACAATGGGACTGGTGTTGCACTACTCAGGTGGCTAAGGACGACGAATGTAAAGTTATAACAACACACGGGTACTACCAGCGGAATGAAACAGTATCTTTTATGAACTCTGTAACTTGGATGCTTTTCGCTAGAGCAGGAACTTCCCAGCTAATAATGACAAAGATTTAATTAATGACGTTAAACAATTTCCTACCCCTGCGAACTTTTGTTATTTTCGACCCGTCGTGCTCTGAGGTGGGAAGGATGACAGAAATCTCTCCCACTACATGGCAGAATTTTCAAAACGACGTATAAGTAGCCTCACAAACAGTAACTGCCCAGAAATTTTGTTCTGTTAAAAAAAAAAATATCAGTAAGAACCATCCAGAACGCTGGATACTGAAAGTTTTCAGTGGACATTATTTCGAGGCGTCATAACCAAAATTCACACGGTCCTCTAGGAAGCGATACCTGGCTAGAGATCTCTTATCTTGCAAAAAGGCTTTTGCGAACAATTATGGTTTTTCGACAGAAAGTGGCCATTCCGAGTCCTGCCTAGAACTGCGACATTTTTATGGCAGGTAGCACTTCTTAAAAGTTTCTTTATCTATCACTAGCCAGCCCATATACTTCCAACTGAGCAGTCCTTCCACGGTACTAAAAAAGAGGAATAAGCAGAAAGCAATAAAAAAACAGTCACTGCACGTACTTAATCTCGATTACAGTCATCGTATCACCGTCAGTAATCGACTATTTGATCAAGGGAAATGAGCATACAAATTCTTAAAATATGTTGGTGAATAGTTTTAGAGAAGAGTGGCCATGTAACAGCGTGTATTGATAACAGTTCTCACTAAGGGAGTTTCTAAATAAGTAACCCTGCTTTTCCTTACAGAAACACTTCAGTTTTCCATGTGAGCTTCAATAGACGTCTTTCTAATCAACCAATTAAACAAAGGTATTTGCTGGCACAAGGTAGAGGACCGGCACGCCATGTCGAAAACTGGTACACCAATAATTCAGATGAATTCAGACAGATTTCTTGATTCAGCCTGTATGAACGATATAGTCAAATGCTTCCAAAATCCAGACGGTGCGCCATCACCTTCATGCAGTTCCATTTGTTGTAGGAATAGGTCGCCAGACAGGGTGTCACAAGAATCTTTGGAGTTCTCATTCATCCAGACCTAATCTCTTCACAGACTCAGATGTTTTGCGTAATATGGAGCTATGCCAACGTTTTGCACTGTAACGCGCGCATCTAAGTGATTCGCATTCGCGCTATGTAACAACGTCAGAGAAGAGAGGGGAGAGTGAAATCGAAAAGAAAGTGGTCCACGGCGCAGTTAACACCCGCTGCCGGCCACAGTGGAGGCGGTCATCGAGGCGAGACGGCGTGTGGGGGCGAAGCGCTGCCTTTCCCCTCTGACGCTGTGTGCCTGCTGACGTCCGAAGGCCGCCCGTCTTCCGAGAGCCGGCGGCGGTTCCGGCGGCGCCGCTCTGGTTGTGCAAGCGTACCGAGCGCCCTTGCGCCGCCCGCCTACACGTCCGCCGTGGCGGCGGCGGCCGGATAATCGATCTCCCGCGGCTCCGCCAGCCCGCTTCCTTAAATGACTGGGTCCTATCACCTCTATACGAACTGTGCCCAAATCACGATTTGAATAGCGCTCCTCTCCGGTTACGGCTATCGCCGACTACGCTACCGGAATTCGTTGTGGCTAACAAACGCCTCGTAAAAAGTGAGCAGAGAAAGAGCCTGAGGCGATTAAGTCAACGCGACACCACTTCCATAGCAAAATGTTGCGAATTGAGGAATTACGTTGGATGGAGGTGGATTACAAAATCTAACCAGGTTTCGTCACACGAAGCTGTACCTCTCATGAAACTCGACATCATATTCCAACATATTAAACTTCTACAGATGTCCCCCATTAGAGGACTGGCACCTCCGGGAGAAAGACAAGATTGAGAACGAGTTGAAAGACAATTCCAATTTCTACCTCGGCGGTACGATCACAGTCATTTACCGCGCGCCAAGAGCTCTCTCTGCGATCCGCCATTTTGAAGTGCTTTCTGCTAACATGTGTACTACATGATCAAATCTATCCGGGCACCTGTTATTGGACATTAATGTGGAGTTTGTGCATCCTTCACTTTTGTGACGTCATAAACTCTGCAGGCGACGCTTTCAAGGAAGTGTCTCGATGTATGCGAATGAATGGAGGCCCATTCTTCGTCAAGAACCGAAAACAGAGAAGGTACTAATGATTGACGATGGAGTCTGAAGCAAAGTCGATGTTCTGACTCACCCAAAAGGTGTTCCACCGAGTTCAAGTAGGGACTCCGGACAGGCCAGTCGCTTCGTGAATCTTGTTTTCCATACATCATTGGTCCAAAAGATGCTGCTTTAAGACCGGATGCATTGTCATGTTTATAAAAATAACACTAGTCTCTGATTTGTTCCTCTACTGTGTAGCTTTTTTTACTTTATGATGTTTTTTCTTGATGTGTATCCTTCGATTCAGTGTGTACGTGTATTGTATTGTAGTGTGAACGTTCTATTATTTAAACGACACAAATAGTGTGTTTACTTACGTAGACTGTCTGTCTGATAAAATCCATCTGAAACTGTATAGCTGTAATCCAACTAACTTTTACAAAAAATAATTAAAAACGTCACTATTTACTAAATAAGCTATCTTGTGAAAGTCTGTTGTGCAGTGCTGTGAACAGTGTTACGATGCGTGACGTCATAGTGATTTTCTTACAATTCCAACACGGAAAACTAACACAATAAAATTTTTGTATAGAACTACAACTCGTATATGAAAGAATAAATCTCCAAACGGCTTCTGTGAAAATGCCGTGTAGATTTTGCACGCAAACTAACTAAATAAAATTCGGAAGCGAATGAAACACAGTACTATAAGAACAGGAATGTCTGCATAAAGATAAGCGATCTGAATTCAACTTTACCTAAATTGAACCTGATAATAATTTTGAAATGCAAAGCTTGACTTTGCATGATCTTACTGTGTCATAACTGCGATGTTAGATTGGCCCTAAAATATTTTGATGAATTATCTTGTGGCAACGGAAATTCGGTACTGCTCGAAAGTGGTGAATGTTAATGTGCAGTGCAGTAGCAAACCGACGAAAGAAGATAAAGCTTGCCCAAACGCAATTCAAGAAAATGCAACTATACGAAGTACATCAGCCTTTATTTTGAATGAATGTGTTCCGCTAAATACAATGCGGCAGCACACGATTAGAAAATGGAACATTTGTGAGGAGACGGAGATAGAAACTCGACAAACTAAGTGATTGAAAAAAAGATAAGCATTCAAAACTGTGTTAAGAACCTCATTTTCTAACAATTACAATCATCTTTACAAAAATCCCTTCTTATAAAAAATATGACTCTTCCATTAAATTAGTAAATGAAATTGTAAAGAAGCGGCGACTCTATAACTCTGAGTGCAGACCATGTGAGCAAATAATTTTTCTTAATCTTGTGTCGACAATCAAACTAACTGATCCGAACCAATAAAGGAAAATCATGTCAAAAATTTGTCTCTATCAAACTCATCATAAATTACGAGCTAGAAAAATGCAGCAACAACATTACCCGAATATCTTCACACTTCTCAAATCAATCTTTACAGAATTATATTTCCAAAAAGCAACATCCCCTGCACTTACACATCAGTGTTGTGCCAGTTATTTCAGGGCCGCTCAGTAGTGTGACCAACTCCAGAATGTTTCACTTGTTCTCACACTATTAATAATAACACTTCTGACAACCAGACAGCCGGCCAGGGTGGCCGAGCGGTTCTAGGCGCCACAGTCTGGAACCGTGCTACCGCTACGGTCGCAAGTTCGAATCCTGCCTCGGGCATGGATGTGTGTGATGTCCTTAGGTTAGTTAGGTTTAAGTAGTTCTAAGTTCTAGAGGACTGATGACCTCAGAAGTTAAGTCCCATAGTGCTCAGAGCCAGACATCACATTGCTAGAATTCAGAATCACTGTGGTGTGACATATCGACTACTGAAGACTTCTGTGTGAAAAACATGCAGTGTACAGATACGAAGCATGACACATCGGATGTAAAGAGAACTCACATTACTTTGAATACCAAAAATAAGCTATAAACCTTACAGCTGTAAGCAGTATATGATGCCGTAAAATATGTTCATATCCATTCGAACTTAGAGTTTTTCTAAGCGCAATAATGGATTACACCCTCACCACGAGAAACACCCCTTTACCATAACATCACCTCTTCCGCAGTTCACTGTTGGCGCTAACATGATAGCAAGTTACGTTCTCCAGATATTCGATAAACCCAAATCCTTCCATCTGATTGCCACAGTGTGTAGGGTGATTCATCACCCCAAATCACTCTTTTCCAGCCAACTTCTGTCTAGTGGCGTCACTGCTTACACCACCTCAAGGATCGATTAGCACAGACTACAGACTTGTGTGACATGTTGGTTGGTTGGTTTAAAAGACGAGGAGGAACCAAACTGCTAGGTCATCGGTCCCTCTTTCGAATTAAAATAATTATACAAGGGTGGGGGTTAAACAATCGAGACATACAAAACACAGCTGGAAGAAAGAAGAAAACCACAAGAATAAAAGAAGGGCAACAAACTCTAAAATGGACCAAATTGGACAAGAAAACCACAGGGAGACCCAAGAAACATGTAGGAGAGATCAAAACAAGAGAGCAGATTACCATGGCTGGCTGACCAAGAGAACAAAAAGGAGAAGCCAGCCACTCTGCAACACGTTAAAACCACCACCCTAGAAGCACTAGGGTGGAGGACACAGTGAGACAAAGACAAAGGACATGCTCTAAGACTTAGGTCAAATGATAAAACCCACCCTCATGAATAAAACGTAAAACTAAAGATGCTGTTGAGGCATTGCCGCCCAACTCTGAAGGTAGGGTGATGGAAAAGTTAATGGCCCGCCGCAGAGCGGCTAAAAGTGGGCAGTCCAAGAAGAGGTGGACGACCGTCATTTGTGAGCCACGGCGACACCGAGGTGGGTCCTCGCGATGCAGTAGGTAACCATGCATTAGCCACGTATGGCCACTGCAGAGCCGGCAGAGGAAAACTGATTCCCTGCGAGAGAACCGCCTGGAAGACTCCCACACGTTCGTAGTCCCCTTACTGGCAAGCAGTTTGTTGTGTGTACAATTATGCCATTCTGTCTCCCAAAGCCGAAAAACCCTGAGGCGTAAGACAGAACGCAGTTCAGTTTCGGAGATGCCCATCTCCAGAAGCGGTTTTTGTGTAGCCTGTTTGGCCAGCCTGTCGGCAAGCTCGTTGCCAGGGATTCCGACGTGTCCTGTGGTCCGCACAAACACCACTAAACAACGAGACCGATCCAGGGCATAGATGGACTCCTAAATGGACGCTACCAAAGGCTGGCTTGGTTAGCACTGGTAGATACCTTGTGGGCTGCTCAAGGAGTCAGTACACAGGAGAAATGGCTCGCCAGAGCATGAGCACGAGATATGGCCGCCAGCTCTGCAGTGAAAACACTGCAGCCATCTGGCAAGGAGTCCTGATACGCAAAGCCTATGTAACCATCAGTCATCGAGCCGTAGGTGTAAACCACTTCATGGCCCTAGTACATATCAAAAATCAAGAGGAAGTGACAGCGGAGAGCCACAGAGTTAACGGAGTCCTTAGGACCATGCCAGAGGTCCAGAACAATCTGCGGCCTAGCTTTACCCCATGGAGGTGTACGTGAATGGACCTCGAGGAGATGTGGTAACGGGAAGGAATCCAGTTCATATAGAAGGGACCGAACGCGAACCGCAATCTTAAGCAATGACCTGGGCCGCCGATACGTGGGATGAAACGCCGTGGTTGGGAAAAGGAGACGGTAATTCGGATGCGCAGGAGAACTACGAACGTGTGCAACGCAACTAGCGAGCAATTGCGCACGCCTAACCTTCAATGGACGAACCGGACTCATTCTGAAAGCTCCTGTCGCCAGGCAAACGCCACAGTGGTGCACCGGGTCGAGTAAACGCAACTCTGAGGGTGGCACCGAACCGTAAACCAGACTCCCATAAGCAATGCGGGATTGAACAAGAGTTCTGTAGAGCTGCAGCAGCGTAGAGCGATCTGCACCCTAGTTGGTGTTGCTCAGGCAGTGGAGGGCACTGAGGTGCTGCCAGCACTTCTGCTCAACCTGACGAAGGTGAGGTAGCCAAGTAAATCGGGCGTCGAAAACCAGTCCTAGGAATCGATATATCTCCACTAAAGTGAGTGAATCGTCATTAAGGTAAAGTTCTGGTTCCGCGTGAACGGTGCGACGCCGACAGCAATGACTGAAAACTGGAAGCCGTGGGCTACAGCCCATGACTGCACCTTTTGAATGGCTCCCTGTAGGCGCCACTCAGCAACAAAGGCACTGGAGGAGCAGTACGAAATGCAGAAGTCATTCGCATACAGCGAAGGTGAGACCTACGGCCCTACAGCTGCTGCTAGACCGTTAATAGACACTAAAAGTAGAGACACACTCAATACGGAGCCCTACAGAACCTCATTCTCCTGAATACGGGGGAACTATGGGAGGCACCGACTTGGACACGGAAAGTACGAAGCGACAGGAAGTTTTGGATAAAGATTGGGAGCAGGCCTTGGAGACCCCACTCATACAATGTGGCAAGGATACGATGTCGCCAGGTTTTGTCGAATGCTTTAGTCAAAAAAGACGGCAGATGTTGGCGTCTGGAAAAGGCTGTTCAGATGGCAGACTCGAGGGACACAAGATTATCAGTGGTAGAGCGACCCTGGCAGAAGCCGTCCTGACATGCAGCCAGTAGGCCACGTGACTCCAGGACCCAACCCAACCGCCGACACACAATGCGTTCCAGCAACTTGCAAAGAAATTTGGTGAGGCTGATGGGCCGGTAGCTATCCGCATCAAATGGGTTTTGACCGGGTATCAGCACTGTAATGATAGTGCTCTCCCACCATTCCGATGGAAAGACGCTATCGCACGAGAGCTGGTTAAAGATGACGAGGAGATGTCGCTTTTAGTCAGAGAGATCTTTAATCATCTGACTGTGGATCTGATCCGGCCCAGGAGCTGTGTTGGGCTGATGAGCTCCCACTCTGTAAATGGGGCGTCATAGGGTTCACCGTGGCGTGTTGTGAACGAGAGGATTTTCCTTTCCATTCGCCGTTTGAGGGTGCGAAAGGCTGGGGTGTAGTTCTCTGATGAACAGGCTCAAGCATAGAGCTCAGCAAAGTTCTCGGCAATTGCGTTTGCGTCTGTGGAGAACACGCCATTGATGTTGATGCCAGGGACACCTGTTGGGGTCTGGTACCCAAAAGGACGTCTGATCTTGGTCCAAGCTTGAGAAGGTGACATATGGCACCCAATCGTCGACACGTACCTCTCTAAAACTCCTGTTTCCATCGTTTTACAAGCAGGCGAAAGTGGGCATAGAGCCGCTTAAAGGCTACTAGGTGTTCTAGGGAAAGATAACGTTTATGTCGCTGTAGAGCTCGCCGACGCTCTTTAATTACTTCAGCGACTTCCACTCTGTAAATGGGGCATTATAGGGTTCACTGTGTCTTATGCCAGGGACACCCTAAAGAACGAGGGATCCCGTATTCTCGCTGCAGAAACGATCATTGTAGTGACCTGCTCAACGACAACGATGGCTCCATGTGGGGAGATTCAGCAGCGACAGCAGAGGTGAAGGCTCCCCAGTCTGATTTGTTTAAAGCCCATCTGGGCAGACGTCCGTAGACATGACGCCTGGGTAGTGACAGGAAGATGGGGAAGTGGACACTACCACATGTGTTCTACAGTGTATAGATGGGAGAGGGCCTGGACTGCATACCGAGAGATCAATGACCGAATACGTACCATGTGCCACGCTGAAACGTGTGAGTTCACTTGTATTTAAGAAGCAGAGGTCGAGTTGTGACAGTAAATTTTCGACATATCTGCCAGCCAGTAAGCAAGGTGCCACCCCACAAGGGGTTATGAGCGTTAAAATCACCAAAAAGTAGGAAAGGCTTAGGGAGTTGATATCAGTGCAGCCAATGGTTTCAGGTGTACTGCACCATCTGGAGGAACATATAACTTGCAGACAGTTATTTCCTGCGTCGTCCTTTTCCTAACAGACACAGCTTTAAGAGGGATTTGAAGGAGCACAGGTTCACTGAATTCTGAGTTCATGACATAGACGCAAACTCCACCTGACACTATTATAATCGCTACGGTTCTTGTAATATCCCCTGTAGTCATGAAGGGCAGGGATCCGCATTGCCAGCAACCAGGTTTCCTGGAGGGCAATGCAGAAAGCAGTTATAAAGCTTAACAGCTGCCAGAGCTCAGGCACGTGGTGGAAAAATCCGCCGCAATTCCTCTGGAGGACTACGTGATCGTGAGACTGGGAAGGCATGAAACACACAATGAAGCAGTCTATGCCTCAGGATCATCTGCTGCCACCAGATGAGAACCTGTGCTATCGACATCCATTGTGTTGGAGGACCCAGCGCAATTTAAGTCCTCAGCGGATTCCAGAATCTCCACCTCATCCTCAGAGATAGAGCTTGTAAGTAGTTGTGGTGTCGGTGCCACAGCAGTGCGTTGGTTCTTGGGGGTCTTTTTCTTTTTAGGTTTCTCTCGCTGCCTCTAAGATTTTTCCGGCTGGAAGGGCTTAACTGTTTCAGTCTCAGGAACTGAAGAAGACTGAAGCTCGACAACCAGCTACCTGTGGTTGCTTCAGCCGCTGGAAGGTGTCAGCTTTGCCACTGGTAGGAGCATAGGAAGGGAGTGGCCCAAGGGATCCCTTCCTCGTGAGAGAAGCCGAAGAAGACTTACACTTCTCTGCCTGAGAAGTAAGGACTGACGTCCCCAATGGTTGGGGGATGTTGCTCCTGAAGTAGGCTGTGCAGGAGCAACAGGGAGGGAAGTGCTCCCTCCCCCCCCCCCCCCCCCCCCCACCATCGAGGGGGCAGGTGGAGTCTGACAGCTCTGAGAGCCAACTGTATGAGGCGGAATGGAAGGTGGTAGAACTGTGGTCATAGCGGCGGCATAGGTTGACAGCATATGCACAGGATGTAGCCTCTCACTTTCTCTTATCCTCAGTGTAGGTCAGTCGGTCCAGGGTCTTGTATTCCTGGAGCCTGGCGAACAAGGCGAATTGTGCTCTCCGCAGTTGACACTGATGGAACACGGGGTACAGAGAGTATTGGGATGTGAAGGACGTCTACAATCCCGACAGGAGACGCTGGAAGTACAGTGGGAAGACATATGGCCGAACTTCCAGCGCTTAAAGCACCTCATCAGGGGAGAATTATATGACTTTACGCCAGAGTGGTAGAGCATCATCTTGACCTTCTCGGGTAATGTGTCAACCTCGAAGGCCAAGATGAAGGCACTGGTGGCAATCTGATTATCCTTCGGACTCCGGTGAACGCGCCAGACGAAATGACACCTCGCCGCTCTAAATTGGCGCGCAGCTCATCGTCAGACTGCAAAAGAGGGCCCCTGTGAAATACGATACTCTGGACCATATTTAAGCTCTTATGGGGTGCGATCGAAACAAAAACATCCCCCAGCTTCTCACAGGCTAGTAGTGCCTGTGACTGAGCAGAGGATGTTTTGATCAACACCAACTCTTACCGCATTTTGGGCAAGCCCCCCATCTCCCAGAACTTTTCCTCTAAATGCTCCACAACAAAACAGGTTTCATTGACAAGAAAGATACCCCATCAGCTCTCGTACATACGATGCACCGGTGTGAATAGGCTTCACTGCCATCCTTAGCCTGGCGTTCCTCCCATGGTGTGGTTGGTGACGGGGGGGGGGGGGGGGGGGGAACGATTCAGGGTCGTTTTTCTTAGCATTGAAGTCAGATCTTGAGTGCTTAGGGACTGCTGGTGTATGACCACCGGCAACAGATGACGTACCACGCTTCAAGGCGTGTCATCCGTGCTGATGCCACCCACTCCGACAAGGGGCCCTCCCCACGGACGCCACCCAGCCAAAGCAAAGGCCACATGTCAGGATGGCAATTGCCGGGAGCCGCGATGCCCCAGCGTGATGGGCATCTACCCCTTGGCATACGCGGGGATTTAACGACGCAGGCATCAGCAGAGCGATCCCTCTGTTCAGGGGGCTACAACCAACAGGGTACATGGTTGCTCCACCACAACGGACTGGCAACCGTGCTGGATATCAGGCGCAAACGAGCTAAGAATTCCGTTGTCGCTGACAGCGCAGAAAGCGATACTGCACAGAGGATGGAGAAAACGCACTCAGGAGGGTGACCTCGCCCTGCAGCTGGAAAATAAGCGGAAGTGCAGATCCATATCGACGAAGGATGCGGAGGTCTCAGCCCATGATCGACACTATGCACTATGTAAGGCTCCCTTCCCTAATTGGCTCGCTCTTAGGGAAAATTTTGAAAAATGGAGGTCAAACCCTACAGGGACCATCACATACAGGCCGAAACGTGTGAGACTCCTTTCAGCGGCCTCTTACGACAGGCAGGAATACCTCGGGCCTAATCTAACCTCCGGACCCGCAGGCTTACAGGGAGCTGCTCGACCGTTGTAACCCCATTCCTTTTAACTGCCAAAGCACAATCAATGGGCTAGCTGTGCTGCTAGGAGCACTTTGTAGCTCGAGACTGATTCATTCTGCTCATTTATTTTGTTTTAAACTATCTTGTACAATGAAACTCCCTGGCAGATTAAAACTGTGTGACGGGCCGAGACTCGAACTCGGAACCTTTGCCTTTTGCGGGCAAGTGCTCTACCGACTGAGCTACCCAAGCACGACTCACGCCCCGTCCTCACAGCTTTAATTCAGCCAGTACCTCGTCTCCTACATTCCAAACATTACAGAAGCCAGGAAGTTTCATATCAGCGCACACTCCGCTGTAGAGTCAAAGTTTCATTCTACTATCTTGTACTATGTTCGATGGTCGTTGTTCGTCGGTAAATGAGTTCCGCTTCGTTTAGCTGTGGTTGTTCCTACGCGTTTCCGTTTCACAATCACATCAGCGAGAGTAGACTTGGGCAGCTTGAGAATGGTTGAAACCTCCTTGATAGATTTGTTACTAATTGACATCCAATGACTAGTCCACTTTGGAGTTCACTGGGCTCCCTGATCGGCCCATTGTCCTGTTTTTGCTTCTCTACTGACTACACAATACTTGGTATCTACATTCATCTACTAATAAATTCCGCGGTACATACGGATCTCCAGATACTTTTGAACAGTTAGTGTGTATTTAAATGGCAGACTGTGTGTTATGTCGGCTGAAGAACGGTGAAATTTAATGCCTTAAAAACCACCCACATCCTCCCTTTATCACCTGTGGGGCGAGGGGGTGAAATAACAATAAACGAGAAATCACACATTTTGAGGAAGCGTTTAAATCAGCTGATAATGTGAAGCAAATGACTGTTCAAATGGTTCAAATGGCTCTGAGCACTATGGGACTTAACATCTGAGGTGATCAGTCCCCTAGGCTTAGAACTACTTAAATATAACTAACCTAAAGACATCACAGATTATACCAGCTGTGAGGTTCAGTCCTGTAGAACAAAATAACGGCAACAGCGAAGTTGTCATAACTGCTTGGTTGAACGTTGTCTGCGGAAGACATAAATCTATGTTGAAGACCCAGCCCAGTGAACAATTTGAATCTGTTTCCTCATTTTCCCTAAACCACTTGAGGAGAATATCATCATTGTTTTTAGACAACACCGTTGTCTATTGATTCTCTTAACTTGTTCGATAATCTGCCTGTAATAACCACTTTTTCGACTAGTCGTTAACTTCTAACTTTCCATCCCTCTCTTAATCTGCTAGACATTTCAGCGCACACCCTGCTCCCAGAGAAATATTGATCGAAGTATCTAATGTGTCTGGAAGTGCAAATGGCTCTGAGCACTCTGAGACTTAACATCTGAGGTCATCAGTCCCCTAGAACTTAGAACTACTTCAACCGAACTAACCTAAGAACATCACACCCATCCACGCCCGAGGCAGGATTCGAACCTGCGACCGTAGCGGTCGCGCGGTTCCAGACTGTAGCGCCTAGAACCGCTCGACCACCCCGGCCAGCGCTGTCTGGAAGTCATACACGAATTTTGCAACGAGGTATTTGTCCAGTAAGGTCAGTTAACACTGACTCTGCTATGAGAGCCGTGGCGAGGAAGCCTCATTACGGTCTCCTTGGGTGCTTCCCCCGCCCAACTGGGCAACTGCCATGGGTAACTTCCATTCGAGAACCCTCACGTATGTGCTCGTATAGCGCAACACGCAGCGCGCTACATCGCATGACAAATGCGAGAGATGGGCCGGCTCGAATTCACCCGTGAGTTAATTACTGTCGGCTCGTGCAGCGGCTAGTCCGCGCGTCGTTTTCATGTGATTTCCAATACTCATTTAGGCAAATTATGAACTTATTCCCAAAGTCCACCTCAGACTATACGATATACGGATAGTTAAAATACGGCAACATACACAGGAAAGTTTACACGACTCACAGACAGATAACTCACTCGAAGTCCCTCCGTTAGGTTACCTTAACGACTGTTAGGCCGGTATTACACGATCATATTTCCTTGCCAAAGTTGATGTCAAAAATTATGTCAAAGGAATTTGAAAGTGTAATAGGGAACTTTGTCAAACCCCGCTTTTTGTCCAGGAAATATGATCAAATCTAGAGTCTCAACATAGATTTGATCATAAAAGTCGTTCGCCTTTTGTTCATGGCAAATTGAAATGTAACCGCTTGGAGCATTGGAATCGCTATATGTATTTGACGTCTCTCTAGTGTGTTTGTAAACATGGCTTCAAAGTTGGGACCGGTGATGGTTGGGACTCTTTTTAATACTCTTGCTTGGTACAGGGAGTGGGGTGGGGGGCGAGCAAGAGGCACAATGTACGCTATTAATCGTGTGCTGAAAGGCAGTTAGAATATGCTCCAGGTGACATCACATCCACTGCTAGAGCCATCCACCTCTACACCAGGAAATATTCACGCAGGTTTCCAGCAAACCGGAAAGAAGGATGTGGCCATACTCTAAAACAAAAAAAAATTTTCTTAGCTCTCCATTTTATTGCCTCTATTTTTGGACTCTGGAGTTAAAAAGCGTTTCATTTGTTTCGTCCTTTTTATCAGTTTTGTAGTTATTGGAACACTAATTACATTAATAAAATTTTTTAAAAATAAAAATAATTCTTATTGTCTTTACACTGTATAAACATTTATTTACCTTCAGGTATTCCCTCTTCAGTGTTTTATAAGTCGCTTCACACGTTTCTGGAATTATTTTTGTTCTACGTCTACATTGTTACTCCGCAATACACACTTAAGTGCCTGGTGGAGGGTTCTTCAAACCATTTTCATAATACTTCTCTACCATTCCATTCACGAATGACGCGTAGGAAAAAGGAACACTAATTTTTCCAGTCGAGCACTGATTTCTCTTATTTTATTATGATGATCATTTCTCCCTATGTAGGTGGGTGTCAACAAAATATTTTCGCATTTGTAAGAGAAAGTTGGTAATTGAAATTTCGTAAACATATCTCGCCTTAAAGAAAACCGCCTTTGTTTCAGTGACTGCCACCCCAACTCGCGTATCATATCAGTGACACTCTCACCCCTATTGCGCGAGAACACGAAACGAGCTGCCCTTCTTTGCACTTTTTCCATGTCCTCCGTCAGTCCCACCTGGTAAGGATCCCACACCGCACAGCAATATTCCAGCAGAGGACGGACAAGTGCAATGAAGGCTGTCTCTTTAGTGGGTATCTCGCATCTTTAAGTGTTCTGCCAAGAAAGCGCAGTCTTTGTTTCGCCTTCCCCGCAATATTATCTATGTGGTCTTTCCAATTTAAGTTGCTCGTAATTGTAATTCCTTGGTATTTAGTAGAATTGACAGCCCTTATATTTGTGCGACTTCTCGTAGACCCAAAATTTGTCGGATTTCCCATGTGGATGACCTCGCACATTTCTTTGTTTAGTGCCAATTGTCACTTTTAGCACCATACAGAAATTCTCTCCAGATCATTTTGTAATTGGAATTGATCGTCTGATGATTTTACTAGGCGGTAAATTACAGCGTCATCTGCAAACAATGTAAGGGGGTTGCTCAGATTATCACCTAGACCATTTACGTAAATCAGGAACAGCTGACGGCCTATGACACTACCTTGCGGAACGCCAGATATCACTTCTGTTCTACTCGATGATTTACCGTCTATCACTACGAACTGTGACCTCTCTGAGAGGATATCGTAAATCCAGTGACATAACTAAGACGATATTCCATATGCACGCAATTTGATTAATAGTCGCTTGTGAGGAACGATATCAAAAGACCTTTGGAAATCTAGGAATATGGAATCGATCTGAGATCCCTTGTTGACAGCACTCATTACTTCATGGAAATAAAGAGCTAACTGTGTTGCATAAGAACGATATTTTCTGAATCCGTGTTGGTTATGTATCAACAAGTCATTTTATTCAAGGTGATTCATAATGTTAGAGTACAGTATATGATCCAAAATCCTACTGCAAACTGAGGTCGGTGATATGAGTCTGTAATTCAATGGGTTACTCCTATTTCCTTTCTTGAATATTTGCGTGACCTGTGCTACTTTCCAGTCTTTAGGAACAGACCTTTCGTCAAATGTATATGATTGTTAAGAAAGGCGCTATTGTGTCTGCATACTCTGAAAGGAATCTGATTTGTATGCCATCTGGGCCGGAAGACTTGCCTTTCTTAACTGATTTGAGTTGTTTCGCAACACCTAAGATATCTACTTCTATGTCACTCATGCTAACAGCTGTTCTGGTTTCAAATTCTGGAACTTTTACTTTATCTTCTTTTTGGAAGGAATTACGGAAAACTGTATTTAGCAACTCCGCTTCAATGGCACCATCATCGGTACATTTCCATCGCTATCCCGCAGTGGCGGTATTGACTGTTTTTTGCCACTGGTGTGCTTTACATACGACCAGAATCTCTTTCGGTTTTCTACCATATTTTGAGACAATCTTTCATTGTGGAAACTATTAACGGCATCTTGCATTGACGTCGGCACTAAATTTCGAGCTTCGGTGAAACTTAGCCAGTCTTGGGGATTTTGCGTTCTTCTGAATTTGGCATGCTTTTTTCGTTGCTTCTGCAACAGTGCTGTGACGTATTTTGTGTACCATGGTGGATCAAGTTCCGTCTCTTATTAACTTATGCGGTATCTTATTATTAACTTACACTGTATCTTTGATTTTGAGCCATATCTGATCTACAATTACATAATTAGCTTGGAAGGAATGGAGACTCTTAGTAAGGCATCAAGCGAATTTTAATCTGCTGTTTTAAATAGATATATTTTGAGTTTATTTTTAGTGGTTTTGGTTGATATGGTTTTGAGCCTCGCTACAATGACCTTATGTTCAGTAATCCCTCTATCCGTCATGACGCTCTCTATTAGATCAGGATTATTTGTGGCTAAGAGGTCAAGTGTGTTTACGCAGCTGTTAACAATTCGTGTGGGATCATGAACTAATTATTCAAAGTAATTCTCAGAGAAAGCATTTAGTACAATTTCGGAAGATGTTTTCTGTCCACCACCAGCTCTGAACATGTCTTATCGCCAACAAATCGAGGGTATACTGAAGTCCCCACCAATTATAACTGTATGGTTGGGGTACATTATTTGTAATAAGATTCAAGTTTCCTTTGAACCGTTCAGCTATTATATTATCTGAGTTGGGGAGTCGGTAGAAGAGGCCAATCGCAGGTGGTAACTCATGTCGGCACTAATAACGTGTGTTTCTATGGATCGGAGGAGCTTCTCTCTGGTTTCCGGTGGCTAACTGAGTTGGTGAAGACTGCCATTTGAGTATAGCCTCTATCCATAGTAATTCGCAGGAACTACCCACTTCAACTTCACTGCAAGATAAACTACTACCAACAAACACAAACACACCAATACCTATTTCATTTAATCTATCCTTTCTGAAGACGATTTGCACCTCTGTAAAAATTTCGGCAGATTTTATCTCCGGCTCAAGCCAGCTTTCTGTTCCTATAACGATTTCAGCTTCAGTGTTTTCTATCAGAGCTTGAAGCTCTCGTATTTTTCCAACACAGCTACGACAATTTACAACTACAATATCGACTGTTGCTTGGTCCATTCTAGTCGTTTCTTTGCCCTGAACCCTTTGAGACTGGAGCCCTTTTTGATCTTTCCCGAGACTGTCTAACCTAAAAACCCGTCCAGTCCACGCCACACAACCCCTGCTACCCGTGTAGCCGCCTCCTGTGGGTAGTGGACACCTGACCTATTTAGCGGAACTTGAAACCCCGTCACCCTATGGCACAAGTCGAGGAATCTGCAGCCTACATGGTCGCAGAATCGTCTGAGCCTCTAATTCAGACCCTCCACTTAGCTCTGTACCAAAGGTCCGCAATCGGTCCTGTAGACGATGCTATAGATGGTGGGCTTTGCTTTCATCTCGCTAGCAAGACTGGCAATCTTCACCAACTCAGACAGCCGCCGGAAACCAGGGAGAAGCTCCTCCGATCCATAGCGACACACGTCATTAGTGCCACGTCTTGGATGACTCCCCCCGGTATGCACACGGAGTGCACATTGGCTTTCCTCCCGTCCTTAGCTGCCACTTCCATAAGGGGCTCTATCACCCGCTTAACATTGGAGCTCTCAATGACAAGCAATCCCACGCTCTGCGCTTGTCCGGACCTCTCAGGAAGACCAGCCACTGCCGCAACAGGTGAGGCCGCCCTTGTTGGCTCAGAAATACTTCCAGCAGTGGGCAGTACCTCAAACCCGTTATGGCGGCGTAAGGGTACAGCCTTGCGGCCAGCATCAACTTTCGCCTTCCGCCCAGGGGTTCGCGACCCCGCCACGGTTCGCCAATCACCGTCAGGCAAGTGTCGACTTGCAGGGACGTCCGAATCCGAGGGCGCAGTGACATCAGAGATCCCAGGCGATGCTACAGGTTCGAGAGGCACCGAAGCGCTCGCCTCTGGTGTCCCAATGTCACCGCGGCCCAGGGCAACAGCCTGGAGCCTGTCGAAAACGGCCAACACAGCTTCCAGCTGTTTACGGACGGTGGCCAATTCCCCTGAATCCTTACACAACGGGCACATTGTTAATGTGTAATGTGGTATGAGTACCAATAGAGCTGCTCTCTCCTGTATCAAGTAGTCGTAGTGTCACCGTGAGCCTGTCCTCTGTAAATATAGCATTTCTCCAGTGAATATTCTGTTTTGTACTACGAGAAGCTACTTTATTGAGCAAATACAGAAATACACTCTCATCCATTCAGAAGTAATTTATATAAGACTTGACGCCCTCCACTTACAGCTCTCGTAAAAAATTATGCAGAATGCTTTTACTATCTCGATGCAATACCCATGGCTTCACCCGGGTATGTTTCCTTTCTTTCCGCCGCTTTTCTTCCAAATGCACACACAATACACCTGTGGTAAAAGCAACTGCAGTGCATAACAACAAGTAGTTGTTGTCCGCCATCTTGAAATTAGACAAAAAATTTAACGCCCGTCTAAGACCCCTTTTTAGCGCCACATCAAAGATTTCTGTCAAAGAAATTTGACGAATATTTGATCATATTTATCCGTCAAAGAAATATGACAGTGTAATACTGGCCTTAGGAAGAGCATCCGGTGGCAAAGTTAAACAGTGAAATAAAAATTGGCCAAATGCTGAAAAAACCAATATCGTAAATATCGGGATAATCGATAGGGTAAACAATTGAGATGATTATCTGCTGGCGGGTTGGACGTGACCTACTCTCGATCTAGATACCCAGAAATTTACAGCACTGTTTAGTAAGGCAATATCGTGTGCTTAAATACCACGAGAGACCAAAATAAACTGTACGATAAAGTTGTATCAAGAGTTAACTTTGTTAAAAGTAACAAAGTAAGTAATGGTTGAAGACCGCCCATTATGTGTTCTATTCACAACTGACTCCCTAAAACGAAAATTCACTAATTGTTCTGGTAGCATTCAGTCATGTATAACAGAATGTTTGTAAGTACGAAGTACTTCGCAAAAGTTTTCAAAATTTCTACGACCGACGGTCACAAACGGTAAGGCAAAAAAGCGCCACTAGGAGAAGCGTAGTACACGTTTCGTGTCGTGCGTCAGTAAACCTAGCAGTTTCGATCTAGGTGGACGTCGTTGATTGTTGGCGGGCGATTTTCCTTTGTGACGTTTTTGCAATCACCGGCCTGAGAGAACAGGTTTTCTACATCAATTTCTGTTTTAAACTCAGAAAAATAGCTGCAGAAACGTACAAAATGTTTGTGCAAGCATTCGGTAATGACACTTTTTCTTGTAAAACTTTTTGAAAGTTATAACCGCAGTTTGACTATACAACATGTGTTACTCCACTACCTAGAGTTCAGCCTTACGCCATTTTCAATTGTTACAAGCATCAAAAACCATTACACTAGGGTAGAACAATTAATCTTCGGTGATATAAACCAATTTTCTCAAAAGTAAATGTGATAGCATTTGTGTAATAATTTACCAGCGATTAACACGACTTATTCACTTGATCTGGTTGTTGAAAAAAATAGTTGACCAAACTGCAGATTTTAAACTTCGATACACTATGTCAGTAGTTGCTTAGACACAGTGTAGCTAAGTTAAAACCTGTGATTTGGTTCAAAAATGGTTCAAATGGCTCTGAGCACTATGGGACTTAACTGCTGTGGTCACCACTCCCCAAGAACTTAGAACTACTTAAACCTAACTAACCTAAGGACATCACACACATCCATGCCCGAGGCAGGATTCGAACCTGCGACCGTAGCGGTTTCGCAGTTCCAGACTGTAGCGCCTATAACCTCTCGGCCATTCCGGCCGGCTGTTATTTGGTCATTTATTTTATTCAAAGTGGATAAGTCATGCTAATTTCCAGTAATTTAGCCTATTACACAAATGTTCTTTCATTTACTTTTGAAAAAATTGGTTTATATAACCGAAGATACATATTTCGAGGACGACTTGTGTTGTAGCAAAGTCTGTTGATTCTTGATACTTCTTGCGCCTGAAAATGACCTAAGGCCGAAGTCTAGATTGTGGAATAAAACGTATTGTACAGTCAGATAGTGGTTATACCTTTCAAAAAATGTTAGTGCTGTTGTGAAAGGTCGTAGGCAGAACATCCACGTCACCTGAATCATCGAGGTGTAATCACGTGGTACCTGTCAGCGGATATTGTCAGAGTAAGTAAACATGAGGATTGTTGCAAAGTTCGTGCTACTAGTGCTGAGTGACGATCAGAAAGAGCATCGTGTGAACGTCTGCAGGGAACTGAAAGAACTGCTTCGAACTCACAGATTTTCTTTCTAATGTCGTTATAGGTGACGAAAGTTGGGTTTATGCATATGACCCTGAAACCGAATGGCAATCATCGCAATGGGAGAGCCAACCTTCACGTAGACCAAAGACAGCCTGTCATGTTCAGAGGAACATCAAATTTTTATTGATCTGTTTCTTCGATACGATGGGACTATCCACAAGAAGTTCATACTTCGAGATTAGAACATTAATGGACAATTCTATCGTAGTGTCCCAAGGTTCAAAAAAGTTAAAATGTGTGTGAAGTCTTATGGGACTTAACTGCTAAGGTCATCAGTCCCTAAGCTTACACACTACTTAACCTAAATTATCCTAAGGACAAACACACACACCCATGCCCGAGGGAGGACTCGAACGTCTGCCGGGACCAGCCGCACAGTCCATGACTGCAGCGCCTCAGACCGGTCGGCTAATCCCACGCGGCTGTCGCAAGCTGGCCAAGGTAGGACGTGAGAAGGAAACATCCAGAAGTGGCACAAAAATGATATCCCTTACCACAACAGTGCGAGGCTACGTAGTTTTCATTGTGCAGCAATTTTTGGCACAAAAACTGCACGGCTGTTTTTCAATATCCACCGTTTTCCCCCGAGTGGCTCCGTTCGTTGAAAATAAAGTTGAAAGGACAAAGGTTTGATCCGACAGAGGAGATTCCCGCGGAATCACAAAAGATGCTGAACATACTGTCTAAAAGAGACTTTCAGGGCACCTTGTGTTCATGGTAGAAGCGGTGGGCTCGATGTCTGAGCTCAGAGGACTACTCTGAAAATGACAGTGGCGAATAAAAATCTTGTATGATGTGATTGTATTCAGTGTTAGAATTCTGGAACTTTTGGATGTAGGGATCCTCACTGATAATGTTCTGACACTACTATCAGTTAAATTACCATCTGTACAGCTAACAGGCGGCATGTTTTCCACTTGAGTATTGTTTTCTACTGTTCTCGCCTATTTCGTATACATATATAATTATCTCATTCCTGTTTAGATCAGGTTGTCGAGAGACGCCGAAAACATTTTTCGTGTCATTTTTACTTTGGTCGTCCAGCATAGTCTCTCTGGGTAACAAACCTTAAAGAAAGGTTGAGATCGAACACTTCAGCGCACAGTATTTTAGTTTCGGACCACCGTCTTAGCCTTTGGCGACTGCTATATATAGCCATCAATATGTTTTCAGTGCGTCTCCCCTGCTTGCGACGGCTCCTAGGCGCAGGGGACCGTACGGCGCCGACCAGTCTGCACGCGAGAAGCTCACATCTCGTGACTGCCCCACACTTGTCCCGCTGCACACTATCTGCAGCTGCCAACGGCAAAGGAAATGCTGCGTCTGATACACCATCGAGACAAGTCTCAAGCGCCCGTTCCTCAGTCTGCGACCTCCACGAGCGAAGCAGAGGACACGAACATAAGAAGCTAACAGGCAAAGAAGACTGGATCTGCGTTTTGTTTTTTATTTCCAAAAACAGAAAATAGTAAAAATTTGTGTTTCAAAAGCATGTAATATTTACTTTACAATATTATGCTTAATTTACATATCCTTACCTTTCGTGGGCAAGTGCTCTATCGACTGAGCTACCCAAGCACAACTGTCAACCGCTCTTCACAGCTGTACTTCAGGCAGTACCTCGTCTTCTGTCTTCCACAGAACGTTGCAAGACTGGTACTCACATGAAAGAAAGGATATTGCGGAGACATAGCTCAGTCACAGCCTGGGGGATGTTTCCGAAATGAAATTTTCACTTTAGAGCGGAATGTGTGCTCATATGAAACTGCCTGGCAGAGTAAAACTAGTACTGGCCGAAGTAGAGCTTCGAGGACGGTTCGTGAGTCGTGCTTGGTTAGCTCCGTCGTTAGAGCACTTGCCCATGAATGGCAAAGGTCCCAAGATTGAGCCTCAGTCCGTCACAAAGTTTGAATCTGCCCGGAAATTTCACATCAGCGCACACTCCGCTCCAGAGTGAAAATTTCATTCGGGAAGGTTCTTTGTCTCACTTCCCGCAGCGTCGCTTGTGTGAAGTTATCCTCGCTAGTACTGTTCTGTTTGTCGAGTGAGCTGTAGCGCCTCCGCTCCGCCTTTCTGTTTGTTTGTGCTCGTCTGCTTGCAGCAGCGTCGGCAGCTCATCTGTGGCTACCATGGTTTCCACATGTATTCCACGAAAATGTACTCTGAGCTTTACTTTACTTTTATTTTGAAGCAGGAGAATACGTGTTTACCTGAAATTTATGGATGCCCTTCACGTTGAAAGACTACTGTCGTGACATGGTTCTCAAGTCTATTCAAGCACCGTGATAATTTCGTTAGTATGGTCTCACTAGCAGATGCTGAAAATGAGTATACAGGTGTTCGAATATTCAACCTTTCGCCGGAGGATAATAAAAAGAAGAAGTTGACGCAGTTGTTAACACTACAGCCTAGTAAGCAATAGATCAAGGTTTCGAATCACAGTCCGCCACACATTTTCACTCGTCGTCGCTGATTCCACATAACGTTCCGATGCAGCTGATATCATTAGTTCCTTTTCCTTTCATTTCGTTTCCTCTCCCCCCCCCCTTACCCCCCCCCCCCCCCCCCGCGCTTTCAATTTACATAATATGAATCACAGCTGCGTGTTCCACTCAGTGTCCGTTCTTTCAGACATGTACAAAAGAACAGAAACCACGCATTCATATAATTATACTCCATTATTTTGTGAAATAGTTGCCAACATCGGAACCCTTGTAAAAATAATAAAAATAACACAAAATAAAATTAGAAAACGGTTTACATCAGTGTAAACATAATATCTTCCAGACTTTCTGTATTTTTCCCTTCCTGAATCCAGGAGCCCTGCTAAATGATGGTCGTTTAGATTTTGTCGCTAACAGGTTCGTTTTTTAGCGTTCAAGAAAAAGATTAACCCACTTTTTCCCAACAATTTCGGGTGTGGAAGGGTTTTCGATGTCACTTCTCTCTGCCAACTTTATGGCCATCCCTTACAATTTATTACGAATAACCCAAAAAAAAGAAGCTTCGATAGCAACACAAAACCAACTCTTCCTAAAGACATTTACTCAAAATTGTAGGTCTACCTCTATTTTGCTGCTCCGCTACAGCGTGGTAGAAGCCTAAACTACTTTTTACACTTGGTCCTGCCAGAGTTCAGGAGAATTCAGAGCCAAGAGGGGAGGGGAAGGGGATGGAGCAGTGGGGAGTCCAGTTTAGATCAGTTTCCTCTACCGTACAGATCTGATAAAACTCACATTAACTTGACTATTTGATAAGAATCGACACAAAATCAATATTCCGGTTAGGTACTTAGTAGTCAATAAGTCCAAAGCGTCAGAAGTCACTGTGGCCTGTTGTTGACGAGACCCCTTTAATTTAATTTCAGCTGACCGAAGGCTCCTATCCTAGAGAGGAATACTGATAGTTTGAGTGAATCCTTATAGTAATGGCTACACGTCCAACGTCCAGTCAACACAAATATCTGGCTAACGAGGCAGGAAGGCAGAACCAGTAACATTTGAAGTAGTGCAACGTAGAAGATAGGGACATTTTGAGAAACTTTTTTTTGAATCTAATGACAACATTTAAGCCGGTAAGTTAACTTTCAGATCTGTCCATTTCTCCTACACCTGTGCACTGCTTGCTTTCCTCTATGTCCCAGCCCATTTTCTTTCTAGCAATCTTGGCATATCTTTTGTATGTAACCTCATAATTTTGTTTCCACACATCGTTTTGTCTTCAATTTTTCCTTCTTTATTGCTTTAATTGACTATTTCATGATTTCATGGTAGAATATTTTTCATAAATGAATGAAAACCCACACTTGGAATATCTCACAATATTTATTATTTATCTACATGATTTTTGGCTGCTAGACCATCAAGTGCAAAGGCAAATATGTGCGGCTGCAAATATTGTGAGATAAAAGATTTTAAACAAGGTGTATGTAAAGAGCCTCTCAATTACCTGCCAAAGATGAGAATTAATAATGCTCTATATAAGCCTAAAATGAGAATAATTATTTCGATGAAAATGTGAAATAAAAAGTACTTAAATTAGTAAAATATATGGCACATTTAATTAATTAACTACGTGACAAATGACAATAATTATTCAGAGAAGATAAATAAACTGGGAAAAACATGACAATTTGTTGACATGTTTCACGGAGATAACTGAAAAAGACAATATTGTCACAAACTAGTGCAATATTGCAAAGAAGTATAATATTACACGTGATATACATGTTGAGACTAAACTGGTAACAGTGTAGTACCTCTATAGCGTAAAATTATGGGAAAATTTTTATGTATGACATCATCCCCTAGGTATCCACGCACTTGCTTAATGCTTGTAGGTTTACTTTTTAATTTCACAAAATGTGGAATGTTTTTCGGTCAACATGGTAGAAAGCATTTCTTGCAAGTGTCCATGTAATATTTTATTCTGCCAAGGGGATTACTTAGTCAATCATGTTGATCATTTTAAATTCATAGGAGTGAGGGTAGATGAATAACTTCATAGAAATATCGTGTTCAAGATCTTGTGAAGCAACTGAATGTAGCTATCTACATCATAAAAATAATCTTCACTGTCTGTAACACCAATGAGAGAAGACTTGTTTTGCTTACTTATCTTACTCTTACGATGTTGTATACTTTATTGTCATATTTTGGGGAAACTCGTTGTATGTACCAAGAATATTCTTAGCCCAGAAAAGAGTGGTCAGTGAGATCAGCGTTGTATGTTTTTGAATTTCGTGTAGGCCGTTGCTCAGTTGTGTCAGAATTTTAATTATATCAACTCTGCACATACACTCCACTATGGGATTTGTTGTTCACACTGCTGACCCGTTCAAATGAAATTTCAACATTCATTCTAATCGTAAAAAATTGCACATGAATAACGCTTCTATGAGAACTGTCCTATTCAGCAGGTTTCATTTTCAATAGCTTCCAGCAGAAGCCAGTTCCTCGTATTGGTTGACAAATTTTCTACATAATATTCTGTAAACGACGTACTGACTCGTTTCATAATAAAGTAGGTTTGACTCGCATGTGCCCACGGAAACTGATATATAAGTAAAACACTTTTTCAATAATTTAATCTCTATCTTTTTGTGCATGTTTATATATTTCCGTGTTGCTTCTTAATCTGAAAATTTCTGCGCTGTTCTACAGTCTAAAATCTTACACTCTTTCTGTCCTTTTTCCTGATTTTTTTCATTTTCTTTTATCTATACTAAAATATTGATTCTGATGCGTAGGCTATGCGTCTTCTGCCTGAGTTACTGACTTACAATGGTGAATTTCTATATTTATAGATAATGATTTTGTGTTATGGATGTCTTTTGTTTAGTAAACCGCTAAGTCGCATCTTTTTCTCCTCCGTTATGATGGATCGTTTCTCCTACATACCTAACTTTATCTGTGTTTCTATATTTCCTATTATTTATTTGTAATTTAGATGATACAGTTTCACTGGTTATTACAACTACGGTGTTCTGAAGGAGATTTTTTAGTCTTGTATCTGGACTTCCATGAAGTAGGTATTGCGTTTGCAGTCGAGACAACATGCCGTGTCAGCAGTAGTGATTATCAACCACATTTCACTACATTCAGTAGAAAAGTGATTGCATTTTGCTGGTGAAATGCTTCAGCATAACTTTGGAACATGGCACTAAACCATAAATCAGAAACATATACAGAATAAGCATAGCGTACTGCGCAAGTCGCTAACGTCAAACCGAAATTGGCAAGGGACGCCGGTATGACGCTGTTGTTTACATTTTGCGCTAAGACCGAAACTTGAACATTACACGTAGTTTCCTTTCTTTCACACATTAATTTTTTAGTAACAGCGATGGTGCTGCATTGTTGCTGCTACAGATACAAATCGAAATCCGCCAAAGGATGAAAATATGCTTCTCATAGGTAAGCAGCACAAAGATCTAATTGCAGTTGTAATACTAGTAAGAGGCGCTTTGCTATGTGCTGATTAATATCAAGATACAGTGCACTAAGGATTAATAACTTAGCGCTTATTTATGTGGCTGCATCGCCACATATTTACAAGACGATATATCGATTGCAAGTGATCTTGGAAATTACCTGCTAGACAAGTGCTAGAAATATGAATGTTCAGATAACGTACCGGAATACATCCTGAAATACTCCTCAATAACCGTGATTATCAGCCTGCATTTTCGTAAGTGAACTGAATATTTTTCCTATATTAGCTATGCTAGGAAGCTACTGTATTCTGCTAGTACCTGCGACATGGAAAACGATTATGTGACATTTTAGTTTCCGTAAGAATGAACGAATATTAAAAATATGGTATCAGAAAGTAAACACAGAAGAATTTCGCCCCTGAAAATATTTAAAATTGTGATGTATCGCTAATTTACTGCTAGTCATTCTTTGAAATTCGATGAAACCTTTTAATTTTGTGAACTAGGGAGTCATCTCATCATGCCAATATAGTTTATCATGCAGAGATTAGGCAACGCGATCAAATGCAGTAAAAAACAAAGCTGTGACTGCCTCTTCCTTGTCTATGACCATCTGTGACACACGCAATTATTTCTTCAAAGGCTTAAGTCATGCCCATTCCAAATATCAAGTGCAAACTATTGAGATGCCTCCTGAAAAACGTCTTGAAATTCACGGTACTAATGAGCGGTATCTGTCTTCATTAGCGATGTAATGGGATTCTAAGTCTGCGGAGCACTTACGCAGAAACCTTACGTCACACTATAGTCACGTGATTTTTGGAGTGTGAGTATGTTGGCGAAAAATTGCGTTCTGCACATTTGAATGTTCAATCCATAGCTATTCCCACTCTATCGTTCGTTATCCTTGCACCAGCGGTGAGTGATAAATCAGAGAAATTCCTTACGCTAGGTTCACTCTTGTACATATCTTTGAAAAAGCGAACTTTAAAATAGTAATCAATATGGAATAAATGTGTCTGACTAAGTCTCGTAGAAAACAGAGGCGATTTCTGATGTGTTCGATTCTACATGTAATATTTCTCTACTGTCAACACCAAATTACTACATCTAAAATATAGGTGAGTCACAACATTTATGTGTCGGCTTCATTATTTACGTTAATTCGAAGTCTGATTTTTGTTCAAGCCGGTGTCGCATACTATAATAGACGCTACTAATTTTCATGGAATATTATTTGTTTGTTTTAAAACAAGCTTTCCTGTTGTGTCTTACATATTTATAATACTGCTTTTAATTTTCTTTTGTACATTAAAGCCTACACTTCAATTTCCTTCCTGATCTGCTATTCTGTAGCAAAGCATGTATCCCCATTTCAATGCTGTTGGGTCATGGCTTATTCGCTGTACTTCTGAGAAAAGACTGTATACCACTTCATCTAGTTTGTCTCTTCTTTCATCTGCACTAATATGTTTCAGGTACCTAAAATTATCCATGTTACAAAAACGCTGACTTCAAACTCAGAATCTGGAAGCCGATACCAATTGCATGGCAGGGGCCACTAAAATTATATTTTCAATATTTCGCGCAATTATTGATCGAATTTAAAGATTTTGAAGGCTGTCATAATGTACTCATTAAGAGGTATAGTCTTACGTGAAAAGTTTAACACATACACATACAAAATTATGAAAGACCAAGAGTTTATCGCCAACTACATTTTCGCTGTTCATTCAGTCAGACTTTGGCATCAGGCATTAAGATTTAATTTATCACTTCTTTACTTCCTAGTGTATTTGCAACACACTTTACACATAGTATCTACATATATAGCTGAATGAGTTTCCAAAATTATATCATTGTACAACACATATTTCAGGAGATATCATGTGGCAAATGATGAGGGGCGCAAATGGTCCCGTTTATATTCATCCCATGTTTTATAAAAAGAGCACTTAGCGACTTCCGAGAAACTTTAATCATGGTTTCAAAGCTTTCCTAAACTTTTACAGCTTACATCCTTAAAGTCATTAACTCGTTTGTAAAATTCTTATTGTCTGGCACGGTCAAAATGCAGATATGCGATCTGTTGTATTGAGGCTGTGAGCTCAGAAAATCCCTTGATAGTCAAGGTCGCAATTTTATTATATTTGATTACTAGTTTTGGCATATACACAAGCCATCTTGAGACCTGTAACATAGAAAATTGAGTGTAAGAGAATCCATCGCGCTGTACAGACCAAAACAAAATACATTGCTTAGTGTGCAACTACCAAACAGTGCGAAACATCGTTATGATTCGTGTGAGCAGGATTGTTTGTTGAATAATCCAGTGGAACAATTAATTAAATTATCGTAAAAAATGTTTCAATCATGACAATAATGTACGTGTAGAAATACATATTAAGTAAATATAAACTGACACTACAACTCTTGCACAAAATAGTAGAACGTCTTATGTAATGCATATCTACAGAATCATGCAGTTTACTTAAGTGGGCACTGTGATCATATTTTGCACATCGCCTGCTCTAAAGAAACGGCAGAAACACTGACGGCTATTGAAGCTGTAGAAAGAGGTGCCTGTTCCACGCCAGAAACTACCATATGAACACAATCTGACGCTCCTGACAAAGGCCTCGCTAAATGAGGAAGAAGACAATTTCTGCCATAAAGATCTAATAACTTGTTTTTCTCTTAGCGGAGCTATCGAACAGTTAATATTACAACATGAATAATTAATTACGTAAAACGAAAGCGGAAAATACACTAAATATTTGCTATCTTAGTGCCATTAACAAGGTGGTATGAGAATGTTAGAAGTACTACCACCATTTGTCTGTTTCGTATGATACCTTTACACTACCTAAATTGCAATACGAAAAGGTTATAATTATAAACACCACTAACTGCATCGTAGTTTTCCAGTCAAAAGATATTTTAATACATTTTCTTTTGGGCAGAAGGCATGACTAAACTAGCGATGAATCACTTCAATTAAATTGCATTTCAGGCTGAATGCCAGTTGTTTTGGTACGGAATCAATATTTACAATTATTTCATCGAACTGGAGTTGTAAGAAGACGAAAATGTAGATAGTATTTAAAAATAAACATAACTATTTCCTCTCAAAACTATCTGAATGTTGATGCATGCCACTCGCTTCATCGTGTGCCTAAAGGTAGCTTATTATGTTGCAAATGTCCGATGTTTAATGTCCGCATGGTTATTAAATCGACATTAATTAAAATGTGATCGTTTATGTATATAACACTGCATGAGCTAACATAGTTAAAGACATGCCACATCTGCTATAACAGCACAGTTACTACAGCTGTGACGTGGTCAGAGTACGGCATGTGAACGAATGCCAACCATCATTCAATAGATGTAGTGGCACTTCTTATAAAATGGCCCACAGTCAGATCCATAATGTTACAATAGTCAAGGTGTACTCCTGTATCTCAGTTTTTAATATGATGTGGCCCATACACAAAATTGAATAGTATATTGAATTAACAGAAAGATATCCAGCGTCTATCTGTCGTCAAACAGGTCAGAAAATCACGAGCAAAACGAAACATGATTCAGTGCTACGCTTGCAGGTTGCTACTCCTATCGCACAGCTCTGCATCGTTGCGCCCACGCCGGCTGATTTGAGTAACGGTGCGCTGCTCAACCGTGTCGTCCTTGGGACCATCTGTTTCGCGACCTCAGCGCATTACTGCGCCTTATTCGAGCTATCCTCAGTTAAAGGCGCAGAAGAACGAGTACGTCAGGAAAGGATCGCCGCTATTTGGACGTCTACGCACTGCACATGAAATGCGAAGCGTCGTTGCAAGTTTTATTGACTGTACTGTAGACAGTGTTTGAGGTTCAGAAGCTGCGCAGCAGGTGGGTTATTAGTGATTTATACAATAACGGAAATGCACAATTGTGTTCTACGCAGTTGAAACAAATACCAAACAGCAGAATGCGTTTACATTGCACCCACGCTAAAACGCGTACACACACACACACACACACACACACACCACACACACACACATACGTATCACACTGCGTAACATAAATCCAGTACACCCCAGAGTCTTTAAAGAATCGAATTCGCAAGCATAAAACAGTTTCAAACGTGTGATTACTTTACAAATAAAGGCGTGTAATCAGATAAACCCGTGGCACTCAGGTTCGCAGTTTTATGTATTTACATTCAATTAACAGTCACGGGTTCTAAAATATCCGTAATGGATAAGCTTATTTTATTTGATTACTATTCTCGGCTCACACACAAGCCACCTTCAGGTTTGTGATATGAAAAAGTGCATTTAAGAGGCACAGTAGTTCAAACAGTTAATATAAACGTTCCAGCACTCTACACATACGAAAACAAAACATTAGTGTGCATCCACCAAACGGCGGGAAACATGGTCATAATTTGTGCCAGCAGGATCGTTTGTTGTACACTCCAATGGAGCAATGATGTAAATTACACTAAAAATACATTTAAATCATGACAACAATATTACAGCGTAAAAATACATGACAATCAAATATACACTCCTGGAAATGGAAAAAAGAACGCATTAACACCGGTGTGTCAGACCCACCATACTTGCTCCGGACACTGCGAGAGGGCTGTACAAGCAATGATCACACGCACGGCACAGCGGACACACCAGGAACCGCGGTGTTGGCCGTCGAATGGCGCTAGCTGCGCAGCATTTGTGCACCGCCCCCGTCAGTGTCAGCCAGTTTGCCGTGGCATACGGAGCTCCATCGCAGTCTTTAACACTGGTAGCATGCCGCGACAGCGTGGACGTGAACCGTATGTGCAGTTGACGGACTTTGAGCGAGGGCGTATAGTGAGCATGCGGGAGGCCGGGTGGACGTACCGCCGAATTGCTCAACACTTGGGGCGTGAGGTCTCCACAGTACATCGATGTTGTCGCCAGCGGTCGGCGGAAGGTGCACGGACCGGACCGCAGCGACGCACGGATGTACGCCAAGACCGTAGGATCCTACGCAGTGCCGTAGGGGACCGCACCGCCACTTCCCAGCAAATTAGGGACACTGTTGCTCCTGGGGTATCGGCGAGGACCATTCGCAACCGTCTCCATGAAGCTGGGCTACGGTCCCGCACACCGTTAGGCCGTCTTCCGCTCTCGCCCCAACATCGTGCAGCCCGCCTCCAGTGGTGTCGCGACAGGCGTGAATGGAGGGACGAATGGAGACGAGTCGTCTTCAGCGATGAGAGTCGCTTCTGCCTTGGTGCCAATGATGGTCGTATGCGTGTTTGGCGCCGTGCAGGTGAGCGCCACAATCAGGACTGCATACGACCAAGGCACACAGGGCCAACACCCGGCATCAAGGTGTGGGGAGCGATCTCCTACCCTGGCCGTACACCTCTGGTGATCGTCGAGGGGACACTGAATAGTGCTCGGTACATCCAAACCGTCATCGAACCCATCGTTCTACCATTCCTAGACCGGCAAGAGAACTTGCTGTTCCAACAGGACAATGCACGTCCGCATCTATCCCGTGCCACCCAACGTGCTCTAGAAGGTGTAAGTCAACTACTCTGGCCAGGAAGATCTCCGGATCTGTCCCCCATTGAGCATGTTTGGGACTGGATGAAGCGTCGTCTCACGCGGTCTGCACGTCCAGCACGAACGCTGGTCCAACTGAGGCGCCAGGTGGAAATGGCATGGCAAGCCGTTCCACAGGACTACATCCAGCATCTCTACGATCGTCTCCATGGGAGAATAGTAGCCTGCATTGCTGCGAAAGGTGGATATACACTGTACTAGTGCCGACATTGTGCATGCTCTGTTGCCTGTGTCTATGTGCCTGTGGTTCTGTCAGTGTGATCATGTGATGTATCTGACCCCAGGAATGTGTCAATAAAGTTTCCCCTTCCTGGGACAATGAATTCATGGTGTTCTTATTTCAATTTCCAGGAGTGTAGATTTAGACTATAACTCCTACCCAGAATAATAGGTCTTCATATGTAATGCACACAGATAGAATAAGGTAGTTTACATATGTGTACTCTGATCATATTTGCCACATTATGTCTTCTAAAGTATTGGCAGAAGCAGTGACGATGGACTTTGTAGAATGAGATGCCTGTTCCACGCTAGAAACTGGTACATCAACAAGCAAAAAATGTAATTTGATAAAACCATGTGAAGTTTTTTCATTGGTCATTAAGAGGATGACGCACGTTGTGATGAAAGTATACTTCGCTTATTATGGATAAAAGACACACAAAAACGTAGACTGAGGTCTGGGTGCTAATTATCCAAAAGGAGTACCATACATAATTATGACAAGTACTATACAATACTTTGGTGTAAATTATTCATGAAATCAATCCATAATATAGCCTTGGATCTATATGCTACATAATCTTGGTCTTAGTAAATGATAAGGAGAAATAAATAAACAATACATTGTAAATCAACCTTTTGTTTACAAATAATGTAATGCATGTCTGTTATGTCAGTTATTATTTTAATCTTTGTGTCAAATTCCCGCTGTATATTTCATCTATAAGCAGTGTACTGTAATTACAATGATATCATTCTCTTATCTATACGTTGTACATTATTTCGCTCCAGGTTGAGTGACGGTCATACATCGTATTATTAAATGCCAATGAGAGATTTACGGTGTACTGCTTGCTTATTGGTTGTTATTTACCGGTACCACGATTCTTAAAAAGCATCTAAACTTTGGGCTACGTTATGAATTGACTCCATGAATAAGTCACACATAATGGATAGAAGTTCTGCTTATTGCTTACGTTTTTTTTATTTTTTATTTTAAACCAAAGCATTGTATTGTATCTATGCTACAGTTATGTATCATACTCATTGTGTATTTCCTGTTCCATAATTAGCACCTAGACCTCGGTCAGTTTCATTGTATAATTTATATATAATCAATATTTATCTGATTTACATTGCAACATCACAGATGAGTGCGATATGAGCCATTGCAAGTATCAAATGTTGGTACACTGATAACCGGTTTAACCACCAGAATGATTGCAAGTATTCAAATGTACATGCATTGTGTTGTATAGGTGGCGGATGTCAGTTACCGGGTTGGAGTTTCGTGCCTGTTGCCCTTGGTAGGTTAATACAGGGACGGTTAATTCCAGTTTGTGGACGACGCTGATGTTGTCGTCTGATGATGTCTCGGATGTGTGTAGTTGGAGACAAATCTGGTGATCGAGCAAGCCAAGACAATATGTCGCCACTCTGTAGAGCGTGTTTGGTTTGTTGGGTTACATCCGTGGAATCTGAGCGAGCGTTATCTTGTTGGAAAACACCGCCTGGAATGCTGTTGATGAATAGCAGGACAACAAGTCGAAACACTAGGTTGACCTTCAAATCTGCAGCCTTGATGGGTCGGATAACCACGAGAGCGCTCCTGTTGTCATACGAAATCGCACCCCAGACCGTAACTCCAGGTGTAGGTCCAGTGTACCTAGTTCGCAAACAGGTTGGTTGTAGGCCCTCAACTGGCCTCCTCATAACCAATACACAGCCATCACTGGCACCGAGGCAGAACCAGCTTTCACCAGAAAACACAACACACCTCCACCCTGTCCTACAATGAGCTCTTCTTGACAGCCCAAGTCGCAGATAGCAGTGGTTTGGGTTCAGCAGAATGCATGCTATGGTGCGACTGGCTCGGAGCTGCCCTGAAGCAACCGGTTTTAACAGTTCGTTGGGTCACTGCGGTGCCAACGGCTGGCCAAATTGCTGTTACAGATGCGGCACTACCGCCAGAACCTTACGCCGAACTGGATGGTCCTCCCTCTCTGTATGACCCTTCTCGTGAGGAGCTCAGTCTCCTTGCGACTGCACATTCTTTGGACCACCCCTGCCAACAACCATGTATAGTGGCTACATTCCTGCCAAGTCTTTCTGCAGTATCGCGGAAGGAGCATCCAGCTTCTCGCAGCCCTAAAACATGACCTCGTTCAAACTCAGTGAGCTGCTGATAATGTCTTTCTCGCCTAAAGGCATTTTTGACTGACGTCAAATCATCACGTCCTGTATTAAATGTAACTAACACTCATAACCTTCACAGCGTGTATTTAATTCAAACATGATTTCCATCCTCATATTGGTGCTAATAGCGCCGCTCTTATGGGACTGGCGCGAAATTTGAACAGACGTCATCTTTCAGGTGTGGAAACACCACTAGAAACTTTCCATTATGTCGCACAACTCCTCGTTGGTACTGCGATTTTTTTCCTTCGGTGTATAAACTGTGACAAAAATAGTGGTTTAAGGGAGCTATAACTCTGGATTACCCATATGAGCATCATCTAACATAAGATTTTATTGCTACAGTATATACAGACTTTCATGAACTGGTGACACTTAACATATTTGTCTCAAGTTCCTTAAAAACATATGAGGTATCGTAACTGATCCATAGTGTCACAAGAACTATTTGATATTGGTAATCTGTGGATAAATAAACTACTGGCAGAGATACGTTTTCTACTGGAAATTTTCTGCCGGTGGAGAAGTTTAACTCTAATTCCTCGTTACAACTTTTTGTTAAGATAACTCCACGAACATGGATAAGGAAAATTAATTGCAAAGTATAAAATTTAAGGAGATTTCAACTGTTTGGATGAACATTAAAATTAGGGAGGCGTACACATTAAGCTCTACTTCCAACCTGGTACTTCTACGACACCCGAGCTAAACTGTGAGCACCTAAGAAGCAGCAAAACATACCTTCGCGTTGTCTTTACCAATAAGTGACTCTTTTGGATATAGAAAGAGTATTTCGTCCTCCATGCACTTGAGCATTAGAGCAAAAATATTACTATCAAACCAGATTCATTTAAAATTGTTTCACTGCACGGTTGCATCAATTAAATATAAAGGTCTTGGGTATGAAGTTTGTACTTTGCACGTTACCTGCAGCGTCTGTCATCTAGTAGCAGACACTTCATACAGCAACTGTAGAGCATGACCTGCGGTAATGAAAATCAGTTCCCATAAATTTTTAATAAAACATTTTAGCTAAAAACTAACACATCGAGCTAGAGATGTGAACCAGTTTTGCACTTTGTTACAGAATTTTTCTTAGGCAACAAAGTTTTCTTGCAAAAAATAATCTTTCTTATACGGGGGTATTTGAAAATCAATAGAAATGGCATTATTGTACACATAGAAATGAACCTTCCTTTGTTGTGTTAATTATTGAGGTACTTATGTAGCACGCCGTAGTCACAATGATTAGCACCCTGTGGTGAAAACTGTATCACTCAGACCATTTCTGAGAACTCAATTTCCCTGAATCTCAAATATTTTATCCCCCTCGATTCTCCTTCAGATCTTTCATCTTTCCTCTAGTAGTGTTCGTATCCTCTATTGTTCATCGTAAACCTTCTCGTATCATCTACTGAGCATTCGTACCCATCAGTTCCACTCGCTTTCTAGAGCTCTTAAATAGACCAACAGTAAATACATTCCACAATCATGTTTCGTACATTTTTGAACGAATTACTAACGGAGGCTACTAACCGTTAATCCCGTTTAACAGGTGTTTTACTTCATTCCATCGCAAGCTTATACTAGCACTTGGCTTACAATTAAACAGTAGTGGGTGGTAGCATTTGAAGTTGGGTGTTGCACCAAACCTTTCAGTGTCGCATTTTTATAGGAGAAGCCTTTATAAGCAACTACTTTTTATCTCGGCACCCCGAAACACAACATTCTGTCTCAATAAATGGACACGCCATAGTACGCCTTTTCCACAGCATGTTCACATTATCATTCATCGAAACTTTTAAAATCAGACACCAAAATTCAAAAGATACACATATTATGCAGTTACAGAAATAAGAGACGCTTATAAAAATAACTATTAACTCCAATATAGTTAATTAGTGAACTGCATTCGTTTTAAAATAAAACACCAGTAATTAGACGTAAATTATAGAACGTAACTATATTTCTTCCTACGTCACGTGTATTCAAATTTTCCCTCCTATTTTTCAGCGATGCAGAATTGTCAGTAAGCTAATTACTGAAATCTGCTATCTCCATCAGCTGACTTCTTTCAATAGAAATCTTTCCTGGATCACAGATTTCCTTAAAAAAGCCCTTTTTCCTTTCAAAGTAGCAGGCCACCTTCCTATTTGTTTGAACACAGTTGCTTTTTCTAAATTACCTATTACTACAGCATCCAATTCAACAGTAAATTACTTATTCCTCCGAAAACACCTTCGTTTGGCTGATGATTCAGTTTCATCATCATCCATTAAGGCCAGTTTAACAGAACCATAGAAACCACTAATGGCTAAATTCTTTGTTACACTCTATAATTTTCATTTTGTATGTAGTATATAACTGTGCAGCTATCTTGGCAGTACCAAAAAATGGCAGTCTTAAACAATCCTGTATGTCAAACTTGAAGATTAATTGTTCGTTATTTTCGTACTAAGATGGTTTATCTTGGTGACCCATGCTTTAGTCCACGCGGGTTCCTCTCCAAATAACCGGCACGGAAAACAGAACAGCGCTTTTCCAACTTGACACCCACATAAACAATCTTTTTTTTTAAAAAAAAATCCCTTTTAAACGTTCTCTTGAATTTTTAATTTGCAGTATTAACATTTTGCTCAATATTTAAATCCAATGATGGTCTCCTTACCAGAAAATGGGAAAACGCTGTAACTTATAAATTATTTACTCTATTCACTTTCATTCACACTTACTACACTGACGAAGTACTCCTTCAGACTGTCAAATATAACAACGCCCCTGAAACCAAAACATGCGATTACCTCGAAACACCGCAAAAATTACGTGCTTAACACGAACACAGCGCCCACCTTATAACATGAGAAAACATTTCCATCGAAACTCTCTTCATAACAAATTTGTAAGTGTTCGAAAATGTTTATGACTGCAAATGAAATACCAGTGTCGGTAATACTGTGGATGAACAGAAAGGCATAAGATACCGCAGTGGAAAGAAATTGTCAGCGCGAGAGGCTAAAATCATCTCCGCAGTGTGGTACAATCTGTAGAGGACGTTTGGAACTGTTCCCTCATAGGGTATGTTTGCATGCGTGCTGCAACACCCAAGTGCTGATACGCGCAAGGTTTCTATCTGCTGCCACGTATAGCGCAGGCTCATCGCTGCTGAAACTAAACTGCAGCGCTCTTTCCGCTGGCAAGCTGTAGTAAGAAAACTACCAGCCAGTTTGATCCGAAGCCAGCACAGTTTCTTGATACAGTACGAAGCGTTAGGACGTTGAGCGACTAAATACGGTTGATTCCAACATATTTTAGAGGATATGTCACATTTGTTAAGAAGAAAAGACAGCAAATGAATGTAAAAGTATTCGGGGTTTTCCTGTGTTGCAACTATACCACACACCGCCCCTGGAATTAAATGGTGCATATGTTCAGCCTAGAGAACAACATTTTCGTCATGTATGACCAAAATAACAACTGTACCATAGCGATGAATTGCAGGCCAGTTCCGATGTTATTTATAAGCGAGTAATTTTCTGTGGAAATATTTTCTGTTAGAATTTTTCAAGTTTCCAGCAAACCCTCTATGGAAAAATCACTTTTCTGATTTTAAGATTAATTTTCTGTGTCCAGTATCTACAGATCCGTGCTGTCTAACTGACAGTCAAACAAAAATTCTGCAAGAGGTATACTTCCCTGTTACTGGCAATAATATTCTTCACACAAATGAGAGTTTCAGGCAACACTTTTGCTGACCGAATGCCTTTCTGCACGTGTTAACTGTCACCAGTATTTAGTTATCCTTTTGACTAATTTCGCCTTCAAACAACCAAAGTTACTTGAAACACGCAGTGATTATTGTGATGGTGCCTGCAGAACGAGGTCTCATCCAAAAGTTGGTACCTCACGACGGTACCACAAGTAAAGACATTGGCTGCCGAATGCACAAACGAACCGGAGACGTCGGCGTAAACATGCCGTCCAGCCGGAAAGTTATTTATGTCCGAGTGCAATGCCGCTCTGCCCAGTGAATGCTATAGACCAGTCTATGTAATCAGAGAACACTTGTAATCCTCACTAACGGCGACAGTATTGTCATGGTGCAGATCCGACTGCGTGCTAATAGAACAGTTATTCTGAACTTATCTCAAGTTAAAGACAATTTTAATCAGTGGCTTCTGTGTGGACATTACTTGTTTCAAAGTAAAGTACTTACCATGGTCATGTTGTGCGTATGTTTGGAGCTCTACCGCCCTTTACCAAATTGCCAATCGCCGATAATGTTAACCTTCTGTTAAGGGTTTAGCTTAGCCTGACCTTCACTATCTGATGACAAGGATTCTAACTATAATTTCGTAATCGCGAAGTAAGTGAAACAGTAACAACAGTGAATCAAACGGTGTTTGAACTGACGTTTTACTAACACGAAAGCAGACTGTAATTATACAGTACATACACGCGGTCGGCAGAGTAATTAAGCAAAACGGTATCAAGTTTTATGGCAAAGCGGAAATAAAATTCACCTAAAAAAACTTATCTCGCTTGATACTTCAATTCATTTCTTCTAACACAGTTTCAGTATTATACAGCAACGGATCCTACCAAACAACACAACAGCTAACCCCAGTGTGGAACACAAAATGGCCAATAAATGCGGCAGTATACACTGTCTCACAATAACGCTCTTGGCAAAACTAGTATACAGTATAGTGAACAAATGAAGTGTATACGAATCTAATAAAGTCTGACTGTCAATAGCATGAAATATTGTTTTAATTAACTACTACAAAAAAATCATGATTTGAAACAATACTGATTACTAAGGACCTCACATTTTTGCTCATGAAGATCCTCTGCACAAATGGGCAGCACAGAAGAAAAGTTTTGGTGCAGAATAAATGATAATACTGATTGCTGGACTTGCACAGAAAAATCCTTTACTTTCATTTATCACGTAAGTTAAGTAGTTGATGGGTTTCCTTAAATTGGTTTGGTTTAAAGACCATAATCAACTGTAAATAGTAACAGAAAATTAAGAAACTGGCAAGCACCTTTAGTAACAACGTTAAATATACAACGTTAAATATAATGAATATTTAAAAAAAATGTTCGACAGTCAACAAGGGGGCCGAGTAACTAGACAAACTGCTTTGTAAATGACTACACGACTTGAAAAATCACTATAAATCAACATATACAAAGAAACAAACAATTAAAATTTTACACACCTGTTCAAAGTGATATAATTCTGCTGTCTTTTTATAATTTTTACTTACAGACAGCTACAAGCACTTTATATTTTTGTCACTGATTATTTTAATGGCGGCTTCTTATTTAATGAAAGCTTTCTTTATGGACACACTTTAGGAAACTTATGAAAAATTATGTGGAGTAAATCATTTACTACTATACAGAAAAGTAATTCAGACTTCATACTCCACAAAGTTAATAAAAACTGCAAACTGTTTTACTGCTAGAATTGTCAGTTTAATAAAAACAGGAAACACGGAATTAATTCATTTGGAGAGGACCTTGTCTAGGAATGTGACTGGAGATAACCATAGGTGTGCACATGTAATGTAGATGTTCCACAATGAGTTATTATTCAGTACTTAATTCCCGATCCATTGGATGTACATACAACAGTCCTGCTGAAGGCGGTGGCGCTTGTGGAAAATTGCAGTGACTATAAAATTGGCTGTAAAGTAATCATGGTTCTTGATGTTAGCCACGGCCTTATATAGCTCTCCTTGGTGTCGTACATTTTACCAAACAGGGCCAGTAATGATACCATGGTCTAGAGGCTACTTTACATTTTATCCGAGATTAATTTACATGCTTGAAAGCTCATCTTGCCTCAACTTATATATCCGAATTAACCGCAATAACTGAGCAAGATAGCCGCTGACAACTCACCGCCAGAATCGAACTCTCACTCACCACAAAGGAATGAAGCGCCTTACGCGCCGAGTCCACCTCTTCCAGTCTCGCCAAATTATTTCCGTAGCGTCGGAGCTTTGCTACAGGTTTTAAATTTAGCGTCCCTACTTGTGGATCAGTAAAATATACAGGGTTTCTACATATTATTACATTCACAGAGTATTACAAATAAAACCAGAGGTACAGTTACAATATAATTTCTAAAAACACCAAAATAATGAACGTAATCATTACATACTTACTCAACCAAAGATCTTCACTATGCAGATACACTAGTGTGCAATGTCAGCAGAGAGCTAATGCAGAGTATACATAAATCTATCGATTACTGGTCTTACACGTTGTAGTATCTGTTCGACCTCTTCCTGAAGTAATCTAGTTGCAAAATTATCTCCTTGCTAATATGCTTCGTGAGAGTAAAAATATTTCAAATTAATTTCGTAACTGAAAATAAAATGTTCCCAGGGCTTTGTATGTATCGAAAGACAAAAACCGTCTAGATCACTTTTTTATTTATTTAATTAAGAACTTTGTAAAAATGGTATAATGAATGGACATTCACTACAGGAACACCTTCAGAGTCAACGTAGCGGTCACCGAACAGTTTATTCCATGTTACAAACTTCATCTCAGAACATAATGAAATAATGACGCGGCGTAAATGTCACAAAGAATATACGCAAGGACTGTTTGGTGCAGTACAGAAAGTGCGTTTAGTTTTCATTTTCAGTGCTTAAATAACTCAATGCACAAAAAGAAGTTGATTTCTCCCCTGCATTTTATTATTATTTATTTTCAGTACATTAGCTAGCAGGCTTAAGCAAGCGGCTGTAATTGCGAGTGGGCAGCTAGGCTTTTAACTGTGTAAACTTCCTCCACTACATACGTACTTTCTCTGCATGGGCTGAGAGATAAGTGCTTAAAGAAACTTTCAAGTATTGCAGTGGATTCTTTTCTGAGACAGAAGGAATGACGGATACAGACGATTCTCTTGTTTCTCTCGTTCGTATGTGTCGCCGAGGTTCGCGCACTGTGTACGGGAGGCAGAGAAAACACACGGCGATATCGACTCTGGAAGCAGCACGTAACTGCCTCTCCCCTCCTCCAGTCGTGTCATCACGTCTTTGGCGAAGGAAACTGCTCTTCCTTGAACCCTCCATAACAGCTAGTCTGTCGTTATCAGAGGAGGTATATCGCGACGATATTTCAGCAGTAACGGCCGTTATAGAGTTTTGCCTCCCCTGTCGGCGTCAGTTGCCCCGTATCTCTAGCGGCGAACGGTGTGCATCTTCCTTGACCTTTCAGACTGTCTGTATCAGAAACGACAGCTGGTGTGATGTCGAAACACTCTTAACGTCGAGTCAATAGAAATATTGGTATCTGATAAAAGCAAATTTGAAAAGTATCGTTGGCTGGAAGACATAGAGGGTTAGGTTCCGATAATAAAATGAAGTATTTTATTTTGCTCTCCACTCTTTAGCTGTTTTCCACTGAGTTGTACGTGTTGTTCCTTGAGTGTAATACATTTCTGTAGTTGACAGCTTAAGATCACATGCTTGTTGGAGTCCATAAATTGATGATTCGGACGCTAGTACAAGTTATGCGATCCATTCCAATCAAACTATACATTGGTTTCATTACAACTACAGATTCTTTCTGGCCTTTAGACAAGTGTAGTTGTATTCCTCAACAGAACGTAATTTGAAGATTTGTAACTAACTTTTGTGTCACGTCATTCGAAAAACAGTCGTTCCATCCAATCCTCGGCCGCTTCTGAGGTTGAAATTGCTTGGCCTGCAAAGGCGTTTCTCTGTTTCGAGCTATATTAGTTCAATAACACTATAATTTTTATAAGAAAAATTATTAGTTTGTCTCTCAGTGGAACACCTACCTTGTAACGGCAAAATCTCCGAACTAATCAAACTGGAGCACATTTCTTTGCCAGTTTTTTCGAACCGTTAAGACTTCTTTTACTTATTAGAGAATGTTCAGCCACAGTCTCTTAATGCTTGTCATCGGATACACAGTAATTCATTTTACTGCATCAAAATAGATGCACCTAACAATGATCCCATTTCTTCGTAGTTTGAATTACTATTAGCTGTGCACCAACAGCACTTGTGTATGTGTTTGATTGGGCAAAGTTCTTCTTAGGAATTGTTGTTAGAATAAAAAGGTTCCTTACGTCATTATTCAGTGCAGGTGTCTGAAAATAAAAAAAATCATGGTGTAAAAACATTTAGTAGTAGCTATCAACTAAAAATTGCTATTGAAAAATCTGCCATCACATTGTTTCTGCCAACAAATAAATAACCTGTTATTTGGTACTGTTGCCGTTGCATGCAAAGAGTAGATAATTAAGTTTCGACACTATCTCATATGATGGAAAGCGTTGGTGATTGTTCTGAAAGCGAGTATTAGATTCAGGTAAGAATTTATATACTTCACTGCAAGAGAATTCTGGACTATGCAAGGAGCAACTTTCTTCTCCTAATAGGACTTTCTCCACCATTATATGCAACTTTTGAACTTCGTTGAAGCGTATCACCGGAAAGTAATAAAAAGTGAGCCATTCACTCAGTAGCTAATCGGAATGTGAATGCAAATGCCGACCGCGGTGGTCTCGCGGTTGTAGGCGCGCAGTCCGGAACCGTGCGACTGCTACGGTCGCAGGTTCGAATCCTGCCTCGGGCATGGATGTGTGTGATGTCCTTAGGTTAGTTAGGTTTAAGTAGTTCTAAGTTCTAGGGGACTAATGACCACAGCAGTTGAGTCCGTAGCGGTCACGCGGTTCCAGACTGAAGCGCCTAGAACCATATGGCCACACCGGCCGGCGATGGCCTTATTATTAGCTAACTGTAAATCTAGCGGGGTACAGCTAGAGCTCAGGTTTGGGCACGTTAGTAGGTTGTCGTTCGTTTGAACATTCCCGCAGTCACACGGTAGTTCGTCACCGAAGTAGCTCCAGTAGGTAAGGTTATGCTTGCAATTTGAGACCCTAATGCTCAGCCTGTTGCCAGCCTTCCAGGTTGTGAAGGATTTGTAACTTACACCAGCAGGTTCTTCCTTCAGCCTAAGGAAAGGATTTGATGTTACCTCCTTCACAGATGAAGTCTCTTCTCTTTGAGTGTCATGTTGATTGGCTCTGACGTCCAAAGGAAGCTTTTTCTTGAATGAAGCAGCCTGGGCTGTTGATGGTACCTGTGTATTGGGTGACGATTATCTGTCATCTGTTTCTTCCTCCCCATCCCGGCAGCTACTTGCCGCTGCATAGTGGGGAAGCTAACCCTATGGAAGGGTAGGATTTTCTCTGTCAGCGTGGATCTTAAACATCCTGAAATGATGAGGGATGACTCATTTACGGCCGCATCGGTGTGTTTCACGTGGGCCGAATTATTCCAGGCACGTACGGCATATTCAGCTACCGGCAAACTGAGTGCAATGGCAGTCGTTGGAAGCACTTGTGCGTCAGCACCCCAGTTTATGTTGATCACTTTACGAATGATATTATGTGTATCACTGACGTTTTGCTTATTGTCGTAACAGTGATGAATGAAAATTCTGTGCAACTTCACGACTAAGTATTCGGGCGTGTAGCAGTGCTCTAGCTATTTCCTTTTCCAGTGCAAAAAGAGTTCTCTTTTGGCTTCTTTGTTCGTCATGTGGAAATTACAAACTTGCGTCTTTACTGGGTTTGGTTTCAGGTGGTTTTGGCATTAGTCATCCCCCAGTATTTCAAGGTTGCTAGTTAATTACTTCTCCAAAGGTGCTCCCTTGGGCAGCCTCGGCCGTTTCCTCAGCGCATATAAACTGCCCATCACCGGGATGCGTTGGCTAGTCGCCGGTGTATATACTGAACAACAACGGAACTGATGCACTCCCCTGAGTGAGACTATTTTTTTTGTTTATTTGTTTATTCACCTACTATTTTTTTTCCTTGTATCGTTCTGTAGTACTCACTGCACAAATACCAGAAAATCCAAAATCCTTAGTCGCCTGGTAAACCTTATACAGGGTGAATCACCAAAAACGTCCACTGCAGATATTGCGGAAATGGGAAGTGCTATTGTTGTGTGGTTTTCACAAAATTGATTAGCAGTCAGGGGCTCGTATTGTTAGCCAATGAACAGGTTGTAATAAAACTTAGAGAGTGTATTTTTTGTGCAAACATATTGTTTTTTAATCGAACGATGCCTGTTGACATTAAGAAACTAAAATTAGGTTCAAATGGCTCCAAGCACTATGGGATTAACATCTGAGGTCATCAGTCCCCTAGACATAGATCTGCTTAAACCTAACTAACCTAAGGACATCACACACATCCATGTCCGAGGCAGGATTCGAACCTGCGACCGTAGCAGCAGCTTGGTTCCCGACTGAAGCGCCTAGAACCGCTCGATCACAGCGGCCGGCAACTAAAATTAGAGTAAATTAGAAAGTCAGTGTGTTTGTTGCAGGACTCTAGTGCGAGTCGTTTACGAAATATCGTCCTTTGAAACGTTCCTACACCGACACTTGTACGATACTTGTGGTAGCACACATTAAAGAAAAACAAGTGCACACACTAGTTATGTGGATTCTGACCAGTAACGATACAACTGACCATCGCAGGTTGTCTTCAAAATGCCCACTAGCAGCAGGAATACACGCTTTCAATCTGGTATGGAACTGTCCAGAGGATCTACAGATATCAAATCTGGGGTCTGGTCCGGCCTAGGTACAGGTCCCCTGTGTCCAGTCCAACGATTTGGAAACATTTCGTAAAGACGTGCTGTAGCACTTCGTGCACCAAGAGCTGGCCGGCCATCACGTCGGTACCACGGGCTCCTCCTAGTCTGCATGGGAATGTCTTCTAGCATCCGTGGAAAATGATCTGTTGGAAGGCTGCCACACTTGCGCGCATTCAGTGTTCCGTCTACGAAAAACGGGCCTATGATCTGATGATTTACTATCCTACACCACACGTTTACGTTCCATGGACGCTGAAGCTCCACCTGACGAAGTCAACGGGGACTGTCAACAGACGAATATCGCTGTTTCGGCTGTTTACCTGGCCATGATTGATAAACGTAACTTCATCATTGAACAACATACATAGTATGTCTGGAGTATCCCGTCGTAATACCCATGCACGGGAGTTAACACGAGTCTCATAATCGTTTCCATGCAGCTCTTGACAGAGAGCGATGTCATACGGATGGAACCTATGTCGATGGAGAATGCTTAGACCCACGCCACTTCCTCGCGCGATTTCGCGAGAGCTAACGTGCGGATCAACTGCAACAGCAGCATTAACATTAATTCCCCCTCTCCTGTCGTCACTTGATTCCTTCTATTACGTTGTATAGATGTTACTGCATTCTTCCTGCACTATCCATACACTTTGAACATGTCGGTTTTTTCCGCATTGATAAATCCAATCGTCCACTCAGAAAGTACTGCTTGGACTTCCACATACTAACTGACTAGCAAGTCGCAATGCACTCAAGAAACACACAAGCACATTTTAAGCAAACATAACAACATCGTTCCTAGCAACTACGCCGATTGAACGGTACAAACAAGTGTCGCTGTCGAAACTTTTCAAAATACAGTGCCCCGTAAACGGCTCGCACTAGAATCTCGCAACCAACACCACTGACATTCTAACGTACCCTACTTTTAGTTTGTTAACGATAGTGGGCATTGTTCCATCTAAAGAGTATATCTTTGCACAAAAATACACTTTCTAAATATTATTACAATCAGTTTACCGGCTAACATTACGAGACCCTGACTACCAATCAATTCTGTGAAAACCGCTCATCGATAGCACTTTCCGTTTTCGCAATATTTGAGGTTCTTGTTTCAGGGATTCACCTTCTATATTATTCTACCGCTGTTAATAGTCTCACAGGCTACGCTCAGATGAATGAAAGCCACACGTCTCCCGCTTTCTTTCATGTCCACCTTCATAGTGTTGGGTTAATTTAAAATTTGCCAAGTGCTTCAGCGTCTTGGTGTAAAGCCGTCTTTTTCAGGCCTTAGGACCTCATCTACTACAGGTTTGGATATTCTATTCAGCACCATTCTCTCTAGGAAAACTGGTGGCACAGCAGAGATACTGGAGAAGTTTCTTAACATTTGCTGGATCCTTGCCTGGTTTTAATAGGGCTACCATTCTTGCTTTTCTCCACTACTTATAGATATGTTACAGTTTTTCGACTTGAAAGTTAAATTCAAAAATTTATGAAGAGACAGCTGATTTCTCCTGAAGCCATTCATTCCAGCCACTAATTGAGAGTCTAATGATTATGCTACGCTGGGGATCTGCTTGGTGTTGATGCAGTTGTTCATTACGTCCGTTAACCACCTTAGAGTTTTTCGTACAAAGTGTTTAATTTGTTCTATTCTTAAATCTTCTTGGCCGGCTGCCTTATTTCTTTTTAATTTCGTCTATTACCGCCTGGAGCTCCTCAACTGTGAAAGGTGCCTCCAGTGAATGGTGCTCATTTTCCAGGTCTCTTATGACAGAACGCCGGAGCAATATATGGTTGGTTTTCCCATTGGGTAGACGCTGATGGGAGATTTGGTTTGGCGAAACGCCAGTCTCTAGCGTTTTGAAGGTTGTTGGATCAATGCGGGGAATCTTCCGTAGATTCCAGGTTTGTTGGCTGTTGAGTTTCACATCCGGTGACGTGACTATGTCAGACCACGTCTCCCTTCTGCAGGGAGTGTGATCACCAGGGCAGCAACGCATGCTCACCAAAGTAGTTCCATGCTGGACGCGAGGTTGGTAAGGAGTTCTTGTCTTAGGGCGCTCCAGTCTTCCAACAGCGCAGTTGTTAACTTCCTTATGGTCGTTGTTGCATGTGGACGCTCTGGAGCACATGTCTCCACCGCATCCGTGCTCCATGGGATTTAAGACGAGGGAGTGGACAGTCCAATCCGCCCGCCGAAGTCCTCGCGGTCGGGCATTTCATCCATAAAAAAGAAGTTATGTCTGAATGCACCTATGAACAAACGCACGTGTGAGAAGAGTACAGTTTATTAGAACGTTGACTGATGAGTGTTCTGTGCTCAAAGATTTGTAGGTCACATGCTACATTATGTCTCTCCACACCGTAACATCTGGATCACAGAAACGATCATGTTCGCCATTGTTCCTGGGTACATTACGTGTCATCTCTCGTCACACGAGGATACGTCCAGAGTAACTACTCAGACTGAATCGGCTTTCGTCCGAGAAGAGAATGCGACCCCGCTCCTCGTTGGTCCCTGACGCGATGGTATATGGTGCCGGCGATGTGCAGGAGTCCGTGGAACACAATGTACTGGTCGTCGGGCAAAAGGAACACATCCATGCAGCCGTCGTGCCACTGTAGGCGTGCGATCGCTTGCCTTGCAGTACTGTTAAACGTGGCTGCAACTTCACTCGCTGCACTTGGGTCCCTTCTTATCTGTCGCAAAGTGTAGCGGTCGTCTGCTGCTGCAGTTGGCCGTGGCCTAGCACCTCCTCCCCTTCGGGCGGCAGTGTGTGTGGTTCGGAGGAATACCCATGCGAGTGAAGCATTGCTGTCAGTTATACTAAACTCCTGGGCTACATTTGTCACTCTTCGTCCTACTCCCAGATTCCCTATGTTTTTTCCACGTTTGAATGGATGCAAATGTCATCTCAGGACCATACTGTAATGAAGAATGCCACCATACTCCACCATAACCGTTCGCAGACTGACACGCACACTGTATTCTCCCGTTTCTGCAGCTGCCTCATGTCAAGGCTACCCCATTAGGCGCTGATATCTCGTCCTCGCCATGTAAACTCCAACTTTCTGTGCACTTTTGCTACACCACTGGCAGCATGCTCCGGCACTTTCATTCGTTTACATCGAGAAGTCAATATGTTATGCTACTTCATCTACCTCCTCCTTAAGTTCTGCAGAGAAGTGTATAATGCTTTTCAACATAGTCTCAGTTCAGTGCGATGGATTTATGCTACCTTACTGCAGGGCCTGTATGCCCGCTTGGTACCACTCTACTGGTCGACGTCTGAACCACCGTCTTGCTGCATCAATAATCTCCCCTCCAAATACTGCTGCCTGTGGAGTGCATCCTTCTTTTGACCAAACAGATGGATGTTCCTCTTTATGGTCTTCTGTTAGAAGGCGAGGAATCCAGCTGGCGTACACCTTTGAGTTCCACAACTGGTGGATGAATGTGTCAGCACCACCAACAGGCCAGCCTTGTGGCCGAGCGGTTCTAGGCGCTTCAGTCAGGAACCGAGCAACCGCTACGGTCGCAGGTTCGAATCCTGCCTCGGGCAAGGATGTGTGTGATGTCCTTAAGTTAGTTAGGTTTAAGTAGTTCTAAGTTCTAAGGGACTAATTACCTGAGATGTTAAGTCCCATAGTGCTTAGAGCCATTTTGAACCACCAACAGAGACGTCCAGTTGAGCAACGAGGTGTTTGATAGTGAGCCGGCAATCACATGTGTTCCCACGTTCCAACATTGCAAGAGCGGTGGGCGGTTGGCACGTGAGGAATGGGACAGGTTTGCACTACCTTGTTGCGATGTTGACAGACACCTCGCCCAACCACTCACCGTGCTTTCGTTCGCTGACAGGACTCCGTAAACATTCTTCAGGCGCCTGTGAATATCTCAGATACTCCGTTTTCCGCCAAAAGAAACTCAATGACAGCTTTCTGCTTGGAATGTTCCACCATTGCAAACACCATTTTGAAATCCCCATCGGAAATTCATGGAACTATAGTGTCTGAAGGGGGAATGTTCCACGATGTCCCACAACAAATACTGCGCTTTTTCAAACGAAGCTGGACGAGGCCACAAAGAAGAAGTTGCGCACGAGGTATACAGCAGCTTCAAAGTGATTCAGTTGAAGAAAATAAGTAAAGGGCACGAATAGTCACAGGTATTTCGGAAGCACGGGAAAATGCTACGATAATGCTAATCTTGTGATTACGTAGGCTTTCCCGGCGTAGTAAGTCTTGAAAGTCTCTTCGGGTTTGCTGCCGGATCAACTTGACCCGATATTTTGGCGATCCAACTGATCGCCATCTTCAGGAAAATGCTGCTTCTGCTGATGAGTCCCGCTGAGAACTGACGCCAGGCTGCAAATCGACGTCCTGTATAGGCCACCATTCAGTACAAGGCGCATGCGCCGCCCATCACAGTAGCAGCCCTCCAAGACATTGAGGTGGCGCCGCCCTTGGTGGAACACTGTTAGCAACGAAATATCACACTAAGAGCCGCACCGAAGAAAGTTCAATTTTGATGCTAGGATTCCACGTCTTGCTAAGAGAAAACCCATTGTCTCTGTTGATTAAATTATCCGCCAACCTAATTTCAAATGGCTCTGAGCACTGTGAGACATAAAATCTGAGGTCATCAGTCCCCTAGAACTTAGAACTACTTAAACCTAACTAACCTAAGGACATCACACACATCCATGACCGAGGCAGGATTCGAACCTGCGACCGTAGCAGTCGCGCGGTTCCGGATTGAAGCGCCTAGAACCGCTCGACCACCACGGCCGGCCAACCTAATTTCAATCGCCTCTTTATAGACACTTTTCCAAAAATCGGAAATGTTGGCAACTACCACAGTTTCATCAAATTCCAAACTGTGTCGCTCATTTGAGCAGTGGTCTGCTGTTGCTGATTTTTCCGGCTGTTGTAGCCTTGTATGACGGCGATGTTCCACACACCTCTCATGCACTGTGCGAATCAAACGGCCAATGTAACCTTTCCCACATTGAGATGGAAAAAAAATGCTAATCTTAATTGGCAGCCGCTTGAAGATACAAGCCAATTGTCCCGTGAGAGCCTACATACAAGGTTTCAGCAGTAAGTGAGGAACTTAGAAATATACAACAGTCCTCTGCATATCAGGCGCGCTGAGATCGAGAAGATATGATTACACTAATTATAGGGCGTATAGAGGAACTTAGAAGTTTTTCTTCCCGTGCTACATACGGGAATGGAACGGGAAGACATTCTAATACTTTGGACGCCACGCGCTTTACAGAGGACTGTAGAGTATGGGTACAAATTTAGGTATAGAACACACATCGAAGTGCATCGTTCAATATTCAGACCTCATTTCTAACAACCACAGCTACATTGCACTGCTGTGGCGATGAACCTAGGACTAGAAGATTGCGAAGTAATAAACATTGCCAGATAAAATGTGCTAAGCCCTTTGGAATTTGGTGAGATTTTTGCAAGAGGGAAAGTGACTAGGTGACAGGAAATGAGGTCGTCAAAGCACGTAGTTTCTCGGAACTCTTGTCTCTGGATTACCGGTAGTGAAACCCGCCAGGTGACGGATAGCGTGTCCGGAATTCGACTACAGTTTCACTTGGCTATTCAAAAGCAGCCACTGCATACTCTGATTCCTTTTCAGATTACCGTTGTTTGATATGAAGGTCAATAACGCTGTCCACAAGATCCAGTCTTAGATTAAGTAACAAGCACAGCTGTCGTTTATGTATATTTAAATCGTTGTTCAAATGGCTCTGAGCACTATGGGACTTAACTGCTGTGGTCATCAGTCCCCTAGAACTTAGAACTACTTAAACCTAACTAACCTAAGGACATCACACACATCCATGCCCAAGGCAGGATTCGAACCTGTGACCGTAGCAGTCGCGCGGTTCCGGACTGCGCGCCTAGAACCGCGAGACCACCGCGGCCGGCTTAAATCGTTGTCTTCTGGTTACTTGGTATATACCATTGGCAGCTTGCCGAGACTACAAAGCTGTTGAGGCTTCCGTGCCCACTTGACGTATTGGCTGTTGACATCTGTCTTGATTTTCGGTCAGCTTTGTTTAAAGATTTTCTCGACGTTTCATCAACGGTAGTTACAGCTTCACCCTCCACCAGCAATAGAAGGTGAACCTTTCACAGGGCCAGCCGCTCGAGCTGGTGAAACGTCAGAAAAATCCGTGAATAAATATCGGCCGAAGATACTGGGAAAGAAGCATACAAGCAATCGGGATTTCCTCTCTCAATTTGCGAATAGAAGAGGAAAGGAAATCACTAATTGTGCTACCCTCCCCTGCGCACCATACGTTGGCTTGCGGAGTATATATGTAGATGATGATGTAAAAGCCAACTTTCCGACACTGATCGTAGGTAACGAGATTTGGCACCGACCGAATATTGTTCGGGAACACGGACGGCAGATTATCAGTTCTTGTTTCAAATAATGGCAGCTCACTCACAGTATGGACACTACAAATGTAATCAGAGGAAAAAAGCTTCTCTCGGGGCAAAAAAGGCGAATATGCTCCTGTTTAAAAAACTCTGACTGAAAGTGGGGTACCAGCTACCTCATTCTAGCGTCCTCAGCACCTTTAAAATTTTTCCCAAAAACTCTGGCATTTAAACATATTCGCGCTCTTAAAAAAAATAATGTGCAACTCACCTATCGCTCCCACAAGATGCCCTAACTGTAACACTCTCACTCCCTTTAAGCTATAGCTATAAGGCGCTCATACGCATCCACTCCTAATGCCCATTGTCACTCACTCACTTAGTCCAACTCATTATCATTATCTCTCTGTGTGTTTCTAACTGTCACTGTCTCCTGTCTAACAGCCACAGTCTCCTTCGTTCTTTCTTACAACTTTTGTCTCCCTTTTGCTCTCTCTTACTGCGACGATCTCATTCTTTCCTCTCCACTGCTGCTGTCTCTTCTCACTGTCACTATCTCTCTCTTTCTCTTTGCCAGCCTCATAGATTGTCTTTCATTATCACTTGCTCTCGTCCACCTTCACTTTCTCCTTCTCTTTATTCCTCCCCCACTAGCGCCGTCTCCTTCACTCTTTTGCTAGCACTGTTCTGTCACTGTCAACTATGTTCCACAGCCACTGTGTCCCTCTCTTTCTCTCTACACCGCAACACTGTCTGATTTCTTCTAGTATCTAACACTTATTCATCTCTCCATTGACACAGTTTCCTCCCTCAGCATGATAAATCGTGAATACGCTCGCATGCCAAAATTTGTGAGAAATTCCTTAAAGGTGCGGAGGAAGATAGGATGAGGCAGCTGGTACCCTACTTTTAAACAGGAGCATATTCGCCTTTTTTGTGTTCCGATAGGAACATTTTCCCGCTAGTTCCGTTCCTTTCCCTGTTACAGCAAAGCTTGTCACTCATATGAAAAGAAGTTTATGGGTCAGTAAAATTTTGATTGTTTACTTATGTGAAATTGCAGTAATGCAAAACTGATTTTACACCTCCGACCGGATTTTACGTACACAAAAATTTTGCATGTGCTTCAATACTACAACATGGGATTCCCGGAACCTTTCTGATGATAACGGAGACACTTTATAGGAAATATTCCGTGCTATGCCACTTTATAAACGACTTCGCCTCATGCCGGAATTCACGTGTGTATTCTATGTGTACAAGTCGAGTAACTTGGAACCTCTGTATCTCGGAAATTGATGAAGATATCAAGAAAATTTTTAGGATTTTCCGAGATCGGGATATTAAGAATGTATCATAAAAGTACACCCATCTGCTGGATATAGCCGTCTTAAAGTCAAAGCTCAGTTTTTATACCCAAAACTATGTTTTTGGAATAGTTCTCGCTAACGAATAAAGAATTTAGGAAATGGGAATATGAAACTTCTAGATAAATGACTAGATAATATACCATTAGAAATTCGAGCAACTTACTGAGGTTTTTTGTGATTTGAATTTCGCCTCACACCAGATTTTATGTGCGTCTTTTACTTGTACAAGAAAGCTAGCTTTAAACATCTGTAACTTGGAAACGGATGAAGGTATGAATAAAATTTTCAGGTCTGCTTAAGATCGAGATCTTAGGAAAATCTCGTAAAAATCTCAGCCATTTTATGTGCATAGCCTTCTTGGAACCTGTCGCTTGATTTTGGTACTCAAAAAACATGTTTATCGATAACGGATAAAGATAAGATTTTCGAAACGGGAAGATGAATTTCTAGATTAATGCCTAGAGAATATACCCATAAAATTCGAGCAATTTTCTGTGGTCATTTTAGATATCTGCTGCTGACGTTGAAAGATACGGCGATAAACTCTGTAAAGCTTTTTGGTTTTTCTTACATACCACCCATGAAGTAAATGGTGTCTCCATAAGCCACCTTAATGCAAAACGAACTAACCGATTTCCTCCAGTTGCCTAAACTGGAGGAAGTGCATAACATTCAAACTTTGGTCGTTTACTGCAAGACAGTTACAGTAACACGATCCGTCTCTTGCACTAAGATTATACTAACATGTGACTTTACAGTTCAAAATGAATAAAATATATCTACCTTTATTTGTAAATGAGTACTCCGCATTTCAGACGTAAGTGACTGACAGAGGTATCATAGGATCAATTTCAGACTATTTCTGTAACTTTCCACTCTCTTAAAGCTTGCTGGGAGAAAATGAAGACCTAAATCTTCCTGCGCGATTTCTGATCTCTTTTATTTTATCACGATGGTCATTTCTCCGTATTTATGTGGAAGCTAACCAAATGATTTGGCATCTGGAGGAGAAAGTTAGTGTCTGCAGTTTCGTGAAAAGATCATTGATTGCCGCCCCAAATCGCTTATAATATCTGTGATTTCTTCATAATAAAAAACGAGCTGCCCTCGTCTCAATTTTTCTCGATGTCGTCGGACGTTTCTAACTGATAAGGATTCCATTCCGCGCAGTAATACTCCAGAAGAGGACTGACAAATGTAGTGCAGGTAGTCTTTTCCTCAGTTTTCTTGAATATTGTAAACGTTTTTCCAATAAAACGGAATATCTGGTTCACATTCGCCGCAACATTTTGATGCATTACGTTTTCAATTGATGTTCTTCACAACTGTAGTCCCTGGTTATTTAGTTGAATCGACAGCTTTAAGTTTATGAAATTTACCTTATATCCAACTTTAACGCAATGTTTGTAGTAGTCTTACGGAGTCCCTCATTTACTTTATTGTCCAAGGTCAAGTGTCACTTTTCACATCATACAGATATTTTGTCTAAATCGTTTCGTAATTTGTTTTGACCTTCAGATGACTTTATTAGACGATTAAACAGCACCGTCATTTGCAGTCAGAGACGAAGATTGGTTAGTATAGGTGCGAAAGTGAGCTGTGGTTGGAAGAAAATTAGGAGAGGATAATATTTTACTCTTAGAATTCTCAGAAGTTATGTTATTAACCGACATATTTAAGAAATCTAAGAAAATAAGTGAATTTAGTAATTGGTAGAGGATGTTCGTGGAAGAAGGAAACTGGGCAATACAACGAGTTGGAGGTGATGGCGTACAATGACCTGTGAGAAATAAAATTTGAGGGGTGACAAGTTCCAAACTACAATGGAGAACGTAAGAATAGACTGGATAAGGCATGAGGATGGTGGAAGGAGGGCACTTGTTACTAGCTTTAGTCTACTGCGGGCTCTTTTGGTTGGTTAGTAGATATGAACGGCAGACTATTTCGCAGTCGAGAGTTGATCCAGGGTATTTTAGCAAGATAGTGATTGACTCGGTTGGTTCGCAATGTTGAAGTAGAAACCTCTGAGTTGGTAGTGGTGATGTCGTTATGTGGGAAAGGAAGTAAAAGTCTCCTACATCTGTGCTACGTAACAAAGACTTTGTGGAAGAACATTGGCATTTAAGGCAATGTAGATAAAATTAGTTGTAAATCGGCTGTTTCAAAAATGCAAAAAGTGAAAATTTGTAATTATAGAATGTGTTACGTTCTATTCTCCCCACACCACATTGCAAAGAAATCAATGTGAGATCCGATGTTTCCCTTAATGTTCATAATATAAAGACGTGCACAGGTCTTAAACTGAAGAGAACTGGAATTCAAATCCCCAATTAGTCATCTAGATTAAGTTTGTAGTGGTTTCCCTAAGTCTCTTTTGAGTTCTGGACGTATTTTTTTGAAAGGGACACGCCTGTTTTGCTTCATACCACACGTGCACTTTGCCTTGTTTTCTTTATCCGAGTAACTTCTCCTGTACCAGCTGGTGAAGTTTCCACACCTCAAGCTTTCGACATCTTCGCTTGTTCCACAGTTCCCCCAAACGTGAGTTTCAACACCCCTCTGTATCCTCCTCATTAGAAACCGTAGTCTGCTGACTCGCCTTTACCAGCTCATCCGGTCTTCTCTGCTTCTTAAAATACTCCCCATCCTTTTTCTATGTAATGTTAATAGGTTTCCCATCGCAGGTTTTGAAGTCATCCTTGGACTACATACCTCCTATGATCTGTAACCTATGCTACCATTCTTGTCTCTGTCCAGATGAAGACTCCAATCCACCTTTCTCCTGCCTAATGTTGTACTTGAGGACAATATTATGGAAATTGAAGAATATGTAGATGAAGATGAAATGGGAGACACGATACTGCGTGAAGAGTTAGACAGAGCACTGAAAGACCTGAGTCGAAACAAGGCCCCGGGAGTAGACAACATTCCATTGGAATTACTGACGGCCTTGGGAGAGCCAGTCCTGACAAAACTCTACCATCTGGTGAGCAAGATGTATGAGACAGGTGAAATACCATCAGACTTGAAGAAGAATATAATAATTCCAATCCCAAAGAAAGCAGGTGTTGACAGATGTGAAAATTATGGAACGATCAGTTTAATAAGTCACTGCTGCAAAATACTAACACGAATTCTTTACAGACGAATGGAAAAACTGGTAGAAGCCGACCACGGGGAAGATTAGTTTGGATTCCGTAGAAATGTTGCGACACGTAAGGCAATACTGACCCTACGACTTATCTTAGAAGGAAGATTAAAGAAAGGCAAACCTACGTTACTAGCATTTGTAGACTTAGAGAAAGCATTCGACAATGTTGACTGGAACACTCTCTTTCAAATTCTAAAGATGGCAGGGGTAAAATACAGGGAGCGAAAAGCTATCGATAATTTGTACAGAAACCAGATGGCGGTTATAAGAGCCGAGGGGCACGAAAGGGAAGCAGTGGTTGGGAAGGGAGTGAGACAGGGTTGTAGCCTCTCCCCAATGTTATTCAATCTCTCTATATTGAGCAAGCAGTGAAGGAAACAAAAGAAAAATTAGAAGTAGGTATTAAAATCCATGGAGAAGAAATGAAAATGTTGAGGTTCGCCGATGACATTGTAATTCTGTCAGAGACAGCAAAGGACTTGGAAGAGCAGTTGAACGGAGTGGACAGTGTCTTGAAAGGAGGATATAAGATGAACATCAACAAAATCAAAACAAGGATAATGGAATGTAGTCGAATTAAGTCTGGTGATGCTGAGAGAATTAGATTAGGATATGAGGCATATAAAGTAGTAAAGAAGTTTTGCTATTTTGGGAGCAAAATAACTGGTGATGGTCGAAGTAGAGAGGATATAAAATGTAGACTGGCAATGGCAAGGAAAGCGTTTCTGAAGAAGAGAAATTTGTTGACATCGAGTATAGATTGAAGTGTCATTAAGTAATTTCTGGAAGTATTTGTATGGAGTGTAGCCATGTATGGAAGTGAAACATGGACGATAAATAGTTTGGACAAGAAGAGAATAGAAGCTTTTGAAATGTGGTGCTACAGAAGAATGCTGAAGATGAGATGGGTAGATCACGTAACTAATGAGGAGGTATTGAACAGAATTGTGGAGAAGAGGAGTTTGTGGCACAACTTGACAAGAAGAAAGGATCGGTTGGTAGGACATGTTCTGAGGCATCAAGGGATCACAAATTTAGCATTGGAGGGCAGCGTGGAGGGTAAAAATCGTAGAGGGAGACCAAGAGATGAATACACTAAGCAGATTCAGAAGGTTGTAGGTTGCAGTAAGTACTGGGAGATGAAGAAGCTTGCGCAGGATAGAGTAGCACGGAGAGCTGCATCAAACGAGTCTCAGGACTGAAGACAACAACAACAACAACAACAACAAATAAATTCCTATCCGCCTCCCGACACCCATGACCCGCTCATTAGATCCTTCGCTAAATACATCCCACACCTTTTTTATGCAGAGTGAATACTGCGTAAGGGGATAAACTTCAGAAGTTGAGTCCTGTAAGAGAAAGAAACAAAAAACTTCACACCAACATGTGTCCATAATTGAACTGTAAGTCTGCAATAGAGCACACAGTATTGGTCCATAGCAGTACATATTACATGTTACTAACTTCTTCCATGTTACAAAAGATGTCAAAGCAGTAGACATGGGATGCAATGTAAGCGCTCACACGTGGCATCGCAGTTTGCTCTGCTCTTTCGAATGTTTCACATTGTAGCGGAATAACGTCACAGGCCACACAGACACGATGTTCAAGGGCCTGCACGTCAGTAACTGTTAAAGCAAACCATCATCAGATGTCCCTACAAGTAAATACCAAGGAGGTTTTATGTGTGAGGATGGAGGTGCCCCGGCACAAGGGCCTATCTGTCTCCTGGAAAGATGTTGTTGGGGTGTTGACGAATAATGACACAGAAGTGGGTTGGTACTCATCGTGCATCAGCCCCATCGCCTTTCGTAATAATGACCAAGGCACAATCTCCTGCAAAACTGGCAGACTGTTCTATAGGAACTCCACTTAAACGTTTAGTGACCAATGGGAACTATAGTTCCCACTTATTTGTTTTCGCTATAATTTCAGTGGTAATCCGTGTTCCCACTTCTAACTTGTGCTACCATCTGTGTTAGAGTGTGCTAACTATGAGTAGGTTGTCAACGATTAGGCGAAAGCTGTTATATTTCTACCTTGTGAGTCAATCAATGCAGAAGCGCTGCTCCCGCGTGAAACGAGCCGCTGTTTCGAACACTACAGCGTTTTTTGGATAGTGTGCTTTCCTTTTGCGTGTGAAGTGACTTGTCTTGAATTTATCTACTTTTATATTTATGAGGGTATAGTATTCGTGTATATTTGCTGGATTTGACTGAAAATTACATAAATATTACAAGGTAAGTTGGTGGAAGCAGAAGTGAAGTACTCTGCCCATTGGCTATGGCAGAGTATAATAAAATAATGGGAGGAATGGATAGATTTGACCACATGCGTGAACGGTATGCTGTAGGCTGTCGTTCATGGAAGTGGTGGCACAAACTGTTTTTCTTTCTTGTAGATTTGGCAGTTGTCAATTCCTACGTTATGTGGAAGCTACAGAAGTCAGAAGCAGACCAGCTAACATTTAGATTGCACTTGGCAAGGGAGCTTATCTCTGGCTTCTCAAGTCGTAAAAGAAGAGGAAGGCCTGTTCATTTTCAAACACCAAAAAGAGGTATGTCTGGAGTACCAGATGAAGTTTGTCTGGAGAAAGTTGGAACTCACTTCCCTACTAAAGGTACAACAAACAGAAGACGCCGCCAATGTAGCACCAAGAACAAAGAAAAGAGAACAAAAATAATGTGTAGCAACTGTCGTGTACCTTTTTGTGTAGCACCATGCTTCTCAAAGTTCCATAGTACATCACTTTAGAGAACTCGAAGGACAGTATGAACTAATACAAATGTAAATGTAATGTTTAACATGTTTTTGTACTAAAAATAAAGGAAATACATTTTTTTTAAATTAGCGAGTGAAGTTGCTCCAGACTTCGGTGGGAACAATAGTTCCCACAAATTTTTTTATACTCGTAGCCTAAACTCTCACTTTCAAGATTTAAACTATGATTTTATGAACGGTTTCTTAGCCCAGTAAAGTGTTCATAAAAAGTCTACAACTTCCGGAAATAATCTGGTCACTAAAGGGTTAAGTGCGCCAATTAAGACGTTCTGGCAAAGCAAATGGTCGATGTTAGCAATCGTCAATAGTCCCTGCCCAAACATTGACGTTAAACCATTGCTGACGCGACACTTCAATCATTCCTCGAGTACGAGGACTTCATGTAGCATGCCGATGACGGCTGTGTACATTTCATCTTTACCAACGATCGCTGAAGAGTACTGACGACAGAAATCCTATAATGATGATGGTCTGTTCCAACAACCAGCAATAAAACATTTATTTGGTGGCAAATACTCTTCGAATAACCCCAGAACGCGCTACAATCGCTGAAGACGGTGCAGGCTAAGTAACGTCATTTGTCTTACTCCATGCTAACGGGTCATATGCCTATGCTTGTGCTCACGTTTCTTTCAATATTTTGTTGACTGCGTTGTTCCATAGGCGGCGTACGAATGTGCAGCGACCGTGCTGGTTATTCATCTGTCTGAAAGGGCACACAAAAAGAGTGACGGACCTTTGCAGTTCGACTCAGATAAAACCATTCAACCTGCGACAACAGAGAATAATGTTGTTTTCCAGTGCCATACAAATTTGAAAATATGCATTTAGTTATCAACATCTTCTTCTTCTTCTTCCTAACCTAACCTAACCTTTGTGCAAATTGGCTGAACTACGACGAATTAAATTTCTCTGAGACTGTGATCACGATGCCATTGCCATCTAGCGATCAGTGGCACAAATCCTTGGAATCATCCACACGTATTGTAAACTAAAGTCTCCCGCCACGTTTTTCTGTCTGTGCGCGAAAGCTAGTCTCAGCAAACACGACTTTGTTTTCACTAACAGACTTATTCACGGGGAATGTTAGTAGGCACAGGAGATAGGAGTAAGACCACCAGCCGCAATGTCAGGCAGGTGCGAATTACATCTGGCACGATAATATTCGTGCCTTATGAGAACTTCCTTGGCAAGGACTGCTTAAATCGTTTAACTTGTATGAAAGTGACGATATTTAGTTACCTAACGTTTTTGTTTTAACTGTATTCATAACTCTATGCAGTAGCACGTGCACGGAATAATCACTACGCCGGACAAGTTGTCCAGCCGTAGATATTTAGTGCTACCCGTGCGAAACCAGAGCAGGTTACTAGTTAAATAATAAATTAATATCCTATAAAATCTAATGTACCAGTACTAATTGCTTTACTGCAGACACACCATCCATTTCAGTACTTATGTTGATATTGTGCTATCGACTTCTGTGCGAGTCAGCACCGACACAAACAAGAAAGGACAGAAGTTGCGATGGCCGGTAGCAGGAACCCAAAATTATCTGTATGTACACGTGTAGATTAATAGAATTCTTTATTGCTAAAAAGGAAAGAAACGTAACTTAACTTCTCGTTATGAAGTGGCTTTCTGTGCCTCCTACGTGCAAATACCTTTACACACTATTACTACTCGCAGAACGCAGGCTAAGTGTGATCCTCCTATTACTCCGAACTGATGCTCTCGAAATCTGCGACCGAACTGGGACCGACCAGCAGTGGGCGACTGGTTTAGTCAGCGTTGACAAGTGGCACTGAACTTTTTTTTCCCCTCAAATTGTAGCGCTTCCCGTTCTTTCCATTGGCGCACGGGTCAGTGATTTCTTAATGCCGTTTCGCGGCACTACGCTCGTCGGCGTGCAGAGAATGCTTTAGCAATGCACGGATATGTTTTCATTCCCTTTCGTGTAAGTAATCACCTACAAAATTTTGTCCCCTTGCTTATCATTCAACCTGTATGAAATAAAATTTAATCATGCCCTCGTTCAAATCCAAGTCGTAGTTATCAGGATTCCTCGCTGTAATCATCTCCATCGAGTATAGATGCATAAATTTACGTCAGGCTCGTTTCGCATATGACATCGTACTCGAAGTTTAGGGCAAACAAATTTAGCTTTCGAAAAAGTTAATAAGTATAGTTATTTCTTTGTTAACTGTACACGTAACACATTTTGATTGAGTTTTATTGTTATTACATCTTATTATTGCAACTAAATTATTGGGGAGGTTGGGCATCCTTTTTTATAATCAGTTCTTCAAAATTTGGCAAATGATTAGAAATTGCGACTCGCATTTCGTCCTTCACATTCAAGAGCGACCTATATTTCGTGCTGATGACCGCCAATGCTGAAAAACCTACGTCGCATAAGTAAGGTGTTGCAAATGACATCAAAACTCGTAGAGCTCTGTTACTTACTTGCGGATACTCCTGTTTCACCAAGCTCAAGCAGTGATGAGGGAACAGATGTAGTTTTCGGAGTTGAGTCTGAGGACATATCAGTAAGTTGCACACAAGCCAGTTCTTTGCTCAGAGTCATTATCTTCTGAAAACATGTCAAGAAGAGTGAAAGCGCAATGTAGGCCTATATTTTTATCATCAACTTTTTCGACTACAATAATAGTTTCTTTGTGATCGCTAAAATTTTGAAGGTTGCAGAGCGTTAGTCCGGATGCGTTCAAAGAACTGAGTCCAACTAGGTAAATACCGGGCTGGTACCTACGTCCCGCCTCACATACGCGATAATAATAATGTCATGGGACGAGGGCCTCTCGTCGGGTAGACCGTTCGCCTGTTGCAAGTCTTTTGATTTGACGCCACTTCGGCGACTTGCGCGTCGATGGGGATGAAATGACGATGATTAGGACAACACAACACCCAGGCCCTGAGCAGAGAAAATCTCCGACCCGGCCGGGAATCGAACCCGGGCCCTTAGGATTGACATTCCGTCGTGCTGACCACACAGCTACCAGGGGCGGACAGAGACGCGAGAAGGAAACACTTCGAATACATTTTCACAATTGAACGTGACATTTCCTCTGGACACAGACAAGGGCTACACAAATTCCGTCCCGGAGGGAACTGGTGGCGTCAGGAACGGATCCATTCACTACCAGTAACACTGCCAAAACCAGTATAGCATGCCGACCGTGTAGAGACACGGGAAATAGGCAAAGAAAAAGAAGAAAAACAAATGAGTCACGTAGTATGATTCGACCACTACTGCTCATGCTCTTCATTTACTTAGAAAGCAAATAAACCAAATTATTATTTTTATGGAACTACGACATGTTCCTATCGTAAAGCCGCAACGCGCCCAGGAGCCGCTACTCACAGTTTGGAAACCCTTGGGCTACAGCATGCTACGAAGCCTCCTATACATTGAGGGCAATCTGAACAGCAACTGCTACACTGGGGAGGTTTCAGAGCCCAAGGCATTGCACCTCCTGTAGGCAGCTCCACATTCCACTTTTCAACACGGCAATGCACGGCCACATGTAGCGAGGAATGTGCAAACCGTCTTCGAATGACACCATGTGATCGGCTTCACTGACCTCCACTTTCATCAGACATGTCGCCCATCGAACATGAGTAGAATATGATCGGTCAGCAATTTATTCTTTCTGGAGCCACTATTGACGTGTCTTGACATGATTACAAATCGCGTGACATTGTGTCCCCCAACCGCATATATAGGCACTCTTTGATTCTATGTATTAAGAACTCCTCTCAGTTACTTCTAAAATCATTTAATACTCACATCCAGTTGTTTAGTTATAATAAGACTAAGTATATCGTGCCGTTAAAAGCGAGAAGGAAGTTTGAAATAATACTACGTGATCAAAAGTATCCGGACACCTGGCTCAAAATGACAAGTTCATGGCGTCCTCCACCGGTAATGCTGGAATTCAATATGGTGTTGGGCTGCACTTAGCCTTAATGACAGATTCCACTCTCGCAGGCATACGTTCAATCAGGTGCTGGAAGTTTCTTGGGGAATGACAGCCCATCCTTCACGGAGTGCTGTACTAAGGAGATGTATCGATGTCGGTCGGCGAGGCCTGGCACGAAGTCGGCGTTCCAAAACATCCCAAAGGTGTTCTATAGGATTCAGGTGAAGAGTGTGTGCAGGCCAGTCCATTACAGGGATGTTACTGTCGTGTAATCACTCCGCCACAGGCCATTACGAACAGGTGCTCGACGTGTTGAAAGATCCAATCGCCATCACCGAATAGCTCTTAAGTACGTGCTTAAGACATCAATGTGGACCTGTGCTGTGATAGTGCCACGATAAACAACAATGGGTGCAAGCCTCCTCCATGAAAAACACGACCACATCATAACACCACCGCCTCCGGCTTTTACTGTTGTCACTACAAACGCTGTCAGAAGACCTTCACCGGGCATACGCCATACCCATACCTGCCATCGGATCGCCATATTGTGTACCGTTATTCGTCACTCCACACAATGTTTTCCACTGTTCGATCGTCCAGTGTTTACGCTTCTTAGACCAAGCGAGCCGTTGTTTGGCATTTATCGGCGTGATCTGTGGCTTATGAGCAGTCGCTCAACCATGAAATCCTAGTTTTTTCACCTCCCGCCAAACTCTCATGCTACTTGCAGTGGATCCTGATGCAGTTTGGAATTACTGTATGATGGTCTGGACAGGTGTCTGCCTATTACCCTCTTCAACTGCCGGTGGTCTCTGTCAGTCAACAGACGAGGTCGGCCTGTACGCTTTTGTGCTGTACGTGTCCCTTCACGCTTCCAGTTCACTGTCACATAGGCAACAGTGGACATAGAGATGTCTAGGAGAGTGGAAATCTCGCGTACACACGTATGACTCAAGTGACACCCAGTCACCTGACCACGTTCGAAGTTAGTGAACTTTGCGGAGCGCCCCATTATGCTCTCTCGCGATGTCTAATGACTACAAAGGTCGCTGATGTGGAGTACCTGGCAGTAAGTGGCAGCACAATTCACCTAACATGAAAAACGTATGTTTTTTGGGATGTCCGGATACTTTTGGTCACATAGTGTATGTGTGCATCTGGCTCTCGTGGGTCTTAGTGGAAAGTATGACTCGTTAAGAACATGATTCGCTGGAATAAACGTTCTGTCGTCTAGGTGGTATTATCGGGTGTACACTTGAAATCTGAACATTACTGATTCGTATTTCTTCCATGTGTTATTTTGTTTCCCTTCATTCCATGTACGAGGATAATCCCAAAAGTAAGGTCTCCTATTTTTTATAAGTACATAGACTTGTTTATGTCTACAATGGCTTACATCAGCTTGAACATTTAGCTATTTTTCGACATGAAAACCATTCCTATCGATACATTTTTGCAGACGCCGTGGCAGTTTTTTTATGTATGCCCATGTCATACCAACTCGCCGCCATGCTGTTCAGAAAGTTAAACCTCTTCTTTCACCTCGTCGTCGTAGCTGAATCGCTTTCCTGCCAAATGTTATTTAACTTAGGGAACAGGTGGTCGTCACTGGGCGCCAAGTCAGGACTATAGAGTGGGTGGGTGATTATGTTACAGTGAAACTGTTGCAGGAGAGCAACGGTTTGTCGAGCGATGTGTGGGCGAGCGTTGTCATGGAGAATGTGTACGCCCTTGTTCAACATTCCTCTTCTCCGGTTCTGAATTGCCTGTCTGAGTTTTTTCAGAGTCTCACAGTACCTGTCAGCGTTAACTGCGGTCCCAGCGATTCATCTCCGACGATGAGGTGTAAGAAGAGGTTCATAACTTTCTGAATAGCATGGAGACGAGCTGGTATGGCATGGGCATACAAAAACTGCCACAGCGTCTACAAAAATTCAGCGACGGAAATGGTGATTATGTCGAAAAACAGCTAAATGTTCAAGCTGTAAACTTATGTAAGCCACAGTAGAAATAAACAGGTCTATGTCTTCTTTTAGTGTTCAACCCTGAGGTTGGTTTGCAGCAGAGCGCCATTCCTCTCTTCTGACTGCTTTCCTCTTCATTTCCACATATGTGTTACATCCAACGTCATTCATGATCTGTTGCATGTATGATATCCTTGGTCGCCCCCGCCGATTCCTTCCCTCAATAACTCCTTCTGCTATTGTTCCAATGATATTGTTGTGTCGTAGGATGTGCCCTACAAGTTTGTCTCTTCATGTTTGGATGTGCCTCCACAGAGATCTGGTTTCCTGTACTCTTCTAAGCACCTCTTCATTTGTTACTTTGTCTGTCCAGCTGATCTTCATCATCCTTCTATAGCACCACATCTCCAGGGCCTCTAGCCGTCTTCTCTCTGCTCTTCCAACTGTCCAAGTTTCACATCCATATAGGGCCACACTCCAAACGAAACCTTTCATGATGCGTTTCCTTATTTTCAGACTGATGTTGTTGCTGGTGAGTAAGTTCCTTCTCCGATTAAATGCAATTTTGGCCTTTTGTATTCTGGTCGCAATTTCTTTCCGGCTTCTACCTTCCCAGGTAAGTAAATTCCTGTATCACTTCCAGCTCCTCTCTTCCAATTCTAATTCTCGGAGGTTCATATTCTGCTCCTGTACTGCATACCATCACTTTAGTCTTTTTCTTGTTTATTCTCATTCCATACTGATTGTATAGAATTTTTTCCGTTGTTCTGAGGACTTCCTCTAGATCTTCTTCTGTCTCCGTGACTATAGCAATATCATCTGCATAACGTACCATGTCTATCTTCTGCCCATTAATTTTGATCCCCACCTCAGTAGTTTCTCGAACTTGGTCTATAGCTTCCTGGATGTAAGCATTGAATATAAGAGGAGAGATAGCACATCCTTGTCTTACCCCTTTTCTAATATTTGCTTGTTGTTCCTGGTGACAGTTCCTAATCACTGCCATCTCATTCTTATAGAAACTGAGTATCACGCGGATGTCTTTGTACTTTATTCCAATTTTCCTCAGCACTCTGAACATCTCTTGCCAGATAACGTTATCAAATGCCTTTTCCATGTCTATAAAGGCAATATAAGTTGGTTTATTTTTCTGTAATTGCTTTTCGATAATGAGTCTTAGTGCCAGAATCGCCTCTCTTGTTCCCAATCCCCTTCTGAAACCAAACTGATCTTCACTCAGCATATCCTCCACCTTCTTTTTCAATTCTCTTCAGAACTATTTTTATGAGAATTTTTGATGCATGTGATATTAGGCTAAGAGTTCGGTGCTGTTCACATTTTGTAGCTGCTGCCTTCTTTGGTATAGGAACAATGATACATTTCTGGAAGTCTGTCGGTATCTCTCCTGTGTTATAGATGGACCTAATAAGTTTAAGCAGCATCATTTTCATGCCGTCACCAGCATTCTTTATTAGTTCTGCAGGGATGTCATCAATACCCGTTGCTTTGTTGTCCTGTAGTTCTTTTAGAGCTCTGTCAAATTCTTCTTGCAGAATGTCATCTCCCTTGTCATCTTCGTCTTCTTCCTCTTCTCTTCCTATTACTTCCTCCGAAAGAGGTGTTCCAGCATACAACTCCTCTATGTATTCTTTCCATCTCTTCAGCATGTCTTCACCAAACAGCATTTTCCCCTGTTTAGGGGAAAAAAATAGGAGATCTTAGTTTTGGGATTACCCTCGTATAATAGGTTTACATTTTACTAAATTCTCATTGCTATCAAAATATTTCTTTTGTTACCACTGCACGACTTGACAGTACAATAACTCTCATCAGACTTCTCTCCAACCACTACAAAACTACTTGTTACATGGATCAACGAGAATAACGATTTCGCAATTTTAGTGCAAAGATATGTGTATACAATGGATAGAATTGATACAACCAAAGATTTACTTTTTGATAACACTTCATGGAGAAAAAATATAGCTATTAATTTATCTTTTGTAATAATTATAGATACAGTAATTATGATTGCAATTCTAACTATAAATACTTATAGATACAGTAATTATGATTGCAATTCTAACTATAAATACTTATGAGTTCAAATACGATTATCACTGAAATATAGCCGGACGCGGTGGCCGGGCGGTTCTAGGCGTTCAGTCCGGAACCGCGCTGCTGCTACGGTCGCAGGTTCGAATCCTGCCTCGGGCATGGATGTGTGTGATGTCCTTAGGTTAGTTAGGTTTAAGTAGTTCTAAGTTCTAGGGGACTGATGACCTCAGATGTTAAGTCCCATAGTGCTCAGAGCTATTTGAACCATTTGAACTGAAATATATCGAAAATATAAAAATCATTATATCTGTTATATAACAATCTGATGTTAGGTTCACGCTTTATTTCTGTTTATAAAATACATGACTATGTTACTTGTAGCAGGAAAATTATAATAAATGCCGAATAACAATTTCGATCTCATCGAATCGTGTTGTAAAATAATTTGTATCGGATTCTACAATACGGTACGAAAAAAAGAGGTTTACTGACCACTTCCGTTATACCTAAAGAATTTGATTGCAGCACGTCGCAGGTTTACGCCGTATTATACTGACGCGACAAAAGTTATGGAACAGCAATATGAACATATACAGATGGCGGTAGTACCGCGTACACAAATTTTAAAAGCGCATTGTATTGGCGGAGTTGTCATTTGTACTCAGGTGACTCATGTGAAAAGGTGTCCCACGTGATTGTGGCGGCACGGCGGGAATCAACAGTATTTGGAAGCGGAATAGTGGTTGGAGCTAGAGACATGGGACATTCCATTTCAGAAATCGTTAATGAATTCAATATTATGAAATCCACAGCGTCAACAGTGTGCCGAGAACACCACATTTCTGGCATTACCTCTCATCACGGACTACGCAGCGGCCGACGGTCTTCACTTAACGACCGAGAACAGCGGCGTTTGCGTAGAGATGTTAAGTGATGACAGGTAAGCAGTACTGCATGAAATAACGGCAGAAATCAATAAGGGATTACGGCAACGTATCTGTTAGGACAGTGTGGTTAAAATTGGCGTTAGTGGGTTGTGGCAGCAAAAGACCGACGAGAGAACCTTTGCTAACAGCACGACGTCGCTGGAAGCTCGTCTCCTGGACTCGTGAAGGTATCGGTTGGACCCTAGAAAACTGGAAATCTGTGGCCTCATTAGACGAGTCCCTATTTCAGTTGGCACGTGCTGATGGTAGGGTTCGGGTGTGGCGTAGACCTCACGAAGCCTTGGTTCTAAGTTGTATACAAGGCACTGTGCAAGATGACGGTGGCTCCGCGATAATGTGGGCTTTGTTTACCTGAAGTGGGATGAGTCCTCTGATCCAGCTGAACCGATCATGGCTGCAAATGGTTATGTTTGGCTACTGGAAGACCATTTGCAGCCGTTCATGGACTTAATGTTCCCAACAAGTATGGAATTTTTATGGGTGACAGTGCGCCATGTCAGTGGTACACAATTATTCGCAGTTGGTTTAAAGAATATTCTGGACAATTTGGGCGAATGATTTGGCTACCCATATCGCCAGACATGAGTTCCATCAAACACAGTCGAGACGTCAGTTCGTGCACAAAATACTGCACCGGCAACACTTTCGCAATTACGAACGGCCATAGAGGCAGCGAGGCTCAATATTTCTGCAGGGAACTTGCGACGAATCGTTGAGTCCAGGCCACGTCGACGTGTCACACTTCGCCCCACAAAAGGGGGTCCGACATTATATTAGGAGCTAATCCATGACTTCGTCACCTTAGCGTAATTCCCATGGTCAAAGTGCATGTATAGTTTTGTAAATCTAAACATTTGTGTTTTGTCATTTCCCAAATCTGTGGAATAAATTTCACTGTATGCACATTTCTCCTTCTTTATGTCGCAGTTTTCAGCAACAGTAGTGCATGACAAATGTAATGAAAGTTCTTCTCCATCCGTGATCACTACGGGCTCCTGTTGCGTCTCTAATCACCTCGTCGTTGCTGCTTTTGCTGTTAAGTTGTTAGTAAAGCGCCCCCGTCTGAATGTGTGTGGCTGTCGGCACAGTCGGGCTGGGGGGACGTTGTTGTTTGCACAGGAGCAGGCCGGGACCTTGTAAGGGCACGCGGAGAGCAGGTGGGTGCAGCGCAGAGCGCGGAAAGTGGTGTATCGGGCAGGCGGCGCGGCGAAAGTGGCGTCCGGGCCCTGCCCTGGCAGCCGGCCAGCTAGCTGGAGCTGCGGCTGGAGAAATTGATAGCCGCTCAATGGCAGTACCCGGAAAGTAAAAGTCGTCCCGGCCCTGGCACCGGCCCCGGTCACACGGCACAATGGATGCGTGGTCTCCCGCGACGCCTGGGACGACCCGCAGTTGCACAAAATGCCGTCTAGGCGTGTCTCACACGTGTCTGCTCACTCTCTCTCTCTCTCTGGGGGCGCCACCCACTGAAATTCAAACATCTGACTCCAGCTTACCAGGAGGAAACAGCTGCCGACTGATGCAGATATATTGCCCTTGTTCAGCTTTCATTGAGGCACTGCACTCCTGTGGAAGAAATCACTATCTGTGCAGCTAACGAGGAGAACACGGCAATTTGCCTTTACCCGATCTCCCACAAACTTCACTCGGCGGAAGAGGGGTCAAAATAAGTGAACACGTGTCTGAGCTTATCTGTAGATATGTCTCTACTTATTCGTAGATACCTGACAGTCAAAGCTTTCGAGGGAATTTATGTGCGTTTTGGGGAGTGAGTAGTTCGACGGAAGCGGTGGTACAGTGCCTAGCGTCGTTTCTTCGCACTTTTGCGTCCCATGTTCGAAACTCGATTATTATTGTCATTATTATTACTCTTATTATTATTGTTTTTCATTTATCTACCCATGTCCGTAAAAGATTTCTATTTTTCAATGTATATTGAAAGAAAGTTGTCCTTATTTGTCTACTACTTGTGTATCTAGTGAATGAATGTAAAACATACAAACAATGAATGAATGGAAAAAATTTTGAAATGGTTTGCAGTGAAATTATTTTAGTGTACCTTGACTCATAACCAACTGAAGACGTCAGTTTTCGGAAAAGTGATTTGTTAGGGGTGCTCTGCCGTGAAATTATTGCTAACGCGTGAAGTCTTCACCACTGTTAACAAAGTTTCCTTCCCACGTGTGATTCATACGACGAAATGTCGCTGTCGTAAACCTGCTTTCGCGCGAAGCTCGTGCTCTTCGGAATGCAACAAATCTTCCTGAAGAATAAACATAAGAACAAAATATAAGAATTACGAATTAAATACAAGAATATGAGAATTTTAAAAGACTGTAACCTCTGAAAAAATCATATACACATATGTTGCGTAATGAAACCCAGCTGTAATTTTATAGTTAACATAACGTGTTTGTATCGGGGATTTAAGAAATATCTGTGTAGTAACCTTCTACGAACATTGGTAATAAATGAATAAAATAACATAAAACAGAGTAAATAAAATCTGCTATCAGATTTCGAACACGGTGTGCAAAAGCGAAAGGCCGTGACGCTAGTCACTGAGGCACCAGCTGGGCCGAGCTTATTGCGAAATAAGAGGCGTCGAAATTACGTCGAAAACTTTGTCGTTTCCTCAGAAACAGCAGTGTATCTACGGATAAGCCGAGACACGTGTTCGCTTATTTTCGCTCCGTTTTCCACTCAGCGAGGTTTCTTGGAAATCGCGTTATGCAACCTGTGTTCCCCTCATAAGACTGACGTCAAGTTGGGCGATGTCATGGTATCCTTCAGAGGAGCTAGCAAGTCTGACTCACTATGGTATTTTCATGTGTTGAAAAATCTTGATCCAGGAAATGTTGGGAGAAAAGCTTCTAGTATCTATTTCACATTAGCACAAGAACATGAGGTGTCTGTAGTATAATTTCACGTTGCCACAAGCGCTAAGGCCGTATACCTAGTTTGTACACAGCGTTTAGTTTAGCGTTTTCTCTTTCCTGCTTCTGTGAAGAAGTTAACAGTAACGTCTGTTGATCGGTGTTGAGTAGTGTTCATAAATTTTTCTACGTGTTTGCGTGTTTAGTGTGTATTCATCTCGCTTGAGCTGACTTTGAAGTGTAGCGACAGCTGGGAGCCAGGAGCAACTGCTTGTGTCTGTAGTATACCAGGTCAGTCCAAAAAGTTTCGAGAGTAGAATAAGAAAAATAGAGAAAAGTTAAAATAGTTGTTTTGATACTTCAAGCATTCTACGCACTCTCACCCCACTCGAGTACAAAGCGCAAAACATTTAAAGAACCATTTAAAACTGCCAGAAAAGTCCTTCTTTGGGATTTTGTTCAACTCGCGCGTCTCATTGGCTTGAATGTCGATTATATCGCCAAAATATGAGCCTTCAAGTGTATTTCTGCACTTTGTTGTTTAGTTGCAGTTTAGTTTTCATAACGCAAAGTCTCGCCACCCGTGTTGGTTCTGTACAGAAAAGAATCGTCCGCGTATTGCATTTTAGTCAAGTCACGGCAGGCGTCCACGCGCTGTTGTTTTTGTTTGGTAGGAAAGGTGAGCGCGACAAACTTTGCACACAATTGTCTCTTCTTAAAAATATTCTGGAGAATTTTTTCTGTAACACTTGCTTTATTCTTTTATGGCACACGACAAAGTTTGATACACTATGGCCACACGCCCACTACATAACACTGCCTGCTCCCAGCCGACTGACCCAGTGTTTACATTTGAGTAGCCCAGTTGCAAAAGCGGCTAAGACAGTTTTAAAAGATTTTTGGGAAAAGCCGAAAAAGTAGCCTTGCTCTCACAGCAATATTACAACGGTGGTTAATGTCTCAAAAAAAAAAAAAGAAAAAAAAACATACCGACCAAATCATAAATGTCTCTATAATCCCACATTAAACCCTTTTTAGTATGTTCATGTAAAAATTTGTACTTACCCCGTTTTGCAACCGAATGGGCCAGTAGCCGCTTCTGCAACCGCAACGGCGGCCATGACGGAATGCAGTCGGTTGCCAAACCGGCCGAAACATTAATTCCGGGGTTTATCTGGCTATGTCGGTAAGAATGGTAGACTACATTAGTATATTAAAAGGATGCGAAAGGACGGAAATTAAACGAACAAAGTGCTGAAATACTGTTTTATTTTAAATATCCAGAAAGATTGAAATCTTTACGTAAAAAACTAAACATGAACTACTGCAAGGTCCAATATTAAAATTACTCAGGTTTAATCACTGAATTCAGTCTTAACACCTGTCATGAAAGTGACAAATCTTTAGAAACAAATCATGGGAAAATGAAATATTGCAAAGAAACGATCACAAGGTAAAATGAAGTATACAGCGTTTAAACTATGTTCGGGGATTCGTCGTCATCTAAGAGCTCAAAATCAAGTCGTTCATCCTCGCTGTTTTGATATTCGTCTGTTTCCATGATCTTATGTTGCTCAAAAACATTAGTGTAGGATTTTAACTTTTTCTCTTGGGGCCATGTCTCTCCCCAGTGTAGTTCTAAGAGCCGCTTGACGTCCATAACTTTAGCTTTTTTCAGTGGGACTCCTTTTGGAATCTCCTCAGGAAGGGTTTCTTTCGCGATACGTTTGCCTCTTTAAAGAATAGATTTCGGCTCTCCACTTTCAAAACTGAAGAACGCTTCTCCTTGCACAAGACATAATTTTCTGTTTGCTGTTTTCGTGATGATAATTCTCTTCGACTTTTGAAACAGGAAGTGCCAGGATTCAGGAGCTTTGATGACGTCAGTGTCGACCTTCTTCCAGTCTTTCACTTTGCAACCGTCCGACCCCAAAAGCACCACTGTGGCGAATTTTTCAATTATGTCGACGTATACTGCAGGGTTTTCGATTACGATCAATTTTGAAAATTTTCTCTCCATGGTTCCAAAAACTCTATCAGGGGGTATAAAAGAATGACCAACGAACGGGATCCACACTTCAACTGTCTGTACCTGTACTGGAGCAGCGTACAGGAACCAGTACATCAACATCCCAATCATCGTTGTATTCTTGTTTTGCCCACCGCATCCATCCGAAAAGAGGCATAGTCTGGTGACACCATGCAAATTGGTGTTAAGCATTTGATGATAAAGAGGTCAAGCAATCTGATTCGACCCCTTTGCAAATTCGTTCTTCAGCCAAACATATGATGTCACATTGTCTTTCGTCTGACTGCTCGTAGAGGAGCCTCGGCAAACAGCGAAATTATATATCTGTCTGAAATAATAAGCCACCGGATCTGGGACTTTTGGAAGGACTAATTTTTCTGGCAGCCATAACTTAAAATTAGTTGACCTTAAATATCTTCCTCCAATCTTTCATTTAAAAAAATCGCTCCGAACTTTGTGACTTGTAAGCTGATGTTCCAAATTTTTATTTTCCAGTGCCCGATTTTCCAAGGAAATCATACTTTGTAGGCACGAGCATGTAGAGCGTGTGTCAATACAAGGTGCTCCGAAGCCAATATTAAAAATACTGCTTATTTTTACATTTAATTCACTGGGCAAATATTCATGATGTCGCATTTTTCCTCTAGAATAGTGACTTTCGATCGGCTTGAACTGTTCAATGTGTCTGACAACTGCATTTTCCTGTCTTCGTACAACTTCGTTCTTTTGCCACCTCCTCTTCTTTCAGCGGTTGCAGGTGAGGAATCGTTCATTATACTCTGAAAAATTTTGTTGAGTCTCAGTTTTTTGATCTACAAAATCCCCGTTCAAATGGTTCAAATGGCTCTGAGCACTATGGGACTCAACTGCTGTGGTCATTAGTCCCCTAGAACTTAGAACTACTTAAACCTAACTAACCTAAGGACATCACACACATCCATGCCCGAGGCAGGATTCGAACCTGCGACCGTAGCAGTCGCACGGTTCCGGACTGCGCGCCTAGAACCGCGAGACCACCGCGGCCGCTCTGCAAACCCTGATGTTTATAGAAACTCCTTCATGCTTTTTCGGGAGCCTGAATTCCGTAAATAGTTGTTTTCATTATACTTTGTCTCCTGTAAGCTTAGATGTTCGAGGAGATGACAAAGTGACATACTGTCGAATGTAGTTGCTCTGCCATTCTCGGTTATTTTGTTCGTAAAATTTTTGATGGATCCGTCTTACGTCCTGCATAGTCAGTTCTTAACTTCTCAGCTTTCCAGCACTATGTTTACAGTTTGGCATCTGTGGAAACCCTTTCACTTGGTACCTACAGATAAATGAAAAATGAAATTGAAAACCAACTGATAGTAGTTTTATGTCAATGCAATAAGAAGTTCAGTGTTTCTATTCCCAGATACGTTGAATTTACAAGAAATCTGTTCCAGAAAAGGTTAGGTAACGTTGATAGGTCATTAATTCCACAAACATTAAACCTGTAACGAATATTTGAATATTACTAACGCAGTGGCCTTCCTTACATCTGCCCTTTCTCGACGTTTCGTTTCCATTGTTGTACATTCCGTCTTCTCTTCCTAAAAGTAAAGTTTCTCGTGGCATCTCATCATTAACGCTAATCTCAGCTCTATTGTCGTTGGGTTCGTCGAAATGTACTTCAATAGTAGGAATTTCCTCTTCGTTATGCTTATCCGTTTCGAACTGTGCTACAGTAAACCTGCTTACAAAGTCGTTTTAAAATACACTGTGGAACGAGTGTGCTGGTAGGTCTCTTTATCATATAACAATGCCTTCTCGTACATGCCTTACTACAATGTATCTATAGAAGCAAAAATATACGAGAATCTACTCAGTACTGCCAACCCAAACATTTTAGTCACATGTAGCTAAAAATCGGAGCTTTTAAAAAGTGTTATGTGTGACAAGGCGATATGTCCGGTTCCGCAACCGTACCCTCTGTCGGCAGCCATTATACCGTTAATACTCTGCCTCTTTTGCAACCGAATAGGATTTGGCCGCTTTTGTAACCTAACGTGCAGAAAACACACGCGATTTTTGCACCTCATTTTAAAATGTATCACTTCACGCGTAGTTAACGTGGGTTATGGTCGACAGAGTCCGCAGCTCGTGGTCTTGCGGTAGCGTTCTCGCTTCTCGCGCACGGGGTTCGATTCCCGGCGGGGTCATGGATTTTCTCTGCCTCGTGATGACTGGGTGTTATGTGTTCTTCATCATCATTTCATCATCATTGACTAGCAAGTCGCCGAAGTGGCGTCAACTAAAAAGGACTTGCATTACGGCGGCCGAACTTCCCCGCATGGGGCCTCCCGGCCAACAATGCCTTACGATCATTCCATTTCATGGTCGACAGGGGCTACACGCATTGTTTACCGATGGGAAGAGAACTAGCCACTATCCTGAAACAGTTGCAAGCTACGTACGTCACAGCCAACAGCGTTCAGCTACCGCCATAGGCTGCGCTGGCGCTGAAGCTTCTGCAACGAAAGCTGTGGAACCTGTGGCGCCTCTGCCGTCACATGAAAACTCTGATATCTCTCTCCTGCTCGGTTCGCAGTCACTTGAAGGTGAATGGTAAACAGAGGCAAGATCGCGAATATCTCAAGGGTATGTGAAAGTGGGTACTTGGGTCACTGAGGTGCGCATCCAACTCCAGTAGTAGACGCTGTGAGAGAGGCGTTGCGTTCCACTATCTGCTCCCGTGTGTTCCATTTCAACTACAATACTTCCACGACCGACTCAGTTGTTCTTCAGATGCTGCGGGTCGCGCTCTTACGTGTACTCCATGTGCAAAGAAGACTGATTCGGTCCTCGAAATGTTGTGCATAAAATGGAAACAACAATGCGACGGAACACCCAGAAGCATACCATTGTTCACGCCGAGAAAACATAAGAGACCACATTATATCACAGTGTGGCTTACTGTAAAATTTCGACAGCTTACGTTACAACTTCACTCATTTACTTCGCGAAGTGTTATTGAGAAAATTTAGAGAAATGGCATTTGAAATTGACTGCAGAATGATTCTACTGCCGCCAAAGTACATTTCGCGTTAGGAGCACAAAGGTAAGATAACAGAAATTAGCACTCGTATGGAGGCATACAGATAGTCGTTTTTCCCTCACTCTAATTCCGAGTGCACCAAGAAATGGAATCACTGGTTGTGTACAAGGCTCCATCCACCATGCACCTTGCGATGGCTTGCAGAGTCCGTGTAGGTGTAGCTGTAGATGTACTGGCTCACACAATCGTTTCACTGCCGCGACTTTTTCGTTGTACAGCTGATGCTGAACCATAATCGCAGTTTGCAAGTTCATCCTTGATTGGCATGACCTATATCAGCGACAGAGGGTTGTATGGCCGTCTGGTATCAGTCCTACAGCACCTACAGCGCTCCAGACCAGCCAGAGGTGACAAAAACATTTTGCCTGACGAACTTCCTCACATCTCAAAGCTTTAATGCGCTGATCGCTATTACAGACAGATTACAGAAAACTGGTATTATATCATTTGTAGGCTTAGAGAAATCTTTTGAGAATGTTTGCTGGACTACACTCTTTGAAAGTCTGAAGATAAAAGTGAGCCAATCGCTGTGACCGAGAGGTTCTAGGTGCTTCAGTCCGGAACCGAGCTGCTGCTACGCGCGCAGGGTCGAATCCTGCCTCGGGCATGGATGTGTGTTATGTCCTTAGGTTACTTAGGTGCAATTAGTTCTAAGTCTAGGGGACTGATGACCTCAGATGTTAAGCCCCATAGAGCTTAGAGCCATTTGAACCATTTTGGTGTCCATTTGATAAAACACAGGCAACGAAAAGTTGCTTACGACTCTTACAAAAAGAGTCTAAAGAAATGAAACGAAAGCTATAGTTGAGAAGGGAGTGAGAGAGAACTGTAGCCTAACCTCAGAGTTATTCAATCTGTAACGTTAATAAGTAGCAAAGGGAAACCAATGAGGAAATTGGAGAAGGAATTAAAGTTCATGGAGAGGTAATAAAAATGTTAAGGTTTGCCGATGATATTGTATTTCTGTTACAGGCTGCAAAGGGTTCCGAAGAACAGTTGAATGATACGGATACTGTCTTGAAAAGAGACTCGAAGAAGAACTTCAACAAATTAAAACAAGAGTAATGGAATGCAGATGGATTAAACCAAGCGATGCCGAGAGAATTAGATTAGCAAAGAAAAAACTAGAAATAATAGATGGCTTTTGCTGTTTGAGCATAGCGTAACTGGTTATGGCTGAAGTAGAAAGGATATAATATGCATATCGGCAAGAGCAAGAAAATCATTTCTGAAAAAGAGGAATTTGGCAACATCGAGTGTGAATTTAAGAGTTAACAAATATTTTATGGAGGTACGTGTCTGGATTGTAGCCTTGTACGTAAGTGGAGTAGTAAAGGAGGTTTTCTATTTCGGGAGCAAAATAACTGATGATGGTCGAAGTAGAGAGGATATAAAATGTAGACTGGCAATGGCAAGGAAAGCGTTTCTGAAGCAGAGAAATTTGTTAACTTCGAGTATAGATTTAAGTGTCAGGAAGTCGTTTCTGAAAGTATTTGTATGGAGTGTAGCCATGTATGGAAGTGAAACATGGACGATAACTAGTTTAGACAAGAAGAGAATAGAAACTTTCGAAATGTGGTGCTACAGAAGAATGCTGAAGATTACATGGGTAGATCACATAACTAATGAGGAGGTATTGAATAGAATTGGGGAGAAGAGGAGTTTGTGGCACAACTTGACAAGAAGAAGGGACCGGTTGGTAGGACATGTTCTGAGGCATCAGGGGATCACAAATTTAGCACTGGAGGGCAGCGTGGAGGGTAAAAATCGTAGAGGGAGACTAAGAGATGAATACACTAAGCAGATTCAGAAGGATGTAGGTTGCAGAAGGTACTGGGAGATGAAGAAGCTTGCGCAAGATAGATGAGCATAGAGAGCTGCATCAAACCAGTGTCAGGACTGAAGAACACAACAACAACAATGTCAGCGACAGAGGGTTGTACGACCGTCTGTTATCAGTCCTACAGCACCTACAGCGCTCCAGACCAGCCAGAGGTGACAAACATTTTGTCTGACGAACTTCCTCACATCTCAAAGCTTTAATGCGCTGATCGCTATTGCAGACAGATTACAGTATAATGGTTTTATAGCATTTGTAGGTTTAGATAAAGCGATTGAGAATGTTTGCTGGCCTACACTCTTTGAAAGTCTGACGAAAAGAGCGATAAAACACAGGCAGCGAAAGAATGCTTACGACTTTTACAAAAACCGGTCTGCAGTTGTAAGAGTCTAAGGAAATGAAACGAAAGCTATAGTTGAGAAGGGAATGAGACAGAACTGTAGCCTAACCCCGGCGTTATGCAGTATGTACCGTGAGCAAGGAGCAGAGGAAGCCAATGAGAAAACTGGAGAAGGAATTAAAGTTCATGGGGAGAAAATAAAAATGATATTGTGTTTCTGTTATTGACTGGAAAGGGTTCGGAAGACCAGTTGAATGATACGGATATTGTCTTGACAAAAGACTCCAAGAAGAACTTCAACAAATTAAAACAAGAGTAATGGATGCAGCTGGATTAAACCAGGCGATGCCGAGGGAATTAGATTAGGAAAGAAGAAAAAGAAGTAACAGATGACTTTTGCTGTTTGAACATAAACTAACTGGTTATAGCCGAGGTAGAAAGAATATAAAATGCAGATCGGCAAGAGCAAGAAAATCATTTCTTGCAAAGAGGAATTTGGTAACTTCGAGTATAAATTTAAGAGTTACGAAATATTTTATGATGGTACGTGTCTGGATTGTAGCTCTGTACGTAAATGGAACGTGAAGGATAAGCAGTTCTGACAAGGAGAGTACAGAAGTTTTGAAATGAAGACAGCTGAAGATTAGACGGGTGGGTCGAATAATAAATGATGAGGTATGAAGAAGCAAGAGCAGCTCAGACGTCAGCCGCAAACAAACACTGAAATAACTCCAATGGTGACACGCGAAAATTTGTGGCGGACCGGGACCTGACATCTTGCTTTACGCGAGCGGGAAGATTAGCTGCTTCGACTATCCGAGTACACATCCCCTCCAGCTCAAATTTTCAACTTGTCGCACAATACACATGTGGCGTCCACTGTCTATTAACCTTATTACTCACAACTTCATCTCACTTCCATTAACAGCTCGGACGTAGCGTTCATCTGCACGAAAGATATCGTTATTCACTGTCAGGTGCTCAGCCAGAAGTGGGCATTTAAATAAATTCAAGTTGAAAATTTAAACTGGACGGGAAGTGTACTTGGATGGCTGAAGCAGTTAAGGTGACTACTCGTGTTAAGCGGGAAACCCAGTTTAGAACCCACGTCCGGAACAAATTTTCACTTCTCATCATTTGATTTATTGCAATATCTGTTTGCAGCTGAGATCTCAGATTTTCTTCCATCACGTACAGCTACATCAGCAGCTGCTGCATCAAAAATGGTGTCTGTTCTTTCAGATATATCCGAAAGAACAGACATCACGCATACTGTATAATAATATATGCGTCTGACGGTGAATAACGATATCTTCAGTTTGCATGCTTACTACGTCCCAAATGCAGCGGTACTTGGTGAAGCTGTGAGTAATGAAGATAATGGACAATGGGTGCTACATATGTAGTGTGTGACAATTTGAGATGGACGGGAAGCGGTTCCGGTAGCCAAATTAGTTAGGTGAACGTTCGCATAATATGGGAAAGTGGGGTTCGAGTCCCAGTCAAGTAAAAATTGTCACTTGTCACCATTGGATTAGTTAAAATACCCGTTTGTGGCTCAGATCTGAATTTCTCTTACGTCATGCATATATACGACAGCTGAATAAAAAATGGTGTCTCTTATTTAGGACACATCCGAAAGAACCCACTCCAGACTTATCATAATGAGGAGGTACTGAATCTAATTGAGCAAAAAAGGAATTAATAGTACTACTTTACTAATAGTAGAGATTGGTTGATAGGATACATCTTGAGCCATCAAGGAATTGTCACTTTGGTAATGGAAGTGAGTGTGGGTGTAGAAAATCGTAGTCGGAAACAAAGGCTTGACTAAGTAAGCTTAAAACAGATATAGATTAAAGTACGAGGGTCATTCAATAATTAAAGAGTCAAATTGGTCAGGAGAAAAAAGCGTTTATTTTTACAAAACAATACTTTTACTACTGTTCAACATAATCCCCTTGAACATTTATACGCTTGTTACAACGGCCTACAAGCTTTTTTATTCCGGCTGCAAAGAACTCTTTATCTTGATGTTTGAACCATTTTCCCACAAACTTTTTCGTGTCCTCGTTGTCCTATAACCTCTTCCCATGTAATGCCTCCTTCGGTGCACCAAACAAATGGAAATCACTAGTTACTAAATCAGGGCTGTGAGGGGAATGAGGCAGTACTTCCCAGCCCATTTTATCGATGGTTTCACGGGTTAGTTGAGCAATAGGAGGACGTGCGTTGTCGTGCTGGAGGATCACACCTCTCCTCTGAGATCCACGGCGTTTCTCTCTCATGGCCGGCTTCACCTTGTTTAAAAGCAAATCCGAGAAGTATTGACTCATCATTGTACACTGCCCTCCGAGATAATCACAAAAAACTGGACCTTCAGCATCCCCAAACACCAACATGATTTTTCCAGCTGATGATTGGGTTTTGATTTTTTCATGACAGGTGAGTTGGAGTACTTCCGCTTCATGCTTTGTCTTTTCGATTCTGGCTCATAACAGTGAACTCAAGTTTCATCAAAAGTTAAAATTTTGTTGATAATGAGCTCACCTTCTCTTTCATAACGTCCCTATAGTTCTGTGCACACTCTCAACCTTGTTTTCTTATGTCGCCACGTCAACTTCTTTGGGACACCTCTTGCACATGTTTTGCAGTACTTTAGCTTGTTACAGGTAAAGTTACGAACTGTACCAGTACTAACATGGACGTGTCGTGCGATCGGCACGAATAATGTCATCAATTCGACTTTCAAGTGAGGGAGTAGAAACTGCAACTTCGTCGGCGAGAACGGTGTTCGTCAGTCACTGAGTCGCAACCATTTTTGAAGTGCTCTACCCACTTGTAAAAATTTTCACGATTCATACAACCTTCACTATAAACTTTAGACATTCTACAGTATATATTCACTGGTTTTTCGCCTTATACAAGTAAAAAACGAATAACAGAACGTTGTTCAACTAATGTGGACGTTTCAAGCGAACTCGCCATTTTGAAGTGTATTTTTGAGGTTATAAACAAATGTTGATACATCAGCTGACCATGGCTCATCTCAGCGATGCCAACTTAAAGGCATAAAAGTACTAAACTTGCCCTTCTGACAGCTTTTTCCCCAGACCAATTTGCCTCTTTAATTATTGAATGCCCTTCGTATTTATGCAGAGATGAAGAGGCTTGCAAAGGCTAGTCCAGCGTAGGGAGCTGCATCAAGCCAGTCTTCGGACTGAAGAGAATAACAATAAACTCAATCGGCATCATACAAGAGAGCAAAAGGCTGTATGAAATAGAACAACAACCATTTCACGTAAGAGCGACATTGTGGCAAATTTAGAGTAGCTTTCCGAAGTCCAGGCTGGTTAACTGTTCCAACAAGCAGCGGCCTGCCTCTAACAATGCCAAGGAGCGGTGAAAGTCTCGGCCGGCCGGCTGTGTCCACAGTTTTCGGCAGCTCGCAAAACCCAGCACGCATTCTGGGGACGGCTGGGTGTCCGCGTGCCACGGCTTTCCAATGCGGATGGCGCTTTCGCACTCCGTCGCAGCGACAAAAAGAGCGAAGCGTTATTTACTGGGTGCCTCTCTGGGGATCAGCGACCCGTCAACAGAGAAACGGGAATCCCACAACGGATCAACAAGTTTCTTTACAAAATATGGGCGCATCTCGGCTGATTGCGGTCCCTGTGGACAACTAAATGGAAATGAATCGATCACAGTTTGAAGTCGATCATTCCTGGTTAAATGGTTCAGATGGCTCTAAACACAATGGGACTTAATATCTGAGGTCATCAGTCCCCTGTACTTAGAACTACTTAAACCTAACTAACCTAAGGACATCACACACGTCCATGCCCGAGGCAGGATTCGAACCTGCGACCGTAGCAGCAGCGCGGTTCCGGACTGAAGCGCCTAGAACCGCTCGGTCACAGTGGTTGGGAGTTGCTGGTTATAAATCCTGCTTTCCATTGAGGAAGTTCCTGTTTCGCATTTAAATTTCCAACATTTATATTTCGTATTAGGTCTCGTAAGCGTATCCACCAATATCTGGAGTAACTTAACTACGAAATATATCTACAGCTTTTCATAGTGATTTTACTATGCAAACGCAGATTTATAAACAGCAGCTTGAAAGGCGGAATATGAGGAGGATCGGAGTCAAAATTAAAGTGATGAGTATGTTTTTTAAATCTATCTCTTCTACCTTCTGAATTTTTGAAGACCAACAATCGTGTAATATTTATCAGAGCTGGAATTCATCCATTATATAGTTTCTCTGGCTGCTGCAGCTTCCCAAAATTTGTGAATAGTTACAAAACTTTTCTTTAATCGTAATCTTCTGTCATTATTTACTTCAAATAATATCCATCATTTTCAAAAGAACGATGAAATCTTGTTATATGAGTGTCTGATTTTAACAGTAGCTAAAATTACACTGAACAAAAAAGTTTAAAAGACTTTCATTCCTCAATTTCGAAGTGGTATAGAAGTGCTATGTTTTCCTTGAAGTATGCAGTGATGTAGTACTCTGAGGCCCTCCTTGTCAGACAGAATGGCACTGATTGCTCCATGCAGCACATGCTGTTGCGTAGGGATTCAAGCTGTCCAACTCCATCCACCGCACGTTGCCCAAGGAGTACTTCAAACAAATAATTAAATACAAAACAAATATTTGAACATATATAAGAAACCGTCTGCATGTAAATAACATCTTTCTAGACTACTTTGTTCCCATTTAATTATTAATTACTAGAATTATAACAAAACTAATTGTACCGACGCTTGTTCATTTATAGGCGTGGAGGGTACAGAAAATTTTGCACCTCTAACGTTTATGAAAAAAATTATGAATTCAATTCACCCGAATTCTGTACCATCCCAAGCTTCATGGGGGCTTCAGTTGTTATTTAAGGACATTCAATGCGTTGTCAACATGCCAGAAACGCTCATTTGCTTATTTTGTTGACTCGCTGTAAGACCTCACAATGAAGTAGAACTTCAACGTACACTTTTTCAAAGGCCGTTGAAAACTGAGTACGCAGAATATGTGAAGGCTACTTAATTGTGATGCCACAGACAAAATACATCAACAAAACTCGCAGATAAACTTTTCAAGTCCGTTGATATGCCAGTGATGGCCCTTAAATAACAACTGAAGCTCTGATGAAGAAGTTGTAAACTTCCAAATGTACTTCAGCATAGTAAAATAATACTATCAGAAGACATCAAACGGACTTTCTTATTAAGTTTTCTATTTATTTCACTCTCTCGGTTTGAATGTGAAACAGAAGTGCAAGGTCTATCAATCATGAGACATGAATTTGAGCACCCCTTTTGCAGTCTCAAAGAGTGGAAAGCAGCTGGTGCTGGTGACATTCCTGCAGAAGGCTGAAAAATTTACTTAACGACATGAAAGAGCAATTACTCAGAGCAATAAAACACTGCTTCGAAAGAGGAGTCATGAAAGATGACTTATACAGTGCAGAACCTCTACCATATCTAAAATAGGAAAGGCAGTTGACTGCAACATTTGCAGAACACTATCAGTGCTGTCACATGCCTCCAAATTGCACATTAATATAGTTAAAAGCAGGATAAAAAGAAAAGGAGATAAGTATGATGGAGAAAACCAATATGGATTTAGAGAAGGCAGAGGAACAAGGGAAGCAACTTTCTCGTTGTGCATGCTGTTGGAGAGAACAATGGATCTGAACAGAAGCACTTACTTTACCTCCAATGAATTCGAAAACGCTTTTGACAGTACGAAGTGGGAGCTGCTCACGATTTGATTGGAAAGATAGAACAACGATTAATGCACTGTATCAGAAGCAATGCATGAAAATAAATGTCAATAACGTAGACGACGAGACGAAGATTAGAAAAGGAGTTAGACAAGAATGTCCCCTTTCCACATATTTATTTAAGGTGTCCATTGAAGAAGCTAACGAGATCATGAAGAAGACAAAGGAAATAAAAGCCAATGGTAAAAGAATACGTTGTATCAGATGTGCTGATGATGCCGTGATAGATGCAGACTCTGAAAAAGAAGTGATAGAAGTTACAAGTCCTGCCAGACACTCTTAAGCTATGAAAATTAAAAGCTAACAAAGGAAAAAGTAATGGTACTACGGAAACTTGTGGGAGAAATTAAAAAAACCAGTTTAAAAACTTACGGCGTCAGAATCCAGCATGTGAAATAATTTTTCTTGGTAGCATAATCACAGAAGTCACTAGTTGATTAACGGAAGTGAAGGATGGGATTGGCAGACATTTATGTGTAAGAAAAACATTTTACCCAGCAAACATATGAATACGGATGACAAAAATCAGTTGCAAAATCATTTGTATGGAGTAAGTTGCACTATGGACGTGAAAGTTGGACGCTGGGTCAATTGGAAAGGAATCGACTTGAAGCTGCTGAAATGTGGATATGACGTAAAATGACAAGAATAAGCTGAACGAAAAAAAGACCAACTTGGAAGTCCTGAAGAGGGTCAGCGCGGAGAGAAGATTATTAAAGGAAATGGAAAAGAGAAAAATTAAATTTATCGGACATGTCATTAGACACAATACCTTCATCATTAAATTCTTGAAGTGAAAATTCTAAGAAACAAAGGAAGATGACGACCTAGGATGACATATTTGGAAAGCATCGAAAAGAGGGTAGGATGTGACAACCACATCCGAATGGTGCGGATATCGGTAAATGTGATATACATGTACAGACAAACAAATAAACAAATAATTATAAATTCGGAAAAATCGAATGATTTATTCAAGAGGAAAACTTCACAAATTGAGCAAGTGAATAACGCGTTAGTCCACCTCTACCCGATATGCAGCGGCTTGGAATTGTTTCAGAGAGCTGCTGGTTTTCCTCCTAAGATGTCGTGCCAAATTCTGTCCAATTGGTGCGATAGGTTGTCAAAATCCCGAGCTGGTTGGAAGGCGATGCCCACAATAGTATAGACGTTCTACGTTGGGGAGGGATCTGGCTACCTTGCTGCCAAAGGTTGGGTTTGGCAAACATGAAGACAGCTAGTAAAAAGTCTCGCTTTGGGCAGGCGCGAATTATCTTGCGGAAAGGTATGTCCCGGATAGCTTGCCGTGAAGGCAAGTAAATGAGACGTGGAATATCGTCGACATGCCGCTGTGCTGTAAGAGTGCCGCGAATGACAAGGAAATGGGTTCTGCTGCGAGAAGAAATGGCGCCCCAAACCGTCACCCCTGGCAGTTGGGCATTACGGTGTGCGACAGTCACGTTGCTATCCCACCGCTGTCCAGGAAACTCCAGGTACGTCTTCTCTGCTCACAGAGGTTAATTTAGAAGTGGAAATCACCGCTGAAGACAATTCTACTCCAGTCAATGAGATTCCAGACCGAATGTGTCCGACATAACTGCAACTTCTTGGTGTATAGAGGTCAGTGGTCATCCGCGCCGTGGGCACCGTGAGTTCGGCGCTCTGTCTGTGAGCCTTTTTTATTTTACTTTGCTGAGCTTTCTCCGACAGCAGACAAACACATAAGGTGATGAGCCAGAGACAAATGTATGTCTCGTACACAAAACAGCTTGACTGGAACAACCACTTGAACTGTGATTCTTGAAGTTGAACCATGAACCTTATCTTTCGTGACTGAATATCCAGACGCACCTCACGGCTCTTAGACTTTAGTTAAGTGATTTCTCCACCATATTCCTTTTTCCAGGACTGCTACTCCAGCAAGGTATGTTCTGCCTCCATTGAAGCTGTGAGTGCAGGTGGTCTGTTGTTTCTGAACAGCTACGTCGGTAAAGAATTACACTCAAAAACCAAGTTTCTGAGTTCGTGTCGCGGTCCGGCACACAATTTTAATCCTCCAGGATGATGGCCAAAATTAAATACACCGCTGTTTAGTGAAAGATTCTTTCTGTCTGATTTTGGTTCTTGAGTGGTTTTACAAATCTTTTCGGCGAATCCATCGTTGATTCTGTATCAAAAATAGTTTAAACTGGCAAACAGCAGTACTATGTACATTCGACTCGTGGACAGGTGATCCAAATGCAGTTTCTAATCTAACATAAAGATTAAGATGTGGTAGCAGGGAAAACAGACGACCTCACAAACCGGGAACAAATCTTAACATCAAAGTCTTATCTTATGGTGACCGTCCGATGAAAGTAAGAAGAATGCCCATCGTTTTACAAATGAAGCGACCGTTCATCCGGGAAAAATACGAAGAAGTATTCAGAAAAGGTGGTACTGATATAACGACTTTATCAGTCGACTAGGATGATATAGTAAAACAAGGTTAAATAGGATTTTTGATTTATTGATAGATTACACATCTCACGCTTGAACTCAAAATTTATCTTTGACAATAACGCTGTCCTACTTTCCACGCACACGGGGAGTGTCTATGGAATTTAATCTACGTTTTTTGATGCAACTGTGGCATCATGTGGCTAAAACAATACTACTTTAAAGCTACCACCTTCTTTATTTTCGACCTCTACTCTCATTGCACCGAATTTTTCCATCTGCGAATTCCTACTGTAATGCAACATTCTGATGATACAACTAGACAAGACTGTAAAGCTACATTATGTCATAACAGAACGCTTAACTTTTTAGAAGTAGCTTGCGTGTTTGTCTCTTTGCAAATATAGTAAAATATCTGATCATAAGTATCTGGACAGCCCTGTGTAATGCGAAATTGACCACTAGATGTCACGAGAGGCGTACCCTCCACTATAAGAGGAGGTGAGGAGTATTCTGTTATCAGCAGAGAAGTAATACAGCAGAACGGGTTTGTTAGGCGAGCTCAATGGCTTTGACATCTTACCTGAGTAATAGATTCATCAGAGACACTTCAACCCTTCTAAAGCTGCCCAAGTCGACTATTGTTGATGTGACTATGAAGTGGAAACGTGAAAGAACAATACAGCTAAATTAAGACCAGGCAGACATTACGTATTGTCTGATAGGGACCATTGAGCACCGCGGAGGCTTGTTGAAAAAATCGTTTGAAATTAGTGGAAACAACCATTCGTGACTTCCAAAGTGCTACTGGCAAACCATCTCGCACAATTACTGTGGTTAGGGAGTTAGAAAGAGTGTGTACAACGGTCGAGCAGCTCCTCACATGCCTGCACTCAGTGCTAAGCGAGAGTTTAGGTGGTTTGTATTGTACTGTATTAAACCAAGAACCTAGAAACGACAGAGAGGCTTCCTCCAGCCGTAGCGCTCAGTGGTTCACAACCTCACAACAGGCCACAGCAGACCACCCACCCCGCCGCCGCCCCACACCGAATCCGGGGTTGTTGTGCTGTTCGGCCCCCAGTTGACCCCCTGGGAACGTCTCATACCAGACGAGTGTAATCCCAAATGTTTGCGTGGTAGAGTAACTATGGTGTATGCGTACGTGGAAAAGGTGTTTGCCCAGCAATCGCCGACACAGGGTACTGACGCGAAATAAGGGGAACCAGCCCGCATTCGCCGAGTTAGATGGAAAACCGCCTTAAAAACTATCCACAGTCTGGCCGGCACACCGGACCTCGACACTAAACCGCCGGGCGGATTCGTGCCGGGGACCGGCACGCCTTCCCGCTCGGGAAGCAGCGGGTTAGACCGCGCGGCTAGCCGTGGGGGCTCTTGACGTGGCTTCAAGATCGACTGGACAGTAAATGACTGTGAACGAGTGATTAGCTGTAATGAGTAACGCTATAACGTGTGGAAATCCGATGGAAATGTTTGGGTTTGGCGAATGCCTGGAGAACATTACATGCTATCACGTGTAGTGCCAGCAGTAAAGTACAGAGGTAGTTATGTTACAGTATGGGCGTGCTTTTAGTGGTTAGGTTGTGGTCCCCCTTCTCCGATTAAGAAAACGCTAATGTGGAAAGATATGAACACATTTTACAGGATTCTGTGCTGCATAGAGTAGAGGAACATTTCAGAGATGACAGTTGTTTTCATCGGTATGAGAATGCATCCAGTCAGGAAGCAGCACCTTTGAGACAATGGTTAGCGGACGTAACATTCCTGAAATGAACTGGCTTGCTCTGAGTCCTGACCTGGTGCTAATGGTACACGTCTGGGATAAGTTAGAACATTCACTTCTCTCCAGAGCTCAGCGTCCAAAATCGCTACCTTCTGGTATCGGTTCTTGAGAAAGAACGGGTTATCATTCCTCCATAGACATTCAGAGGTCTCATTGAAAGTGTCTCCAGCAGAGTCCAATCCGTCATAAACGGGAAGGTTGGACACTCTCAATATTAATGTCCACTAACAGGTGCCCTAATACTTGTGGTCTGGTAGTCTATCAGAGGCATGCGTCCACCGTAACAAAACATTCTGGACTGTGTATACGAAGCTTCATCCAGGAAACACACGCATGATTTACAGCAGTATCTTGTTTACACTAACTTCTTGTCCGCTAGGAACAGAGAGCTTAATAAGGAAATCTGACTTGGACATCCACATTTCATGCTTTTAGCTTCTAGGGAAGTCTTCAGTATGGGCTGGGGTGACGTTAAGGAAGATACAATGACATTAAACGATGTCAGTGCAATCGTCCAGAAATGCTGAACCTTCAGTGGCACAACTCTCATACCTCGTGGGAGAAAACGTGTGCTGGTTAGACACTGGACTCCCATTCGGGAGGACGGTTCAATCCCGCGTCCGGCCATCCAGGTTTAGGTTTTCCGTGTTTTCCCTAAATCACTCCAGGCAAATGCCGGGATGGTTCCTTTCAAAGGGCACGGCCGACTTCCTTTCCCGTCCTTCCCTATCCCATGAGACCGATGACCTCGCTGTCTGGTCTCCTTCCCTAAAACAACCAACCAAAACGTGTGTAGTAATGTCGAAATTCATAAGTGAAAACGTTAGTCACAACAAAAGTTTGAGTCAGGCCTACAGGTGTGTTCAGATGTCATAAGGGCTAGGGCAACTGCTTGCGATAAGCAGAGACTCTGGATCAAGTTCCGACCTTTCAGAAATTTGCAATCCTTACTACATAAACGCTGAGGAAATAAGTGAAATGAATAGAATGGTTTCGGTACTTTTCCACAGCAAAGCTACAGCTACACTTTTCAATGTAAAACAGAAAGAAGCCATTGCCCTCACTCCAAGTGATTTATATAGGCTTTAAGTTAATACCAGCGTCTTGGTCCGTCTTAGCCTTCCACAGAAGGTCGCGGCGTTTATTGTTCATGTCCCGCATGCAGCTGAAAGCGACGCGCTTAAGAGTCGTAAAACATCATGGTATCTGCCATAAACTGTGTGACTTGTGAACTTTATATATTTCTTCATAGCTGCCCGTGTGACGATTACAAAACAAGTAAATGTCACGTTTTCTCTATAATATTTTGTTTAAATAAGATGGATAATTCACCACACATCTTCTGTCAGTGACTGATTAGTGATTCAATCTGAAGTAACTCTAAAGGGCTGAGTTGCAACTGTGGACTTCCTTGTTCCATGTCAAAGGACAGGGCCGAGCGTGTGTTCAGACAACGTGACGCACGAGCCTCCAATGCACCCTACTGCAGAGACATTCGCCTATCGCCCTCCCGCATTCACTTGAACTTTGTAGGAGCTATTCAGTTCTGCAATATTAGATTTAAATTCTCCTACTCATATTTTGAACCAAACTGAGTACATCACTGATATGAATTTAGTGGAGATGTCCTGAAAGTATTTCCCTTTTTATAAGAAATTTCATATTCTCTCGCTCGCTATGTACAAACTGCTAAGCCTACAAAAAAAATTAATGGGACTTTTCTGTAGAAAATTTAATATTTTTTAATATATTTTCATGTCACGTTTTACATTTTTTCTTGAATAATTCTAAAACTACAGCCTCAAGCGAAAACAAATCCCAGTACAAAATTTAACTACATTGAATTTCCTACAAGAAGGTCCTGTTCATTTTTCTCTGTAGAACTGACAATTTGCGCAAAGCGAGAGATAACTTGAAAATCTTACACGTGGTATTTGAAGATGTTGCAGGTTACATAAAACTGGAAGTTAGGGGCAACTGAATCACCCTGTACATCTGGGATAGTAACGTATGCCGTGACCTACATTCAGGGATAAATAAATTAAATACCGATACTGACCCTTAAATACGGAACAAAGCCTTTCACTCCGAACAGACGATTTAACCTAGCACAGAAGGAAGTACATCTACAAATCTGAATATCCTGCGAATGAAATATTACGGCAATGCGCACCTGGAAGAACGATCTAACCATAAATTTGTGTATATTGCAGCATGGGAAATTTCAATCAAAATAAAACATCAGACGAAGTCATCGAATTTGAGGGGGCCGCATCATTGTGTTGCACCTAGAACCAACGATCCCGGAATCCAATTCAGAATGCTTTGTCTGTAGTCTACGCAGGCACTTTACCCAAAACTTTGCTGCACAGGTCAGACAGCTACTCCTCCAAAGCACAGCGTATAGCTACATCTTCTCTATGCTGTCAAAGATTATGACATTCATAGCAGACTATATCCGTACATAGTATGTCCTCGCACCTCGCAAGGCACTAATAAATCGCATAAAGATAAATTACTTTTGTAACGGACAGTTTCCAAGATGATTCTGCAGCAGTATCTGTGTCGTTATGTAACAACTACCATGACATAAATCTACTGATAAAAGCAATGAGTTTCTGCAAATGTTAAATGTAAAAATTACACCGAAAGAGGTGGCACAATGCTAGCACACTGGGCTCTTATTCAGGACAGTTGTTCGTACCCTAGCCAGACATTGGATATCCAGATTTACATTATCCGCAGTCTCCCTAGATCGCTTAGGATAAATGACGGCATAGTGATTTTGAAAAGGGCCCTGGTTTTATTCTCCCCCAAAGAGGGTTTCTGCTCCTCATCGTTGACAGGACGCTAAACGGTAGTATTTTTTCTTCTGCTTTCAGAAACACGATAGTGAAACATAATTAATGATTATGCATGCTGCCTGGTTTTTTAAATTGAAATAAAATATTTCTTTTACTTCTCTTGTAAAGTGCACTAGGGGGTCGTTAAGATTAAACGCCATCGCACGCCACTTTTCTTGTGGCGGGTCCTCCTGGATAAAGTTCATCATTGTGAAACTCTCACGCCGACTAAACAAACTTCTAATGCGTCGAGCAGAACTTTCCCACATCTTGTTAATCTCTTCCTTTGTGCAAACTGGTATGGTTCCAGGCTAAAAAACTATACACATTATGGTAAGTCATCAACAGGTACCTTAAAACTGATAAGAGGATATGGTGTTGTTGGCTACAATTCAAACAAGACTGGGCTAAACATTGAAAGAAAAAATGGGTACTATTTCCATCACGCTAATACCGTATAACATCGCCCATACTCTTCAAACAGGCGTCAGTAAAGTCAGGAAGAGAGTCCAGTGGTTTCTTCATGTTCGTCATACTCAGGTGAACCTAATAACTGAAAATTACACTGAGATGACAAACTCATGGAATAGCGATATGCACATATAGAGTTGGTGGTAGTATCGCGTACATAAGGTAAGAAACGGAAATGCATTGACGGAGCTATCATTTAATCTCGGGTGATTCATGCGAAAGGCTTTCTGACCTGCTTATGGCCGCATGACGAGAATTAACAGATTTTGAACGCGAACCGGTAGTTGGAGCTGGATGCATGGGACATTCCATTTCTGAAATCGTTAGGGAATTCAATATTCAGAGATCCAGAACGTCAAGAGTGTACCGACAAATCTATAGTTTAGGCATTACCTCTCGCGATGGACAACATAGTGGCCGAGGGGGAGGATACATGAATGCTTCGAATGTGCATGTTTGCTGCTATTCAGGTCCTAGAATTCTGTGGGTGTACTACTCTCCATCGACTCAGGAAGATGTGTGAAAATAATGTTGTGTTTGCTAATGAAAATGTAAAGATGTTTTGAAGTTAGATGAAATTTTTACCTCACAATCTGTGTACAACTTTTTTTCCACCATGCTCCCTCTTTCATACTATACAGCTTTTCCCGGATACTACATCTGTGGTTTTCTTGAAATACTTGTGACGTAATTTTAGACATGTTTCTTATATGTCTTTAGAAGTGAGAATGGTTCATATGCCTCCTGCTCCAAAAGCCAATTCGTGTTGTACAATAGGCAAAACCCATGCAACCATTCCATAGATTTTGTTTTACCTTCCATGTTAAACTTCACCTCCACTTTCAAAACTAACGTCATTTGTGTCTTTACACCCTTTATGTATACATCTGGGATAAGGTTTTAGTAAATAATGACGACAAAGATATATGCTAACGAATTTTTTCATTATTCGATTCTCATAAATACGATTTTATTCTTGAGATACAATTTGGTTCGTGAGGTATAATTTCTTAGTAATATTCATTGAATGTTTTCACACGAAAAAAGAAAAACTCACTAGTTGAAATATTTACAGTTTTCAGATATATAAATCTATGCTAAAAACAAATGCAGAGAAACTTTTATTCTTACACTGCAGCTAAATTCCACAGTCTCAACAGTTACAGTTACATGGTTGTTGTATAACAGTTCTGATGGATATATATATATATATATATATATATATATATATATATATATATATATATATATATATATATGTGTGTGTGTGTGTGTGTGTGTGTGTGTGTGTGTGGTGTCACTGCTAGACACCACACTTGCTAGCTGGCTGGTAGCCTTTAAATCGGCCGCGGTCCGTTAGTATACGTCGGACCCGCTTGTCGCCACTATCAGTGATTGAAGACCCAGCGCCGCCACACGGCAGGTCTAGAGAGACTTCCTAGCACTCGCCCCAGTTGTACAGCCGCGACTTTGCTAGCGATGGTTCACTGCCTACTTATGTTTTCATTTGCCGAGACGAAAGTTTAGCATAGCCTTCAGCTACATCATTTGCTAAGACTTAGCAAGGCGCCATTATCAGTTACTATTGATATTGTGAATTATGTACCGTCAAGAGCGACGTTCATCATTAATGGATTAAAGTTAAGTATTCCACCAGCTACGTCCGTTTTTCTAAATTGTAATTTCCTTGTCCTGTTCCAGACCTCACGCCAGCCTGCGTGAGCTAAAACGCGTGCATTTCGGCCTCCTCTAGTAACACGGTGTTGGCTCTCCTGCCAACCACAACATTGGCGACGAGGCAGCAGGTGAAACTTAAAAATTATTCTATTTGCATGACGGGCAAGGAGAGTATACATATTTCTGATGTACTTCTTTCTTAAAAAAAAAAAAAAAAAAAAAAAAAAAGAAACATGACAGAATTGGCCAATAGTTCGTTGCTGCACTTCGATTTATTGAACATAATGTCCCAAGACAACCCAGGTGCTGTGTAATAAAAGAGAGGGTCCAGACAATATGTGGTCATGCATAGACTCCGGAATTTATCGAAACTTCCGCGGGCAGGTGCACGTCTGTGTCCTTTTAAAGTTGTGTGTACTTTTCTAAAGTGGAGATGCTGAAATCCCACCAGGCATTCACGGTATGCTCATACTCTGCATGCGATATGGCATCGCCTGTAAGGCTGCTGGAGAATGCAGCTCTGTCGGGTAGCCTGGTTTACTTGACTTTTGCCATACTACCCAGACACTCATATGGAGAATCACCTTCCTAGTCACGAGTTGAAACTTTTCCTCATTGGGGACTGCAGCTCAGGTGATGTGTATGTCCTTCTAAGACAGAGGTTCAACAAGTTTATGGAATGTTGCCGGCATAAAACGTAGAGAGTAAAGGAAGTGAAGTGTAACTACTGGCGTCATTGAGAATGGAATATATTTCTCAACACACTCAGGCAGGACACTGACCTGACCCTTCTCCACACCGAAGCTAGCCAAGTCACCAACGAGAAAGTGAGCATCATACCCGCTTAAATTATGAAATAAGACGGGTATGTGTCACGGCAATTGATACTGCAAGTTCATGTGATATGGGCAGTGCTGTTACTACAAGTATATCATTATAAACACTGTTTATATGCAAGCAGAGTGAGTGCGTATATAAATTACCTATATTGCTCTGACTCCGTGACATATCGCACAGGTCACTGGGTATCACCTATGGCATGTTCTCACGGCGACGCAGCTCCCTCTCCATCTCCTCTACCCGTTTTGGCATCTCATCATTCTCGCCCAAACCACAGTAGATCCATCGATCCAGCTCCCCTACATCACCTACAGCAGCAACTTATTGATTTTATAAAAATATATACACATGCAAAACTAATTTTTTAGGAAATACGCTTACACAGTAGCTGTGACTGGGAGGGCACCACAGCCTCTAACCCTCCCTACTCCTCTTCCTTAAAATCATCTACAACAACAAAGAATAACCCTTAGACAACAATATATTGTCCATACACACTGCACTACGGAGAACAAAAATATAGATACTTACCATGGTGGTGTTGCTAATGCCTCTCATCTTACAACTGATCCATGATTTGGCGTATATGTGCTGAAACGGTAAGAACGAGACACTTATTCAATACTACAAAATTCTTAGCGACTGAATTTTGGAAAACAATTACAGTCATCGACTGAAATATGTAGTTATCCAGTAATTCCTATCCCTCTGACTGCCTAATACGTTTGCCACTGTCACTGCTGCTGTTTGGTGCTGCTGACCACTTCATGGTAGATGCACTGTCGAAAACCCGATGCGCTAATGAGGATAACTGAATGTAGTCAAACTATAAAGCAGAATGAGTATGACTTTGGGGAGGGGTAGGCTTTACATACCTTCTGTGATTCAGCATTAGCCACTAAGACTGTGATATTCTAAGGAGGGATGCAAACCTCTGTCTGCGTGTTTGGACATGTTGGTTAACGCATATATTCACACAAACAGGAAGTAACCATTTGAGAGAGACAGAGACAGGAAGCAAGTCTGAAATTTCCTGATCAGAGAAATGCTGCCACCTGATGCTTTGTTCGGGACCACGAGAAGAACAGTCAGTCCTTCAGGCAGGTAGGCACATGTGTCCACTTGGAGAGGTATTTGTACGTGTGACAGCTGGCTTTGAGGCTTCTGAGAATAGTTTCCCAGTAGCCTCCAATAGGGGTTTCTCCATGTGGTATGGAGGATGAGCGACTCGCTCATGCAGTGTCTTGCAGTAGTTCCACCAGCTACTGCCTGGCAACACTAGCAGCACATGCTGGTGTTTGATATGTTATTAGCAGTCAGTACTTGGCATTCCACCTGATGCCCTTTGGTGCCCACACAGCAGACCCTGCCTGACCTTCATGGTGTGCAGATGTGTGTTCCTGGTGCGCAGCAGTGCCTGGACGATAGACACATGCACAGGCAAACCAAAAATGGCAACTGATATACTGCAGTTGATTCCATTCCTCAGTGTTTACAGTTGTAATGCCTGGGAAATCGGATGCAGGGTGTAAGCATGAGTTCTACCTAAGTGGAGCAGCTGTGTCTCCTGCAAACTGATAAATAAAGAATATGCAAAATGAATAAAGAATATGCAAGATTATGCAAATCAATAGACTATTGGTATTGATTTGAATATCATACTGTGAGATCCTGCACCTGTGCTGGAAGGTAGGGGAGGAGGAAGTAGGGTAGACGAGGGGAGGCCTTAGGAGTTTCCCAGGAAGGGGGAAAGTGGCTCAGAACAGAACTGGGGAGAAGGTGACAAATAAATGTCCCTTTTCCCAGAGGTATGGAAGAAGATGAGAGGGAGGTAATGGAGAGGGGTTTCTCCAAGGACAGATTATCACAGGGTGTCATAAATCATCCCCCAGGAGGTCATAAACCACTTAGCAGAACAATAGGTCAAGGGTGAGGGTGAGGGTTGATTTAATTGATCAATTTAATTAATTAGCATATCAATTTGTTATGAAAAGTGTGCCAGAACTCGCTTTATCCCAATACTTGTGGTATATGAATATGCACATACCTCAGTGTGATGGCTGTTTATCCCTGTGTCGAAAACTCTTTCCACAAACGTTACAACCTGATGTTTTCTGCATGGTCATACCTGCACAAATAAGTAGACTATGCCTGTTAGTAAACCGTTTAGGGCCCACACTTGTACATCTTACCTGCTGGCCATGGGAAAATGAGCGTTAATGGTTTGCTTTTGTCACGTGTATATAGTTGGAGGTACTAACCAACCCAAAAACACACAATACTTAATAGCCATAATTATTAGTCTGCAAATGACTTAAGTGCTGATGTAGTGTTGTTCTGTAGCCCGTCATCTGCACCAATAGAAATATCTGCACTTATACCCATTACACACTGTATATTGTGCTATGCTACAGACTAATCTACAAAAACAACCTATACTGTACGGCACTAAAATTGCAACACCAGGAAGGATACCATATTATACTTATTGTGCGAATATAAAAAGAGTATGTGATTGAATTTATATGTGATTCAGAAGTAAACAGACCTTGAAAATACCGAGCTGGCATCTCTGACATCGAGTCGAATTGAGCTGGAATGGCAGATTCATGTGCATTCCAGATTAACGTTTATGCAAACCAGAACCGAGCATGTTGTGTATGCAATGGCACCACATGCCATCATGCCAAGTACTGGGCTCGCATGGTTTTGACAAATTCAGTCTGGCAACATTCGTTTTCCTTGAAGCATCCACACACGAGTACATCCATCGTGATGCAGTAAACAAAATGAAGAATCGTCTGAAAAGGCGACCTGGTGGGTCCAGCGGTGTAGTTGAACTCTCCACTATTGGCGCGACTCACTCTGCTGCCGCATCAATGGAAGCTGTGATGACAGTTTTTGAGACACCAGACATTGTCGCAATGTCCGCGTAGATACGTGTCCTGCTGCACACAAGCCCATTTCGAGACTCAAGGTACGTCATCTCGAGGTACGATCCTGCATGGCCAAGAGAATAATATGCCTGTCCACTCAGGCGCTAGTCGGATGGGGCGGCCAAAAACTTGTATGGCATTAAGTACGGTCTTCCAAACCCATCGAGTTCACGGCAGTCGTGGGAACCTGACCAACGCAAGCAGCAATAACGCCACGAACTGCAACCTCGATAGACCATGATTCTGCCGCTATCAAATTCCGATACGTAGTGGTAGATGTTTCTCCTTCCTAGACGAGCCATGTCACGATCTTCCTACACACAATTAGAGTCAAATGCCTACTTACTTTATGCGGGTGCACTGAACATTCTCGTATCCAAGCGAGCAGCACACCACGTTCGAGTTTGATGTTTGTTGCATGCCATCTTCTTGGTGTTTCAACTTTAACCACTAACAATACATGTTCGAAAAAGTTAAATAAAAAAAAGTATTCTCAATGTCCTGTTCTGTCTCTATTTGCTCACGTACGATTTTACGCACCATATCTGTATTATGTAACGGATTAAGGCTGGCCTCGTGTTATCGATAGCCTCAATCAGCCAAGTTTTTAGCATCCTCTTCTTTAACAGTGGGCAGTAGGTAACAGCAAAGCCGGTCACAATCTTTTAACAGGTTAAAATGATAGCATGGAGGAATTAGACGAACCAGAAAGCCTCGGCGCGTTAGCAGTCCGCTTCCGGAATTCGGGGAGGCGCGACAGTCCTGGGTCGAATACACCTGACGCATTAACGACGGAGATCTGTGTGCCAGCCAGCGTGGATATGATTTTCAGCAGGTTTTCGTCATGAAACTAGATGAATACCGGGCTGATGCCAACGACCAGTCTCAGTTACACGATTAGCAAACATTTTGGAAAAATATCTTTACTCAGTTTCACATGTGATAACACTTGACACATACAAATGGGATACACAAATTCCGTCTCGGAGAGGAGGTAGCGGGGAGGGGAGGAGAGGAAACGGTAGATACCCTATATCGTCGATATTGCCAAATCCAAAGTAGCATATCGACCCTGTGAAAACCTCAAGGAGGCCAGGAAAAGAGGAACGACTGTGTAGAATGTAGATAAATCAGCGTCTGGTGCTGAAGTGTCCTCCCGACATGCACTGCCTCGCCGCAGTTTACTGGGATTAGCATGTGCAAGCTGTATTGTACCCTATACTGTGGCGCCTGGTTCAAATGGTTCAAATGGCTCTGAGCACTATGGGACTTAACATATGAGGTCATCAGTACCCTAGAACTTATAACTACTTAAACCTAACTAACCTAAGGACATCACACACATCCATGCCCGAGGCGGGATTCGAACCTGCAACCGTATCAGTCGTAGCTGGCCAGTGTGGCCGTGTGGTTCTAGGCGCTTCTGTTTGGAACAGCGTGACCGCTACGGTCGCAGGTTAGAATCCTGCCTTTGGCATGGATGTGTGTGATGTCCTTAGGTTAGTTAGGTTTAAGTAATTGTAAGTTCTAGGGGACTGATGACCACAGATGTTAAGTCCCATAGTGCTCAGAGCCATTTGAACCATTTTTTTTTTTTCGTATCAGTCGTTCGGTTCCGGACTGAAGTGCCTAGAACCGCTCGGCCACCGCGGCCGGATGTGGCGCTTGAAACATACCTCTGCAAGCCAAAGGAACATCTATAACATCTGTCCTAGATAGGACAGATGTTATACAACAGGTGTTTAACATGGAATGCGGAGCCACTTAGGAGAGCGCGGAATGAAGCAACGCGCAGAAGCAAGAAGCGAGACGACACCCCTGCGCAGCTGTAAGATGGCGAACCCTTTCACCCGCCTCTCACTGTAGCAGAGCAGCCGTCACGCATTCAGCACGCTGCTGTCACAGTTAAAGCACCAGCCAGTCCGCTCCGTCAATGCGCCAGTCACACAGTGCCTTCACATTTTGCAAGTCAACGGGTAGTCATTCAGTCTTAACTGTCACCCAAAAACAGTGAAGATGCGAGGAGGAGGCTTGGTATTAGTCCTTCTCATTCGTCCTTCAGTGCGACACCTTTTCCCCAGCGGAGGATGACTTTGCAGAGCTTATAGTTGTAGAAGTCTACATGTTGGCTGTTCAGGAAACGTCTCATCCCAAAACACACTTCCTCGTTATTCTGAAAATGGCTGCAACGCAATGGTTTCCTCGCCAGGAAAGAGAAAACGTTATTGGGCGCCATGTCAGAAGAATACAATGGTTGGCGGTGGTGGGAGGGTAGTGAGGGGGAGGGGGCGACTGGGGCAAAATTTGACAACCAAAGACGAAGCGTGTCCGACTTGTCCTATCCAGAAGGAGTTGGGGCGTTGTCGTGGAACAAAAACATCCACTCGGACAGCTTTACGTGACGCTTAGTTTTGAGAGACCTTTGTGACCTCCACACGAGGTTTAGTAGTGTTCTCCTGTGACAGTTTTCGCCTTACGAGCATAACACGTTAGCATCGTACTATGACAGTCCCATACTCAGGATCACCTTGTCCGATGATTGTTGGATCTTCGCCATTTTCAGCGGCTGTGAGTCACATGTTTCCATGACTTGCTTCCACCCTCTGTTTGGGAGACATAGTGAGACACCCAGCATTTGCGCCATTTTGTTTTGGACCATCTAGTGGTGTACTGTGCTACTGTGGCGCTGAGATATTAATGTGAGTCAGAACGGCAAACAAGTTAAATATTAACTACAGAAGACTTTCGACACCGTTCCTCAATAGACTTTCAATCAAATTTTGTACCTATGGGGTATCCCTTGAATTGTGAGACTGCATGCGTTCTGTGATTTCCTGTCAGAAAGGTCACGGTACGTAGTAATCGACGGAAAACTGAGTAAAAGAAACCTGATAACTGGCATTCCTCAAGAAAGTGTTACAGGCTCACTGTTATTCTTAATGCGTTGTTGTTATGGTCTTCAGTCCTGAGACTGGTTTGACGCAGCTCTCCATGCTATTCTATCCTGTGCAAGCTTCTTCATCTCCCAGTACCTACTGCAACCTACATCCTTCTGAATCTGTTTAGCGTATTCCACTCTTGGTCTCCCTCTACGACTTTTACCCTCCACGCTGCCCTCCAATACTATTTTGGTGATACCTTGATGCCTCAGAATATGCCCTATCAACCGATCCCTTCTTCTAGTCAAGTTGTGCCGCAAATTTCTCTTCTCTCCCATTCTATTCAACACCTCCTCATTAGTTATGTGATCTACCCATCTAATCTTCAGCATTCTTCTGGAGCACCACATTTCGTAAGCTTCTATTCTCTTCTTGTCTAAACTATTTATCGTCCACGTTTCACTTCCATACGTGGTTACACTCCATACAAATACTTCCAGAAATGACTTCCTGACACTTAAATCTATACTCGATGTTAACAAATTTATCTTCTTCAGAAACGCTTTCCTTGCCATTGCCAGTCTACATTGTATATCCTCTCTACTTCGCCCCATCATCAGTTATTTCGCTCCCCAAATAGCAAAACTCATTTACTACTTTAAGCGTCTCATGTCGTAATCTAATTCCCGCAGTATCACCCGATTTAATTCGACTACATTCCATTATCCTCGTTTTGCTTTTGTTGATATTCATCTTATATCCTTTACTACTTTAAGCGTCTCATGTCGTAATCTAATTCCCGCAGTATCACCCGATTTAATTCGACTACATTCCATTATCCTCGTTTTGCTTTTGTTGATATTCATCTTATATCCTCCTTTCAAGACACTGTCCACTCCGTTCAGCTGCTCTTCCAGGTCCTTTGCTGTCTCTGACAGAATTACAATGTCATCGGAGAGCCTCAAAGTTTTTATTTCTCCTCCATGGATTCTAATACCTACTCCGAATTTTTCTTTTGGTTCCTTTACTGCTTGCTCAATATACAGATTGCATAACATCGGGGGTAGAGTACAACACTGTCTCACTCACTTCCTAACCACTGCATCCCTTTCATGCCCCTCGACTCTTACAACTGCTACTGGTTTCTGCACAAATTGTAAAAGCCGTTCGCTACCTGTATTTTACCCATACCACCTTTAGAATTTGAAAGAGAGTGTTCCAGACAATATTGTCAAAAGATTTCTCTAAGGCTTCAAATGCTAGAAACGTAGGTCTGCCTTTCCTTAATCTATTTTCTAAGATAAGTCGTGGGGTCAGTATTGTCTCACATGTTCCAACATTTCTACGGAATCCAAACTGATCTTCCCCGAGGTCGGCTTCTGCCAGTTTTTCCATTCGTATGTAAAGAATTCGTGTTAATATTTTGCAGCTGTGGCTTCTTAAGGTGGTAGTTAGGTAATTTTCACATCTGTCAACACCTGCTTTCTTTGGGATTGGAATTATTATATTCTTCTTGAAGTCTGAGGGTATTTCGCCTGTCTCATACATCTTGATCACTAGATGGTAGAGTTTTGTTAGGCCTGGCTCTGCCAAGGCTGTGAGTAGTTCTAATGGAATGTTGTCTACTGCCGGGGCCTTGTTTCGACTCAGGTCTTTCATTGCTCTGTCGAACTCTTAACGCAGTATCACATTTCCCGTTTCATCTTCATCTACATTCTCTCCCGTTTCTATAATATTGTCCGCAAGATCATCGCCTTTGTATAGAAACTCTAAATACTCCTTCCACCTTTCTGCTTTCCCTTCTTTGCTTAGAACTGGGTTTCCACCTGTGCTCTTGATATTCGTGCAAGTGGTTCTCCTTTCTCCAAAGGTCTCTTTAATTTTCCTGTAGGCAGTATCTATCTTACCCCTAGTGAGATAAGCCTCTACATCCTTACATTTGTCCTCTAGCCATCCCTGCTTAGCCATTTTGCACTTCCTGTCGATCTCATTTTTGAGACGTTTGTATTCCTTTTTGCCATCTTTATTTACTGCATTTTTATATTTTCTCCTTTCATCAATTAAATTCAATATCTCTTCTGTTACCCCCAGTATTTCTATTAGCCCTTGTCTTTTTACCTACTTGATCCTCTGCTACCTTCACCATTTCATCTCTCAAAGCTACCCATTCTTCTTCTACTGTATTTCTGTCAGCCATTCTTGTCAATCGTTCGCTAATCCTCTCCCTGAAGCTCGCTACAACCTCTGGTTCTTTCAGTTTATCCAGGTCCCATCTCCTCAAATTCCCAACTCTTTGCAGTTTCTTCAGTTTTAATTTACAGTTCATAACCAATAGATTGTGGTCAGAGTTCACATCTTCCCCTGGAAATGTCTTAAAATTTAAAACCTGGTTCCTGAATCTCTGTCTTACTATTATAACATCTATCTGAGACCTTCCAGTATCTCCAGACTTCTTCCATGTATACAACCTCCTTTTATGATTCTTGATCCAAATGTTAGCTACGATTAAGTTATGCTCTATGCAAAATTCTACCAGGCGGCGTCCACTTTCATTCCTTACTCCCATTCCACATTCACCTACTACGTTTCCTTCTCTTCCTTTTCCTACTGTCGAGTTCCAGTCACCCATGACTATTAAATTTTCGTCTCTCTTCACTATCTGAACAATTTTGTTTTATCTCATCATACATTTCATCAACCTCGTCGTCATTTGCGTCGCTAGTTGGCATATAAACTTGTACTACTGTGGTAGCCGTGGGCTTCGTATCTATCTTGGCCACAATAATGCTTTCACTATGCTGTTTGTAGTAGCTTACCCGCATTCCTATTTTCTTGTTGATTATTAAACCCACTTCTGCATTACCCCTATTTGATTTTGTATTTATAACCTTGTATTCACCTGACCATAAGTCTTTTTCCTGCTGCCACGGAAATTCACTAATTCCCACTATATCTAACTTTAATCTATCCATTTCACTTTTTAAATTTTCTAACCTACCTGCCCGATTAAGGGATCTGACATTCCATGCTCCGATCCGTAGAACACCAGTTTTCTTTCTCCTGATAACGACGTCCTCCTGAGTAGTCCCCGCCCGGAGATCCGAATGGGGGACTATTTTACCTCCGGAATATTTTTCCCAATAGGACGCCATCATCATTTAACCACACAGTAAAACTGTAGTTCCCCTTGCTTTCAGCCGTTCGCAGTACCAGCACAGTATGGCCGTTATAGTTAGTGTTGCAAGGCCAGATCAGTCAATCATCCAGACTGTTGCCGCTGCAACCACTGAAAAGGCTGCTGCCCCTCTTCAGGAACCACACGTTTGTCTGGCCTCTCAACAGATACCCCTCCGTTGTGGTTGCATTTACGGTACGGCTATCTGTATCGCTGAGGCACCTAAGCCTCCCCACCAACGGCAAGGTCCGTGGTCCATGGGGGCGATTCTTAATGTACATAAACGATTTAGGAGACTATCTGAGAGGTCCTCTTAGATTGTTTGCATGTGATGCTATCATTTACAGTGTATTAAAGTTCAAAATATTTAGGAAAGCAGCGATCTTGCTACCTATATAATATCACTGAGAAAACAGTCTAGATTGCGATGATACTTCATTAAAATGGCCGGTTTCGCCTAGACTTAGGCCATCTTCAGACAGCACAATCAGCTGAAGTTGACGATGCGTAGAACTGTCAGTTGACCACAGTCAGTTTCAGTAGTTTCAACGACTGAGCTCAACTAACAGTTCTACGCATCGTCAACTTCATCTGATTGTGCTGTCTGAAGATAGCCTAAGTGTAGGCGAAACCGGTCATTGCAATGAAGTACTATCACGATCTAGACTGCTTTCTCAGTGATTTTATGTCTATCAAAGCCATCAGAAGATCAAAACCAATCGCTAAATAACCTGGGCACGGTATCTGAATGATGAGAAAAGTGGCAATTGTTTGTCAGTATGGAAAAGTGTGAGGTTATCCACATGAATACAGAAAGAAATCTGTTAAATTTCTATTACACGATAAATCTCAAAACTTTTAATTCTGGAAATTCGACTAAATATCTAGGAATTATAATTACGAACAACTGAAGTTGGAACGATCGCATAGATAAACTTACTGGTTGATTGACACTGTGTGCCGGACCGAGACTCTAACTCGCGACCTTTGCCTTTCGCGGGCAATTGCTCTACCAACTGCGCTCTCCAAGCACGACGCGGGACCCCTCCTCACAATTTTACTTCTGCCAATACCCCGTCTCCTACCTTCCAAACTTCACAGAAGTTCTCCTGTGAAACTTGCAGGACTAACACTACTGAAAGAAAGGATATTGCGGAGTTATGGCTTAGCCATGGCCCGGGCAATTTTTCCAGAATGAAATTTGCGCTCTGCAACGAAGCATGTGCTACGTGAAACTTCCTCGCAGATTAAAACTGTGTGCTTCGATATCTCAGTTGGTGAAGCACATGTCCCCGAAAGGTACCGAATTCGAGTGTAGGTCCGGCACACAGTTTTAATCTGTTAGGGAGTTTCGTACCAGCGCACACTCCGCCGCAGAGTGAAATTTTCTTTGTGGCACTTAGATAATGTTGTGGGGAAGGTAAACGAAAGACTGCATTTTATTGGCAGAACATAGGTACAACAGATCTACTTAAGAGACTGCCTACACAACGCTTGTTCGTCCTTTACTAGAATACAGCAGTGCTGCATGCAATGCTTACCAGATAGGATTGACGAAGGAAATCAAAAAAATTTCAAAGAAGGGCAGCTTATTTTGGGTTGGAGCGTAATAGAAGGGAGAATGTCGCGATTACGATAAGCGAGTTGGCATGGAAATTGTTGAAACAAAGGCATTTTCACGAAATTTCAATCATCAACTTTCTCCTCTGTATGTGAACATGTTTTAGTGCCACCAACTTCCTTTGGCAGGAATATCTATCATAGTAATACAAGAGAAATTAGGTGTGTTACAGAGAGATGGTAGTGTTCATTTTTCTCATGTGCTATTAGAGAGTGGAACGGTAGAGAAATAGTGGGAAGCTAGTTCGAAAATCTTCTGTCAGGCGCTAGTTAAAACCTCATGCATGTCAGTTGTACAATAAAATATCGTCCAAGGGAAGAGGAAGATATATTATAATGGCTACAAGGGTAGCCAGCTTCTATGCCAGGTAAATTTCACGCTTTGTGTTATCTGATAACATTTCGCTAAGTAGCGCTATAGAGGCGGCGGCCGACAGTGGGCTAGGTGCAGACCCAGCAATCCTTCAGTGAAATGTTGGGCTGCCACTCGTCTACCCTTGATGACTGCACAACACAAAGCTTTACGTCCCGCTTGGGCCCGTCAACACCGACATTCGACTGTTGATGACTGGAAACATGTTGCCTAGTGGTACGAGTCTAGTTTCAAATTTATCGAGCAGATGGGCGTCCGGGTATGAATCCATTGGCGCTGCATGTCAGTAGGGGATTGTTCACCGAGGCTCTGTAATGGCGTGGGGCGCGTGCAGTTGGAGTGATATGGGACCCCCGATATGTCTAGATACGACTCTGACAGGTGACACGTACGTAAGCAACGTGTCTTATCACCTGCATCCATTCATGTCCACTGTGCATTCCGACGAACTTGGGCAATTCCAGCAGGAGAATGCGACACTGCACACGTCCACAATTGCTACAGAGTAGCTCCAGGAACACTCTCCTGAGTTTAAACACTTCCGCTGGCCACCAACTCCGCAGACATGAACATTATTCAGCATACCGGGGATGCTTTGCAGAAGAGATATCCACCCCCTCGTACTCTTACGGATCTATGGACAGCCCTGCAAGATTCATGGTGACAGTTGCCTCCAGCACTACTTCAGACATTAGTCGAGTCCATGCCACGTCGTGTTGCGGCAGCTGTGCGTGTCTGCATGGCCCTACACTATATTAGGCAGGTGTACCAGTTTCTTTGGCTCTTCAGTGTATATTTGTTCGTCCTTTATGTTATTCACTGTTTACTTAAGCACCTCTAACGGTTTCTCTTGTTTACAGTCATTATTGGGTGTGTTTGCTTTATTCCCCCACTTTGTTTCTATGGCTTTTGGTGTTGTTACAGACTCATGTGTCTTGCTGATCTTGTGCTACCTACCGTGGCTTCGTCCGTTTTCTCCTTATTTATGTTTTCATTATCGGCGGTCGAGGAGGCAGTCACTACTTCATCAAACGCCCTATCAATGGAGGTCGATGAGGTTGTTCTTATTTCATCACGCGTCACTTCTTTTGGATTGTTGCTAGTAACCCAATTTCATCACACGCCCCATACCTGGGGATCGATGGTAGTGTGCCCACTTCATCACAGGCTACCTCATTTTTACTTCCTTTACACACTCCATAGACGATGTCGCTGTGTTTGGTGCGCACCACCGTGAATGGTGCAGAGGCCCCACACTGATGAGAAAAGGGGTTAGCCTTGGTTTGTAGAATCTTCCTCAGAAAAAACTTGACAGGTTTGATGTGTTGTTTTCATTTTGTTGTATCACATCATTTTGCGTGTTCGGGCTTTGCCTGAGGAATAATCGATTATTCTGTGTTTTGTCGCGTTTCGTAGATGATGTTGCGAGATGCATTTTCACACTCTACATTCTGTGGATGAACTTCGTGTGTGATAAGTTTTGATTCTCTCTCTGCTTATGTTTCAATTCTTCCATTCTTACAATTAATGCAGTCTGAAACGTAGTCCATTCCAAGAATTCACGATTTAGCGTACGTTCAACTATCGGATCTACTTTACCTACATTACACGCTTAGTCCATATAATCTGTGTTATAAGAAAGGTGTCCTGGATGGATTCATTCTTGCCATTTAATGTGTCCTGCTGTAAGAATCCATCCTTCCGGTGCCATCTTCTAGTTCTTGTGGAAGCAGATCTTTTTATCATTCTAAGTGTAAAAATGTCCTATTTTTGATTAAAGACATACCATGTATGTTGGCTGGAAATCGTACTACATCTAATTTTAGTACGATTTCCAACCATTCTCAGTTCTCTCATTTTTTTCTGTTCTGTAAGAGTTTGTAAGGTAGACACTCAGTCGTTCCGCCTTTGATGCGATTCTTTCCTCGTTTCTCACAGGGGATGCATCCTATTTCAAGCTCCAGTCGTGGACATTCCTCCTTCACTAGAGGTTCCACAAATAATCGGAGTGGCTCGGCAACAATTCAGTGTGTCCCAGATCGCACCACTTAAAACATCGTGGGGCTGTATTGTAGTCTTCGATTCCTACATATTGGAAACCTACAAACACTCTGTTGTGGCTCAATAATTGGCTTATTACTACGGAACATACTTCTACAATGTTACGTGCAAAACGCTTACCTCGTGGCCCGGTTTTAAATGTCATATTTTCTTTATTTATAAATTCCTCTCTAAATATGTATTCTGATTAGTTTAACTCATATAGTTCATCCAGGAAGCACCATCCTTATGAGTAGTTGGCACCTAATAGACAGCCACTAGTGGTCCTGTTTTCTTTGTGGCCTCGCGCTAAATGTCTGAAACGTTACAAATTTTCTCAAAAAATCTTCTATAATATTCTTGCGTCTTTATTTCCACTACGACAACAGACTGTGTGTTTCTAAGTGATCTCACCTTCAGCTTATCTTTCTTTTCTTTTTATGGATCTATGTTTTCCGTCTATTAAATGAAGAGAATTGTGTTCTGTTTTGCCTTAGAATCTACTACTTTAATGTTAAAGTTTGTCTTCGTTGTTGGAGCAACCGCTGCTGCAGCATACGTCAATGGTAATTGTTCATTCTCTATCTTCTTGATATGTTCTTTTTCTAATTTCAACCTAATGCAACTTCTCTATCTTTTCATTTGCCGTAGGGATGTTATTAACCTCTACCACTACTATCTCTTTCTTGAGTTTATTGTTCATTCTTTTTAGGATGTCAGTCTATCACTCTAGACGTGCTCGTCCAAGTGTATCCAAGGACTCAACCTCTTGTTGTGCTACGGGTCCAAACGGCATCTCTAAACTTGCATGCAGTCTGGCGTTCTCAATGTTTAATGCCTGGACTTTCCTTTCCAGTTGTAACTGGGCGAGAGTGAATACGATTAACCTGCGTTTCAAGTTTTGCACACGGCCAGTAACACTTCCTTACCTCTCAATTCCTGGAAAACCTTCTCTACTGGCAACGCAATACTCTTCGCCTCTTTTTCTATACTGGCGGGTCCCCACCTCTCGTGATTTCTCGTGGTCAAACACTCATTACATTGGGATGGCAAAATACTTTTGATCCTACAGTGTATGTTTCATTTTCCATGCGTCCTGTACTTTCGAGCACTCATCTTCTGAAACCTTGGACATGATTAATCCTGGATTTACATTGCCATAGAATGCCGAATAGGCTTTGTGGACCAGTTTTATTTTGGCAGTTCTGTACATATGCGGACTAATTTCATACATTCAGTGTGACTCGATATCGTTTCTCTTCCCAGGGCAGTGACAAGTGACAGATCAAAGTCCTGGGTGGTTACACTAAAACTGGAGCTACTCATAAATGTCGAGTATAGGATGTCATTATCGTATGATAGTGGAACTTGATAGTTCCTCTGATGCGTTAATCCGGAACCGATCTACGCTGGAAAAAATTGATTTCAATTTTGGCCACCGGATGCAAACGTGGCGCTGTGAATGCAAGAAATACGTAGGGAAACGTTTCCACATGTAATCGATTAGGAAGAGATTTAAGCTACCCGTCTAAATGTTACAGCTGGCACTTGCTGAATCGACGGATCGCAAGTACCAGTTTATACACTCCTGGAAATTGAAATAAGAACACCGTGAATTCATTGTCCTAGGAAGAGGAAACTTTATTGACACATTCCTGGGGTCAGATACATCACATGATCACACTGACAGAACCACAGGCACATAGACACAGGCAACAGAGCATGCACAATGTCAGCACTAGTACAGTGTATATCCATCTTTCGCAGCAATGTAGGCTGCTATTCTCCCATGGAGACGATCGTACAGATGCTGGATGTAGTCCTGTGGAACGGCTTGCCATGCCATTTCCACCTGGCGCCTCAGTTGGACCAGCGTTCGTGCTGGACGTGCAGACAGCGTGAGACGACGCTTCATCCAGTCCCAAACATGCTCAATGGGGGACAGATCCGGAGATCTTGCTGGCCAGGGTAGTTGACTTACACCTTCTAGAGCACGTTGGGTGGCACGGGATACATGCGGACGTGCATTCTCCTGTTGGAACAGCAAGTTCCCTTGCCGGTCTAGGAATGGTAGAACGATGGGTTCGATGACGGTTTGGATGTACCGTGCACTATTCAGTGTCCCCTCGACGATCACCAGAGGTGTATGGCCAGTGTGGGAGATCGCTCCCCACACCATGATGCCGGGTGTTGGCCCTGTGTGCCTCGGTCGTATGCAGTCCTGATTGTGGCGCTCACCTGCACCGCGCCAAACACGCATACGACCATCATTGGCACCAAGGCAGAAGCGACTCTCATCGCTGAAGACGACACGTCTCCATTCGTCCCTCCATTCACGCCTGTCGCGACACCACTGGAGGCGGGCTGCACGATGTTGGGGCGTGAGCGGAAGACGGCCTAACGGTGTGCGGGACCGTAGCCCAGCTTCATGGAGACGGTTGCGAATGGTCCTCGCCGATACCCCAGGAACAACAGTGTCCCTAATTTGCTGGGAAGTGGCGGTGCGGTCCCCTACGGCACTGCGTAGGATCCTACGGTCTTGGCGTGCATCCGTGCGTCGCTGCGGTCCGGTCCCAGGTCGACGGGCACGTGCACCTTCCGCCGACCACTGGCGACAACATCGATGTACTGTGGAGACCTCACGCCCCACGTGTTGAGCAATTCGGCGGTACGTCCACCCGGCCTCCCGCATGCCCACTATACGCCCTCGCTCAAAGTCCGTCAACTGCACATACGGTTCACGTCCACGCTGTCGCGGTATGCTACCAGTGTTAAAGACTGCGATGGAGCTCCGTATGCCACAGCAAACTGGCTGACACTGACGGCGGCGGTGCACAAATGCTGCGCAGCTAGCGCCATTCGACGGCCAACACCGCGGTTCCTGGTGTGTCCGCTGTGCCGTGCGTGTGATCATTGCTTGCACAGCCCTCTCGCAGTGTCCGGAGCAAGTATGGTGGATCTGACACAGCGGTGTCAATGTGTTCTTTTTTCCATTTCCAGGAGTGTATGAACACTTAGCATTTGAACACAATCGGTGGTTAAGCCACCCACGAGGGATAAATGCTCAATTAAAACACAGGGTCGCCCCAGCTCAATTCTTTCCTAATTTACGAGAAAAGACTGAACTGAAAATGATTAGACTATTTGTTTAAATGAAAAGGTAATAAAATTTCAACTCTAGTGAACAAGGTAAAAAATGTGAGTATTTAATATTGTTAAATAAACTCAAAAATTATTCAACAACTTGTCTCTGTGCACAGTAAACAATGCTAGTAGTTTAATGAATACAGGCGCTAAAAGCATTAGCTTGTAAGGTAGTCATCTGGTGAGCTATAAAGAAGGCAACAGGACACGCGATATGAGCTTTTACTAAACACATTTATTCAGAGGTAGCCACAGAGAACCATGGGTGAGCATCCTATCAATAACACATGGGAAATAAATGGATCACATAAAGTACTGACGTCGGCCGCTGGTGGTCGAGCGGTTCTAGGCGCTTCAGTCTGGAACCGCGCGACCGCTACGGTCGCAGATTCGAATCCTGCCTCGAGCATGGATGTGTGTGATGTCCTTGGGTTAGTTAGGTTTAATTAGTTCTAAGTGCTAGGGGACAGATGACCTGAGATTCTAAGTCCCATAGTGCTCAGAGCCATTTGAACCATTTTAAAGTACTGACATTCTGATGCAAAGCACAAATTGCTATCATTTAACTCAGATAAACATTAAATTTTCATCAACTCAACTACTCAGTCTTTCTGGGAGAGGTAGTACAACCATGATGCAGACAGAATCAAATGGAACAAAAAGTCTTAAGAAGTAACTCGCCAAAGACAATTTCACGGGATGTGGACAGAGAAAGTCAAACAAGTGAGAAACGTAAAATGTTGATTTTATTATTAACGGCTACTTAGGGAATTTGTTCAATATGAGCGAGCACCAGAGACGTCGACGAGGTGCCCTACAGCACCAGATTCTCAGCAGATGGCCAAAATTGGAACTAATTTTTTTTTATTTTGTAAATCGGTTGCTAATTAGCGCATCAGCATCTCTACCAATTTTCGATGCCATACCATAATTGCAGTCCACGCTGGACCCCCGTGAGTAGATGCACTTTAATTATAACCACCTGGTACTTTTGCTAACCCATCATCAGTAAATCTTGCATTCGAGTACGATACACTGAGCTGACAAAAGTCATTGGATACCTTCTAATATCATGTCAGACCTCCTTTTGCTCGGCGTAGTGCAGCAACGAGATGTGGCATGGACTGAGTATGTCGTTGGAAGTCCCCTGCAGAAATATGGAGCCGTGCTGCCTCCATAGCAGACCGCAATTGCGAAAGTGTTGCCGGCGCAGGGGTTCTTACCTCTCTATTATATCCTATAAATGTTCGATGGGCTTCATGCCAGACGAACTGGGTGGCCAAATCTTTCGGTCGAAGTGTCCACAATATTTCACAAGTCGCTCGCGAGCTATTGTAGCCTGGTGATACGACATCATTGTTTGGGAATATAAAGTCTATGGAAGTCTAACATAACCATTTGCAGTTAATGATCAGTTCATTTGGAACAGAGGACCCAGTCCCTTCTATGTAGATACATCCCATACCATTATGGAGCCACCACCAGCTTGCACAGTGACTTGTTGACAACTTAGGACCATGGCTTCGTGGGATCTGCGCCACGTTCGAACCCTACCATCAGCTCTTACCAACGGAAATCGGAACTCATCCGGTCAGGCCACGGCTTTCCAGTCATCTAGGGTCTAGCCGATATGGTGACGAGCCCAGGAGAGGCGATGTCACGCCGTTTGCAAAGGCCCGCGCGTCGATCGTCTGCTGCCATCGCTCATTAACGCTAAATTACGTCGCAATGTCCTAGCGGATACGTTCGTCATACGAGTCACATTGATCTCTGCTGTTATTCCACGCTTTGTTGCCTGTCTGTTAGCACTGATAACTCTACGCAGTCGTCGCTGCTCTCGGCCGTTAAATGAAGGCCGTCTGCCACTGAGTTGTCCGTGGTGAGAGGTAACGCCTGAAACGTGATATTCTCGAAATGCTCTTGACATTGTGGATCTAGGAATACTGATTTTCCTAACGATTTTCTAAATCGAATGTCCCTTGCGTCTAGCTGCAACTACCATTCTCCGTTCAAAGTGTGCTAATTCCCGTCATGCTGATATAATCACGTCGGGAACTTCTCACATGAATCACCTGAAATGATCTTATGGCATTTATTGGCCGGGATATCCCCTTGGGGGTTCGGCCGCCGTATTGAAAGTCTTTTTAGTTAACGCCACTTCGGTGACCTGCGTGTCAGTGATGATGAAGGTCACACTACATCCAGTCTCCTGCCGGGAATCGAACCTGGGCTTCCTTGCGTGGTAGGCGGTAACGCTACCGCTGCGCTTCGGAGACGGACAGGTGAATCACCTGCTTACAAATGACAGTTCAGCAATGCACTGCGCTTTTGTATCTTGTGTACGCGATACTACAGCCCATTCCACAACCGCATACCGATATGGTATGATCTTTGTCAGCTCAGTGTACTAATTCGTACAAAGAAGAGCTCAGGTGCTCGTCGAGAGACCGACAAGGTATTGTAGTATCGATTTAGCACTGTGCCTGGCAGGCGGGCAGGCACTCAGAACTGCTCGAGATACGCTCCGCCGCTAACAGAATGGAGGGAGCGGCACTGTCGGAGGCGCATCTGGCGGAGCGCAGAAATCTGATTACCCGCGCCGAACATAAAGTGCGCCACCCGGCGGCGACCGTCGCGCAGACTTCCGCCCGCGGCGGTAGCCCGGTGCTCTGGGTCGTATTGATTTCGTTCGTAAAATTACACCCCGCTGCCGCCACGGAAGAAGCAGCGGCTCCGCACTCCTCACCTGTCCCTGGACGGCTTTCACGTCTAGCGACATTCCACTCGGCTCGGCGCTCCGCCACGGGTGGCTGTAACGAAGCGACCACACCGAGCGCGACAGCCGTCTGTGTAGACTCCGCTTCCTACCGCTCTATCTGTTTCTTTAAAGCTTAGAACGTTCAAACAAAAGACCTCAACGCGTCCAACAGAGCTAAAGCCCCGTCTCTAATGATCCTGAGGCCGGTGAGAGGGTAAATACTGGAGTTTTTTCCCTTGGCTGCTTGGACTTTCCGACCGCAAACGCGGCGGCATACGGACCGTGCAGTTCGAACGTTGAGCGTTCAGCGTGCCGAGGTCTGACGTCACAGCGCGGAAAAAAGAGATCTACTTAAAGACAGGCCGTCGCTCGTACGTCACAGCATGTGACACTGCAGGTCTTACGAGTGTCAGCAATTGTCTCCGGCGGGGAGCGAGTAACTATTTCAGACAAATATAATAATTCTTAACTGAGCGTTTAATCACATTCAGTCACTCGACTTTTTTTTTCCTCGTCAGTCTTCTGACTGGTTTGATACTTCCCGCCACGAATTCCTCTCTTGCGCCAATCTGTTCGTCTCAGAGTAGCACTTGCAACCTACGTCCTAAACTATTTGCTGGTTAATATTCCAATCTCTGTCTTTCTCTACAGTTTTCGCTCTCTACAGCTCCCCTTTAGTACTGAAGTCATTCCCTGCTGTCTAAAGAGATGTCCTATCATCCTGACCATTCTCCTTGTTAGTGTTTTCCACATATTCCTATCCTCTTTGATTTTGCGCAGAACTCCTCTTTCCTTACCTTATCAGTCCACCTAATTTTCATCATCCACCTGTAGCACCACATCTTAAATGCTTCGATTCTCTTCTGTTCTGATTTTCCCACAGTCCATGTTTGACTACCATGCAAAGCTGTGCTCCAAAAGTACATTCTTAGACATTTCTTCCTCACATTAAGGCCTATGTTTGATACTAGTAGACTTCGATTGGCCAGGAATGCCCTTTTTACCAGAGCCATCCTGCTTTTCATGTCCTCCTTGCTCCGTCCGTAATTATTTATTTTGCTACCTAGGTAGGAGAACTCCTTAACTTCATCTCCTTCGTGGCCATTAGTCCTGATGTTAAATTTCTTACTGTTCTCATTCCTGCCACTTTTCATTACTTTCGTCTTTCTTCTATTTACTCTCAGTGCATATTCTGTACTCAATAGACTGTTCATTCCATCCAGGAGATAACGTATTTCTTCTTCACTTTTACTCAGGATAGCAATACCATCAGCGAATCGTATCATTAATGTCCTTTCACCTTGAATTTTAATTACACTCCTGAACCCTTCTTTTATTTCCATCAGTGTTTCTTCGATGTACAGATTGAACAGTATGGTGGAAAGACTACATCCCTGTCTTATACTCTCTTTACTCCGAGCACTTCGTTCTTGGTCGTCCACTCTCATTATTCCCTATTGGCTCTTATATGTATTAGATATTACCCGTCTCTCCCTATAGCTTACCCATATTTTTCTCAGAATTTCGAACATCTTGCACCATTTAACATTGACGAACGCTTTTTCCAGATCGACAAATCCTATGAACGTATCTTGATTTTTCTTTAGTCTTGCCTCTATTATAAACCGCAGTGTCTGAACTGCCTCTCTGGCGCCTTTACCTTATTATAGCCAAACTGATCGTCATCTAACATATCCTCAATTTTCTTTTCCATTGTTCTGTATGTTATTCTTCAAAGTAACTTTGATTCATGAGCTGTTAAGTTGATTGTACGACAATTCTCGTATCTGTTAGCTTTTGCAGTCTTCGAAATTGCGTAGATTATATTTCTTCTGCTGCCAACAGCACTCAGCAGACAGCGCTTAAATTCGCTGACGTAACGTGAACCGATGTTACCACTGCGGCAAGGCCGTTGGCTCCAGTCTCCAACAGCCCGTGTATCCGTACGAGCTCTTATTTCTCTTATTTTGTTATGATGATCATTTCTCCCTATATAAGTGGGGACAAAGAAAATGATTTCCTGCTCTGAGGAGAAAGTTGGTGACAGGAAATTCATGGGAAGTTCCTGCCGCAACGAAAAACGGCTTTATTTTAATAATTATTAACCCACTGCGCGTAATGTTATTAGTGACGCTTTCTCCGCTATACTGCGATAATATTTTTCCGATGTCCTCCGTAAGTCGTATGTGATGCGGGTCCCATACCGGGCAGACTGCGTTAGCCTGCCTCTTCAAAAAAGAAGAAAAAACACACAAATCTTCACAAATCGTTAAAACACGTTATAAAAGTATGTAACAACTCAGCAGATTGAATATGTTTAAAATCTCTGGCTTTCTTACAGTAAATTGAGTGAGAAATTGAAATTCATAAAAATAAGACAAAAAGTTAATTCATTTCCTGCCGTAGCGACGTAGAAAGAAAATAATAATAAAAAAACATTCCAATTTGCTTATGTGCTATGCGCGTATCCAATTGTAGTCTGGATAAAACGTGAGGGGACGCTCTTATCACTAAACAGGTCGGAATAACCACTGGCAAGATATTTGTGGTCACGGGTCGCTACGTACACGGGTGACAAGTCCACAACATCCTTCCTTTTATTCTACAACGTCGCTGCTTACCCTACGTTGAGTGGCTCTGATACGGCAGCAGGGGCACTTGCTATGGACTCTGTATCCGTGGGGAAAGTTTTGTGATACTTCAAAATAAAAGAAAAAGTAATGGTTTAAGCAATTTGAGGACAATAAAATAGGGAGGCGACGGAGATGTACGAAAGGAATTCATGAAGAGATTCAGATTGTTGAGCAATAAAGAGCGTTTGACAATTGCTACTACAGGCTCCTACGCGTTGTGGAGAGTACTTAGTACATAATGTTTTAATGATGATGATAAAATCGCACACTCCGCGACAGAGCGTAATGGAACGATGCGGGAGTCCCGCACCGCAGTACTAGGCAAGGTCCTAGTGGAGGTGGTTTGCAATTGCCTTCCTCCAACTGTAATGGGGATGAATGATGATGATGATGACAACACAACAGCACCCAGTCATCTAGAGGCAGGGAAAACCACTGACCTCACCAGGAATCGAACCCGGGACCCAGTGCTCGGGAAGCGAGATCGCTACAGCGAGACCACGAGCTCCGGACTTTTAATACGAAACCCATTTTCAGAGGTGTACCGTTTGGATGTAAAGTAAGTTCGAAGATCGGATGACTTTCGAACCTCCCGCTTCATGATACGCACATAGCGGTGACAATGGTCTCCGACCTTTATGCTCTAGAGGAGCTGCTCCACGTGGCGAACATTCAGCTCGCTGCACAGTGTATCTTTGGCGCATGCTAAATACACAGGATCCACAAACCCTTGTGGACATCCGCGAAGTACTACTGTGAACCCTCCTTGTTGCGAACGTAGTAGTTTCTTGCAGCCGTCGCTGTAATCGGACGATAATAATTTTTGATAGACTGAGGCGATTTGGAAAACGTTCTCGATACACGCATTGTGCGGCCGTACCATTACTGAAGCTGGAGATTTGAAAGCGATCCGATTTTCAAACTTATTTTATATTATATGGTGCCGACTGGGTTGTTAAGTTTGGTAGCATGGAGTGGTCTGATGATAAACTGGTGATCTTAATCTGTAATTCTGGCTGAAAACAGGCAAAAATGTGGCAGTAATATCCTTAATGAATGATTTAATACATCCACTAATGATGGTGTCGTACGCCGTAAGTGCAATGACCAGACAGTCGTTAATAAAAGTAGTCTGCCCTGAAAACAAGTAAAACAATTTCTTGAACCTCACGGAACGGAAATAAGCAGCACAGTATGGCCCTATGGGGACAAAAATAATGTTTAACAGTACCTCACGTATCTCTTAACCTAGACATCTGAAAATGACCTGGTGGGGAAGGCAGACAGCTTAAAGTAAAAGACTGGATTAAAATCTTTGGACTTATTTACAGTTATTTTTACCTGAAGTTAGTTTGACTTGCGTAACAAGCGATGTTCTTAAGCGCTGTTCTCCCTTACGAAATGAAGACCTGACAATAATTTTGCAAACAAATGATCAGCATGGAGGGGGGTTGGATGTGGTGTCTCTCTGGGAACAAGGGAAAGGATTTTATAAGCTTGCGCGTGATCCAACATGCTGCAACAGAGATAATCGTTGCTGACGACCAAGAACAAGAAAGAAAGTTGCTATTACGCATTCACAGAGATTAGCGGTGTTGATAAACTTACAATTTAGTTAACCAGTTTCCAAGGGCAACACCAGAACGAGAGAAAAATGAATAGTAATTACAGTTATTAAAGCAAGAGACCGAACATGGTCAATCTGAAACAGAGCAGTGTAAAGAATTTAGCTTTACGACATACGTGCCAAACATTTCAACAATTCGGCGGGAAACATCGTTCCACCAACACACTCCATACTCCAAGATAGAGAGCTCTGGTCCTCTGCTACAATTTCTCTCCTTCTTTGGTTTCCCCACTTTGCTGTTGTTCCAACTGCTGAACCCTTCATTTCTGTACTCAGAGACAGTAGAAAATTCTCCTTAGCCCACAGCCAAACTAACAGAATGGCCTTGACGCAAGATAAGAAGCGTTCATGAAATAGAAGCTGCCGATCATAGAGAAAAAGTTAGGATTAAATGAAACACATCCCAACAGATCACTTCTCATAGACGCTGGATCGAGGAGAAGATGAGAAAGATGGTATGTGAAAATCATAAAGTACCGTGCCTAGTTGACAGGATGTACTCGGATGAAAGATGTACTCAAAGAAACTCACATTTTCGAACACAGGTTCCTTATCGAAGCTTTATCTACTGTCCCCTCCACAACCGTTAGAAGCCTGCTGACGAAACTGTGCGACACGCACTACCTATATCGTAGATTGGCCTACGGGATCCAGCTGTATCTTCACTCAGTTCTGTCAGCAGTTATTTTATGTAGTTTCCTGTTGTGGCTGTTGAAGATATTTATGGTGATCACAGTTACGATATTTTGTCATATTCAAGCATATTAAAAGCAGTAAGTGTCACCATACGACAGAAACTGGCATTTAAAAAAACGAACAGCACGTTAATATTATAAGACAAATGTTGATGATATTATATATGTATGAGCGAGGTTTCTACGACTGCCGCTGCCTCACGCATCCCTATCTCCATCGTTCATTGTCATTCCAGTCTCCTTCATTAAGACCTCTCGCCGCCATCGCTTCGTTGACGTTGTGTTTCCAGCATCTCGCAGGTCTACCGCGCTTTCTTCTTTGATGTGGAGTCCATTGCCATACACGTTTTGGCCATCTTGTGTCTGGCATACGCTGTAAGAGACCATACCAGAGTAGGCGCTACCTTTCTGCGTAGTCTGGGATTGTGCTTTTGGTATTCATAACCTCTCTGATCATATCATTTCTAATATGATCAAGCCTGGAATATCCACAACTCCGTCTCCAGAAATCAGTCTCGACAGCCAGCAGGCGATCTTTCTGCCTCTGAGTTATTTCCCAGAACTCTGCACCATATGTTGTGATACTTTCAATAATTGTGTGCTAGATGGTGTGTTTCGTTTCGCTCGTTATATTTTTGTTCCAGAGAATATCATTTAGTTGTTTTATGATTCGCTTGCCCTGGCCAATTTTATTGTTTATATCATCCATACTTCTACCATCGGACGACAGTGTCACTCCCAGATTCTTAAAATTTTGACACCCTTTAACAGTATCAGCATTTCCTCCCACTTTCAGATATTCTGTTTTAGACACGTTTATGACAAGACCCTATTTTTCATATTCTTCTTTTAATTTGCGGAGCATGTAATTTTCATCTTCCTCATCACCAGCTACTAACACTTAGTCCCGTGCGGTTCTAGGTTCTTCAGTCCGGAACCGCGGGAATGCTACGGTCGCAGGTTCGAATCCTGCCTCGGGCATGGATGTGTGTGATGTCCTTAGGTTAGTTAGGTTTAAGTAGTTCTAAGTTCTAGGGGACTGATGACCTGAGATGTTAAGTCCCATAGTGCTCAGAGCCATTTTTGAACACTTAGTCGTCATCAAAAAATAAAGTGAACAAGATCTCATCGTCTAAGGGGATTACCCATTCCTCCGCATTTCCTTTTCCAGGATTTTAGTGCCTTGTCTTGATAGATCTTAAAGAGTGTAGGGGCGAGTGTGTATCCCTGGCGTAGTCCCTTTGTCACCTCAAACTCTTGATATAGTTGAATTCTCACTTTTACCATTGCCGTAGAACCTTGGTAGTGGAGTCTGACAGCTTCCACATAGCTCGGTGACACGCCATTATCAATTAGACTTGTCCATAGCTTGTTCTGTGGTACTGTGTTATAACGTCTCTGGAGGTCTACAAAGACAAGGTGGATCGTAAGGCCCTTGCTGTCCTTTTCTGCACTAGGTTTTGTAAGGTAAATACTTCATCAGTACAGAAGCGACCAGATTTGAATCCATTTTGCTCTTCAGATTCAGTTATTTCTTCTTCTAGCCTCTTTTTTAGGATACGGCCATAGACTCTCGCGATGGATGGCATTACACTAACAATTTCTCCTGTTACCCTTCTCTTTTGGGGCTTCGTCACCTCTAAGTAATTTGTCACAAATCACTGCCAATATCTCAAAGAGTTTTGACGACGCTACTCTAACCAGTTCTATATAAATTAATCCTGTACCTGGCGACTTCCTGTTTTTCATGGCATTAATTTCATTTTGGACTTCCTTCGGGGTTATCGGAGGTATATTATCATTACTGATTTCAGTGTCTGGTGGGTTCTCAGTGAATGTTGCTCTGTTCTCAGTTAGTAGTCTTTGGTAGTGTTGTACTCATCCCTACATGCTAATGAGGTTTATACCTGCTTTATCTTTATTCTGTGTTCTCATTGTTTTTAATACCTTCCAGGCTTTATTTGCTCGTGTATTTCCCATGAATTTTTCTATTTCTTCACCAGTTTTCTGTCAGGCTTTGTTTTTTGTCTTAATTATTGTTTTGTGTGCATCTTTTCTCCGCTCCCTGTATTCCCGCCAAACATTGTCTGATCTTGATTTCAACCATTCATTATACGCTTTCTTCTTACTTTCTACCTTCTCTTGTACCGATTGGTTCCACTGCTCATCACATATTCTATTACGCTTTTGGATTTCTTTTTTTCCCAGTGCTTCATAAGCTGCGTTATGGATGGTTTCTTTAACCTTCTCATACATCTTATCTGTGGACGTTTCTTCAATGGCAGCAAGTTTTTATGCTAGCCTTTGCTGGTACAAGAAACGAGTAGAACTGTGGTCAAGGCTTTGTAAATTATATTGAGAATTATTCGCTTTCTCTGGCTCGGTTTCCAGTTGAATTTCTGTGTCTTTGATAAACTTGAATAATATCTTAGACAATAGCAAAAAATGGTTTGATCGGCACTGTCCTCACGTCTTGTACTACTAGCTTTGTTGTTTGCTTTATTATGACATCGACTATAATGGACTTGAGTTTAACGCTTGCTTTCGTCCATGTGTATTTGTGGATGTCCTTATGCTTGAACCATACATTCAGAATTATTAAGTCAGTTTGCATGCAGAATTCTATCAATCTTTCACCATTATTATTTATGATTTCTTCGTCATATTGTCCCACATTGTTGTCATTAACTTTCCATCCTGTCGTGACATTTCGGTCTCCTAGCAAAATGACTTCATTGCGATTCCTGTATATTTTTAAGAGATCTTGTCAATGAGTGTAGAATAAGTCTTTCTTCACTACATCAGCGTTGTCGTTTGGTGAATAGACCACAATAATCACCACAGATTGGCCCTTTATTTTCATCTGTATTTACAGAATTCTATCACTGACATATTCCCAGCTGGTTAGGTTTTTCTTCATTTGTTTCTTTATGGCAATGACAACTCCACTTTGGGCTCGTTGTTCCTTTGGTACGACACTATAAATGTATATGTAGTCATTTGTCTCTTCTGTACCATGCCCTTTCACTTTGGTTTCTGTTAGACCCACTATTCGACGTCAAGGCGCTTTATTTGTTTAAAGACGTCACGTTCCTTTGTAGAAATTCCTTGTATATTCCATGTTGCAATTCTCATTGTCCTTTTCGTGGCTTTTGTCGTCTTCTTTTTGATCCATTCCGGTCCGAGGCTAAATTGGGAGGTTTTGCAAGTGATTTCTTTTGCTAGGGTGGAGTGCAGCTCCAACGCCTAAACCCCCGACTTGGAGGACCAGGTGATTGCCTTTCTGGGTTCAGGGACTCTGTCTATCCCTTCCTTGGGTTCCTCTGGGAATGCGGTGCCACTTACGCCAAGTCTGCTTTCCTTGCCAATATGGTCTTCACCCGTACCCCTGGGCATGGGTAATGCGTTATACCCCGCGATACTAGGTCCCCAGCAGAACTCTGCCACCAGTTCGAAAGGCGTGTCCACCTCCGCGACGTGGACGCGCCTGCTGAGAAACACCGAAGACCGCCTAGAGAAGGGAGCTCTAAGCACACTGGGTCGGGTTAATGTGCGTGTATGGCTCCACGCACAAAAGCACGTTAATATTGAAAATGTAAGTATAACCATGCTTCCCCACCGCAGGTGAATACGAGCCGTATGGCAAAAAACACAAAAACAGCATCGTACTTATTGAATTTTATAGACAATAAGACGCACTTTTTTCTTAGGAAAATTGCCTTCAAAATTCTGGTGCTTCTTACTCTCGAAAATAATATAAAAATGTCCAGTGTTTGATTTGAAATTTAAAAAAAAATGGTTCAAATCGCTCTGAGCACTATGGGACTTAAATTCTGAGGTCATCAGTCGCCTAGAACTTAGAACTAATTAAACGTAACTAACCTAAGGACATCACACACATCCATGCCCGAGGCAGGATTGGAGCCTGCGACCGTAGCGGTCGCTCGGTTCCAGACTGTAGCGCCTAGAGCCGCACGGCCATTCCGCCCGGCTTGAAATTCCCAACAGTCTTAAAAATTACCTTGTATTCGATGCAATGGGAAACCCATCTCTGTCTGGCAACACTGGATTCAACACCCAGCAGCCGTGCACCGATGCGACGAACATGAGTTGCTAAGATTCACAAACTTGCTAACACTGTTTCCCTCACCCCCCCCCCCCCCCCCCCCCCCCCCGCCATCACAAACCCAGGACACTAACCTATGATGCGTCATTGTAGTCTACGGTCGCACTGAACTTGAATTGAAATTGATTTGTGTTATCGGAAACAGTACAATATTTTTGTCAGTAGTTAGTTTCGTAAAGGAAAAAAAAAAGATATTAGTATGATGCGGGCTGTCAATTGAAAGTAGTATTATATGCAGAAGAACTTGGAAACAGAGCAGCTGAGCGACATTTCGGTCCTTCACCAAAAAAAACCATTCGCGATTGACGGTCTAGTAAAGAAGAACTGAAGAAAATGAGGGAGACTAAATGTGCAAATGGCCGAAACTAGAAGATCAAGTATTGAAATGCATTCAAAGACACTCTCAAAACGGCCTTGAAATTAATACAAAATGTAATTCAAATAGTAAGCTAGTCCTACAGTTGAACGTAACGCACTTTAAGGGCGGAGTTGGTTGGTGTTACAGCTTTATGAAGAGTCATGGACTTATCATGCCAACCAAAATCAAAATGTCTCACAAAATGCCACAGCAGTATGAAGAGAAAATATTATCTTTCCATCGCTTTTTTATTCAACACTGGAAGAAAAGCAGTGTGGAAAAAATAGTGAATATGGACGAAACTCCTCTGACATTTGATGTGCCAAGTAACAGAACTGTGTAAAGTGCTAAAACTGTAACTATAAAAACAGGTGGACATGAAAAAAAGCACTACACTGTTGTTCTTTCATGTTGTGCTGACGATAATAAACTTAATCCAACCGCAAAACAATGTTAAAGCCTTCTGAGATACCGCCAGGTGTTTTTGGATGAACGAAGCAGGTATGAAATTATAGATTAACAGAGCGTGGGAGATAAGGAAGAGATCTCTTCTTGTTCTAGATCAGTGTAGTAGTCATTTGAAAAATTTTGTTACAGGGAAACTGAGACAGGGAAACACAGAGTTGGCTGTTATTTGTGGAGGACTTACTTCACAACTGCAACCACATGATGTCTCGATAAATCAACCATTGAAAGTGTATATCGAACAGGTATGGAACAAATGGATAATGTATTAAACCCAACATTAATTCACGCCGCAGGGAGCTTTAAAACGACCTACAATCAAACAAGTTTGTCAGTGGATAAAACATTCTTGGTCTAGAGTAAGAGCAGATATTATTGTTAAATCTTTCAAGAATTATGGCTCTCGATGTCAGTGAAGACCATCTTACATATGAAGAGAACAACGATAACGACCAAGAGGAAGAAGAAAGTTCAGATGTCGATTTTCAGGGATTTTAAAGGTCAGTTCGGTTTCATATAGCAAGAATTTCTTGTTAGTCTGGCTTTGCAATCTGATAGTAAAATTGTAAAAAAGTTATTCATTTTTTAAATTGCTTAAAAATTAAGGTGTGTCTTATAGTCCGTAGCGTCTTACATTCCGTAAAATACGGTGCTTAAAAACAACACTTGATCCACAGTATAATCAGAAACAAATCGCTCGTGTAGCCAACGTCATGAAGTGAGCTTGGAAGTACAAAGTTATTAGTACTCGGAGACGATATCATAAAGCTTGTCAGATGTGTATCCACAATTGACGAATGTAATTTAAGTACAGATACGCACGTGAAAGGACTGACATGAGTTAAATAATAAATCCAACCTAAAAATAGGTCACACCAACATACAATCCTGGAAATGGAAAAAAGAACACATTGACACCAGTGTGTCAGACCCACCATACTTGCTCCGGACACTGCGAGAGGGCTGTACAAGCAATGATCACCCGCACGGCACAGCGGACACACCAGGAACCGCGCAGCATTTGTGCACCGCCGCCGTCAGTGTCAGACAGTTTGCCGTGGCATACGGAGCTCCATCGCAGTCTTTAACACTGGTAGCATGCCGCGACAGCGTGGACGTGAACCGTATGTGCAGTTGACGGACTTTGACCGAGGGCGTATAGTGGGCATGCGGGAGGCCGGGTGGACGTACCGCCGAATTGCTCAACACGTGGGGCGTGAGGTCTCCACAGTACATCGATGTTGTCCCCAGTGATCGGCGGAAGGTGCACGTGCCCGTCGACCTGGGACCGGACCGCAGCGACGCACGGATGCACGCCAAGACCGTAGGATCCTACGCAGTGCCGTAGGGGACCGCACCGCCACTTCCCAGCAAATTAGGGACACTGTTGCTCCTGGGGTATCGGCGAGGACCATTCGCAACCGTCTCCATGAAGCTGGGCTACGGTCCCGCACACCGTTAGGCCGTCTTCCGCTCACGCCCCAACATCGTGCAGCCCGCCTCCAGTGGTGTCGCGACAGGCGTGAATGGAGGGACGATGAGAGTCGCTTCTGCCTTGGTGCCAATGATGGTCGTATTCGTGTTTGGCGCCCTGCAGGTGAGCGCCACAATCAGGACTGCATACGACCGAGGCACACAGGGCCAACACCCGGCATCATGGTGTGGGGAGCGATCTCCTACACTGGCCGTACACCTCTGGTGATCGTCGAGGGGACACTGAATAGTGCACGGTACATCCAAACCGTCATCGAACCCATCGTTCTACCATCCCAAGGGAACTTGCTGTTCCAACAGGACAATGCACGTCCGCATGTATCCTGTGCCCCCCAACGTGCTCTAGAAGGTGTAAGTCAACTACCCTGGCCAGCAAGATCTCCGGATCTGTCCCCCATTGAGCATGTTTGGGACTGGATGAAGCGTCGTCTCACGCGGTCTGCACGTCCAGCACGAACGCTGGTCCAACTGAGGCGCCAGGTGGAAATGGCATGGCAAGCCGTTCCACAGGACTACATCCAGCATCTCTACGATCGTCTCCATGGGAGAATAGCAGCCTGCATTGCTGCGAAAGGTGGATATACACTGTACTAGTGCCGACATTGTGCATGCTCTGTTGTCTGTGTCTATGTGCCTGTGGTTCTGTCAGTGTGATCATGTGATGTATCTGACCCCAGGAATGTGTCAATAAAGTTTCCCCTTCCTGGGACAATGAATTCACGGTGTTCTTATTTCAATTTACAGGAGTGTACTTAGATACGTGTACATCTAACCGTACAGCACACCTCAAACAGTAAAAATGACTAGTAACGGTAAACACAATGCTTGAAACAGTGTCTGGTAGCCATGTCATTAGCATTCACGACTGACACCTTGAGTTGTTTCGAGCAGAATTCTTCAACGCGAGATCTGATGCTGGACAAGTGGAAATGTATCATCTCTTTATTTTCACCCTTACGTGTTAACTACATTTGACTGGCCACTTCATGTTTAAGTTCCACATATGAAATTTTTCTCGAAACATATTACGTTGGGCAACGACAGTGTTACTATTTTATTTTCGTGTTCTCCTCTACAAGCGACATGCAGCGAAAACCCATTTGACTCAAGTGTTTCCCCAAAATCAACACACATTGCTTTTGGCACACCTTTTTTTGGAGTCATAAAGTTATTCAGCTGTCTTTCGGTTTAGTATGGTGGCTTGCTCGGACTTGAATTTCTTTTTGTCTGCTCTAACAATTTGCCCTGTCGCTCCCGCAGGTACACTAAGGCTATTTAGTGGTCTCAGGCTTCTGTAGCTGCTGAAATGTTGTCTATGTTTGGAACCACCGCCTGTAACTATTACATGTCTTAGCACTTCGTGTACTTTACTCAGTTGGTTACTGGAGGCATCAACTACACAGTCGACATGAGAAAATTTTGGTTACGACAACGGAGATATTATATTTACGTCATGACGTTTTGAAAGCTAAATGTTACCGGTAAACACTAGCGCAGTAGATAAAAGTTACCCTCGAACGCTGACAGCAAGGGAAATGACCATTTGGACGACCACCCAAGAAATGGGACAGCAGTTAGTCCAGTACATCCTCGGACGACGCAGACAAGCATGGGCAACCCTAGTCAGAAGAAGAAGAAGTGCAGAAAAAAACATGCACTGTCCTATTCCAAGTCCTTTTTCTGTCGAACTTGCAGTTTACGTATTGGCTTAATCTGCGGGTGTCGTCTTTAAAAGACTTTATTGAAACGCAGTTAGTAAACATAGCGGGCTCTGCTGCTCCCTCCACTATTGATTAGACTGCATCTGCGATACACTGTCGCTTGTGGTGACATTTCACCTTTCAGTATTTTGCATATCCTTCGATTCTGATAACTAGTGTGTCGTTTCTGTACAAGCTGTAGCTTTCGCACCCTGCACTATATCCGTACGAACATCAGAATTTTGTAAGAGTGGATTCCAATCAATACCGAAAAAAACCTACTCTATATCTAAAATTGTTATAAATGTATGTTTGCCTTTCTTCAGAAGATCTTCTAAAATAAGTCGTCGTGTCAGCATTGGCTCTCGTGAAACTTCCTGTCAGATTAAAACTGTGTGCCGGACCGAGACTCGAACTCGGGACCTTTGCCTTTCGCGGGCAAGTGTTCTACCATCTGAGCTACCCATGCACGACTCACGCTCCGTCCTCACAGCTGTACTTCTGCCGGTATCTCGCCTCCTACCTTCCAAGCTTTACAGAAGCTCTCCTGCGAACCTTGCAGAACTAGCACTCCTGAAAGAAAGGATATTGCGGAGATATGGCTTAGTCACAGCCTGAGGGATGTTTCCAGAATGAGATGGTAGAGCACTTGCTCGCGAAAGGCAAAGGTCCCGAGTTCGAGTCTCAGTCCGGCACACAGTTTTAATCTGCCAGGAGGTTTCATATTAGCGCACACTCCGCTGCAGAGTGAAAATCTCATTCTGGAAACATCCCCCAGGCTGTGACTAAGCCATGTCTCCGCAATATCCTTTCTTTCAGAAGGTTCCTCCTGAAAGGTTTGCAGGAAAGCTTCTGTCAAGTTTGGAAGGTAGGCGACGAGATATTGGCAAGAAGTAAAGCTGTGTGGACGGGGCGTGAGTCGTACTTGGGTAGCTCAGATGGTGGAGCACTTGCCGGCGAACGGCAAAGGTCCCGAGTTCGAGTCTCGGTCCGGACACTGTTTTCATCTTCCAGGAAGTTTCATATCATCGCACACTCCGCTGCAGAGTGAAAATCTCATTATTGGCTCTCTCCGCTGCAGAGTGAAAATCTCATTATTGGCTCTCGTATTTTTACATTTCTGCGGAATCCAAACTGACCTTCTCCAGGTTTGGCTACTATCAGCCTTTCCATTCCTCTATTTGTAATTCGTGTTACTATTGTCGGGCTGGGCCTGAAACAGTCAAAGTTAGATCAGTGGCGTAAAACGTTCTCATTATACCACAATGATCTGGCGTTTTACATTTCTCTCTCGCTCTAAGTTACAGACACGAAACAAAGCACCAGTGACGAGGGAACGCCGATATACAGAGTGCAACAGGTATAAACGCAGATATTTCTATTCGTGACTGAGGACAGTGTACGTAACAACATTAGATCAGTATTTGTTTCTTTTGCATATTAATAACTATAAATGTTAGAAGTGGTACGTTTTTAGATAGATTGGTTAGTACCTCCAAGTATATGTGGCAAGAGCGTAACATTACACGTATGTAGGAGAGCTATTCGGTCGCCTGGAATTGCTACGAGATGAGGTGAATTTACTTGTTCGGTTGTATGCTAAGCCTGCGGGCCTAGGGCTCAGGGCGCGGTATGGCCTTCTCGGCCAAAACTCCGTGGCCAGTCAAGCTGCAGCGACAGTTGGCAACCCCAGACGCGGGTACGAAGACTTGACAGTAAGTGGGTAAATTCGAGTTTGTGGAATTTGGACAACGGCCACTTAGAAAAAATGGCTGTGCGCCTGCAATGGCAGCGTCTCAGACAAGCTGAAAGATGGCCTCTTACAGCTCTTTGAAATTCGACGATAAGCACAGCTACATAATAAAGCTAATCTGAATACATCTGCGATATGAGAAAAATAAGCCACTTCCAGTGACGCAACAATATTTTCAATGTCTTTAAAACTACAGAAGTCAACGTTTTTCTGTGTCCATCCTTGTGATTGCAGGTCTGGGGGGACTTGGGCCATTCACTTATGTAAGAAAATGAAACACCTACAGAAGTCCTTATAATGCCAGTTATTGTGTGGCTGCCAGGTTCAGTGCTTCAGTGCGCCAACTTGAGGCCTAAGTTGTCAGCGCCACACATGTAGACGATGCATCAGTGGCCAACATCTACAACCGTTTTTTGCAGACCACTTGTAACTGCGTCGTTGTCTCTCCAACCATCAACTCAGCATCAGGTAAGACCTGAAGATAGTGTCCTGAAGCACCGAAACCGGTAGCCATACAATAACTGACATCATAAGAATGGCTGTAGATGTTTCATTTTCTTACAATATTTTTGAGTGACTAATCATTTTCGCTGTGGCTATCATCCCTGAAAGCTACATGTCCGTAAATATTTTATTTCTTGATTTATTACGTTTTTTTTAAATATCTTTTCACTATGTGATGTTTGTTAGAACATGGTAGTCTCCATCATAATACAGCGAATGAATGCAGCGTGTCTACCTTGTATCTTGTCATACCTTTGTATTTATTCAATGAATATGTTACTGTTTTTGCCAGATACTTATTTAACTATTGATTTCAATTTCTAATATAAAATAGTGTGAACTTAAGAAGTGGTCAGTGGCACGTGTGAGCTAACACCACCTTTGAAAATAGAGTGAAAAGACGTTTCTCTCAGGTAGCATTAAATAATTATTTAATCAGTATTAATGAGAGTTTGTTGTCACATAGTATGCGCACATTTGTGCAAGAACACTACCTTATTTATCTATGAACAAACCTTTATTTGTAATTATTGTAAATGATCTGAATCTGACCAAATGTTTATTACATTTCTTTATTTAAATATTAGTTCAGTGCAGGAAGTGGTTCTGTTGCGTGAAATTATGAGTGAAGAACTTAACAACGTTGTACTGTTGGTGAGGATGGCCTTAGCCAATGGAAAAGCAGGCAGTGGCGTAACACCACTGGAGTCAAGTGGAAGCAGACGTTTTCAGAGTGATGCACTCAATTGAGCGATTCTGGGCACTTTGCGTACAGATCCTGAAGAAGACACTTTTATGTCTGTTCAGGAAGAAGGCAGATCTGCCAAAGGTGACATGTTATTCAGTAGTGTAGGTGATTGATTCTGAACGGTGAACGGTCTAACTTTTTCCGACTGCATTACGGAATTGAGAATACACAGAGGATGAGTTTCTACTCGTAATCTTGTGCGTGTTAGTTTGTAAATCATCATTTGAACTCTGAGCTATTTCGAGCTAGTGAATATTTCGTTCGTTGTGATCACAATATGGACTCAGTTTCCGCGTGTAATGGATGACTATTGAGCTTGGGAATCCTGTTATCATTCTCGTAACGCTCTAAACGCAACAACTGCATTTGATAAGCTTATTTTATGTCTGTGTTTTAACTGGAAATCGTAGGACCACTTCCCCTTTATTTGAGATGCACTTTCTTGATCAAACATTATTCAACATTATTCTCTGTCGTCTATATCAATTACAGACGTTAGAATAAAATCATTTTTATTAAATTATTCATTTATCTTCATTTAATATGTCTGTTTATTTAATTAATTCTCAATTCCAGCCAATGCATAGACTATTTGAGTACAGGATCACAGATTCCGATTATTAATTGCGATGAATTAGATGCGGGTCATGAAACCAGACTTCATAGAGCCCAACCTTTTCAACAGAGCCGTCCATAGCTGAGTTATCTAAGGTACAAGCGACTGGTTTACTTTTATGGATGCTGCTTGGAGAGCAAATACGCAGTAGAAAACCGTTAGGTAACGTCGCAAGAACAAGTAATTAATGCTTATTTTCCCTTGGGCAGCAGGTCAGGTGTTGAGGTGTGGACACAAAACGGTTTGTCAGCACTGGCAGCAGTAGTCCACGTAGTGGTGTAGTTACAACCTTGCGGAAAGAATCAGGGCGTAAATTTTTGGCGTAATTTTGGGAAGACTGTTCGACGCAGAGGAAAAACAACCAATACGCTTGTGTGTGTACGTATTAAGGTACCACATATAAAAATATTTGCACTTATATCTGTTACAACGTGTATGATTCCAAAGTTGACAAAAACGTGGGATCACATGAGTCTTTCAGAAATACGGCAAATGCTTCCTATGTAAAGTATATAAAGCAGAATTTTCCAGTTGGTGTGTTTTAACGTGGCAGTCAGATTAAAATAGTTCTATTTCTGTCTGGTTTTTGTGCACCATTCTTCTGAGGTTCTAGACGGTATTCTCACTATCACAGTGGAAGGGATGCAGGGTTATTCATAAGTAACTTCGGGCTTTCAGAAGACGACTGTTCGATAACTACAAGACATACAGAATATAGATACATAAAAGTGGAGAGAGTCTCTCTCCAAGTTTCAATTCGTAATGCACTCCGCATCACAGTTGTACAAGGGGTCAGGCGTGCTAGAACATATAAATTTTCTTATACAATTTTTTTGGCATGGTTTCAGAGAAGTTCTACCACCTCGTGGCTGGATTTCCAAGATGTAAAGGGTACAGGAGTAATCTTCTCTTTATTTCCGCTTGAGAAGGGTGTTGGGCACTGGTTCCTTTGACTCTCCTCAACTGTTGGTTACCATTTCATTTAATGTTACATACTGTTCCATTTAACTTTCCATTTGTGTTATACAACGTTACATTTTTTCTCCTTTTCTATTTATAAACATACTTTACTTTGTTATGTCATCGGGGTACCTCAATGGCGGTGCTGAGAGTTCTGAAGTATTGCTGCCTCTCAGGGCCGACAGACCCCACATAATCGAGATGTCTCTTAGTGGGCCTTAGTGCTTCAACGGTAGCAAGCTGTTGTCGTGTGATGACGCGCTCACTTCCCTCATGGTCTCCACGCGCAGTTACTGATGGAGATCCCTGATCCTTGTCCATCCAGGTGCTCCAAGGATTAACTGTAGGCATCGGTTTTGTACGGTTTGCAGCGGTCTGAGATTGCCGCAACAGGTGATTCCCCAGGATGAGTATCCCCATACGATTAGTGGCGTAGTTTGGTCTTAGTGTTTAGATATTGACTCGACAGCGGTGGGCATAGTTGGTGAAACAGGTGCAATATGGTGCTGTTGCATTTTCCCTGAACATGGTCCTTGAAGAGGAGTTTCCAGCCCAATATCCTCACTCCCACGCATTTCTCTGGATTTTTCCAGTGTTGTACAGTGTGGGACAGTGTTGTACAGTGTGGGGCTGTCTCTGAGTTTGGGCCGATGGTGAATAAACGTAATGGCTTGAATCTTCTCCGCATTCAGGGTAAAGCAGTTTGCTGCTGTCCATAGTTGAATAATTGTAAGCTGACGCTGAAGACACCGTATTGCTGCATCGACTCTGTGACTGTTAGTAAGGATCACTGTATCGTCCGCAAACAGCACAAACGCGACTTGTGGAAGTAACTGCACGTCATTCACATACAAGACGAGTAGAATCGGGGACAGAACAGAACCCTGAGAGATACACCCCCTCCCCCCGCCCCACATCCGGCCGTTGTTGGCGCTGACAGTTAATTAGCACAAAACATCGCCTTCAGACACTGTCAAGTCCTGGATAGTGGAGATTTCAGGCACTTGTACCAAAATCATCCGTTGCATATTGTCACATCAAGCTGGTTCATACCTATAGATGGGCAACCCAGTGAAGTGGTCCGTTCTCGCGCCATCCCGCGCAATTCGTGTCAGCGACTCCAGTGAATCGCACTCACTGTCTTGAGGACTATTATTTATAAAATTGTAACATTGGTCGGCCTATACACAATGAAAGGAGAGAGGAATACGTCGCGATACAGTCTTCTTCTTTTGCGTACCCCCTTGTCCCACAGGTTTTGCAGGGTCGGCGTACCTACAATCGGACTTGGCAAGGTTAATTTGAAGAGGTGGCCAGATGCTCTCCCTGCCGCCACCCCATATGCTCCCCCCCCCCCCCCCCCCCCCCCCCGTAGGGACCAGCTCGGTATTTACCTAGTGCAGTGTGGAAAACCGCCTAAAAACCAATTCCAGGCTGGCCGGCACACCGGCCCTCGTCGTTAATCTGCCGGGCAGATTCGATTCTGGGGCGGCGCGCCACCTGAGTCCCGGAAGCAGCTCATTAGCGCTCCTTTTTTTTTCCAAAGCATCTACTTAACCCATCGTGCTCCTCTACTCCACGCCCTTCATTCTTACAACACAATCTACCTGTTGCCACACATTATTATTTACATTATGGTTTACTTGTGATTATGGCTCAGCAATAGTCGAGCACTACGAACAATTTGTTACAGTCTCATTTAATGTTCCCCTCCACGGAAATCTTTAGTAAAAGGCGAATGATTTATTGGTTTTGAAGGGAAACCAGAGTACGCTCTCGGCTAACGTGGACGTCGCGATACAGTGTAGGCACCTAATAATGAAAAAAACCGCCCAGGAGAAGGGGAATGGCATAAGATAAGAACCGGAACACTTACATAGTGTGCAGCGACCCCAAGTGCTGCGAAACTGGATAGTTCGGAGGCGACTACCACAAGTGAACACAGAGCACGGCGTGGCGCACCCGAAGGACGGAGCTAAATTGATAAAATTTAGTGTGACGATACTGTGGCCGACCAGAAGTGAATGACATGAGACCGACTTGCCTAGCTGTTACATTTTAACTGAAAATTTTAAATGTGAAGTATTGGAGAAAACACAGAATGGTGTAAACGACCTGAAAGGCGCTTACAAAAGTGCAATAAGACAAATTTAAAAGGATTAATGAACAGATTGAAATGAGGATACGAAACGAATATGTGATAAATACAACTAAATAAAAAGCTACTAGATTAGAGAGACCTTTGCAGGATAAAACTTAAATGAGCAATAAAGTTTTCCCCACAAGTGATGGGCACATGCATTTTAGCGCCTTTACGTTTTGCAAGGATGCAATAGCACGCTATAATCAGAAGTTAATAAAACCATTAAAAGTGTGCAGAATTATATTTCAAGTAGAATTCTTAAACTAATTGAATCGTAAAGTTTTTGCTATAAGTGATAAACATAGGCCATTTAGTGGCTGTACATTTAGCAAGATTCCACTAATGTATCATAATCAGGAATTAATAAGGCTGTTAAAAGTACAATTGCAACGCATAATTATTAGAAACCAGAAAGAGGAAGGGGTGAAGCCGGAAGTTGCTTCAAGAGAGAAAAATGCATCGTATGTAGTGGTTATTTTTTATCGCACTTCTCTTGGTTCTTTTCAGTGTTTTCACCTGATGATAGTCACTTGCTAGACCGAAACAGGTAATGAATTTAAAAATAAAAGCCTTGCAACAGAAGCGGTCATTTTCGTTTCTGTTACGATGCTCAGTTGCGCATGTTCACCAAGCACTATTCTTTTGCACTACTGATGAGTGTCTTAAAGCTTTCCCCCAGTCATTTTCTGAAATCGTGGCAGTACTTTTGAATGACACTGTCTGATACAGGTATTATACATCATCTTACATGTTGGAGGTAGCGGTGGTCGTTGTAAAGTTAATCGATATAGTATTTAGCGCGCATGGACGCACCCCCCCTCCCCCCACACACACGTATATACAAATAAAGGAGTTTTGCCCTAGATATTCATTTCGAGAGTCAAGCTCCCATTAGCTGGGTGTCAGGGCTTAACTCACCACACAGTTTCCTTTAAAATGCATAAAAGCCGTACAATGACATACAGGAATACTTTCATTTTATTTTATAACAGCCTTTATTAATTTTTAAGTGCCAATTATAATGCCCTCCCTAACTTATTGTCCATATATACGGATACAAAGATTACTACTTTGAACTTACTATTTTGTAGTATGAAGAACGCTTAAATAATTTAGTAACAGCAGAAACATTATATTTGCAGATAAATAATACTTATCTTGCAAAGTTGGGTCTCAGTGTATGGGCTGACATCTTTGTTCCTATATAACCTATTAGAAGATTTTGTACACAATTGCTGAAATGACAAGTCGCTGCCTCATTATATTCATTTTAACTATTTTCTTCATTTATTTATAAGTTTTTGACATACATTTTACAACAACAGTTTTCACTTATATGTTGTACAACTGTATTGTGCTAGATAAAAAAGACAGTCGAACAAAGAACATCATGTACCAAACTCATTAGCTACTAAAACCACGCTGACGCGAATGGCTCCAAAATGTCGGTATGTCTGTTACGAACTCGGCTTCCAATAACTTCTAGAACAGGATGTAGGCCATATTGGTATTATTATAAGAGTCTTAACTGAAATTGTTTTTCAGATTTAATTTATGATGTTTTCTGGAAATAATTATTCACGTGAAGATTTAATAGTTATTAACAAAGGCTGCAAATTATGACAATGTAAAAAAGAGTAGCTTCCTGTTATTTTATAAGATTGATTTTCTTACCAGTAGTAAAATCAGAAAAATTATAAATGGAGACAAAAATTTTTGTTGCAATAAAATTGAAGCATAACAATGTTACGTTTACCGTAAATTTGTTTTTACATTATTTAATTTGACAATTGTGATGAATTACTGTCATGGTATAACATCAATACTACAAAAGGTATCTATATGAATCATTAAAATATATTAAGAGAAAAGCAGTGTTTGGTAGTCAAATATGTTCAGAAATATCTACAGATGAGGAATATAACTTAACTATGGTCACAGCTTAGACAGAAGCGAACATTTCGGTTAACCAGCGAAAGTTTGGATGAGGCAATTTGAAACTTCCCCATACAAAATTAACGATGATAGTGCTGGAAAAACTCTTACGTTATTTGATACTGAAACAGCTGAGTAAAACTGAATGTACTGAGACTGTTTTCTCTTTACCTATTCTGATCATCACTAAACTGACACACAATATTTTAGCGAAACGCAATCTGACTTTCAATAATCTGTACAAAAGAATAGCCCTGCTACCAATAATTTATACCTTTCATGAATCACTTACCTCACAAAAATCTTCGTTACTCGAACTACTGCAATACAGCGAGCGCCAATACTGCCAGCTACATAAAAGATTCTAACTACTGAAGGCATTAAGAAATGATAGGCTTAGTTAACAAATGAAATATTTTGATAGAGAACGAACAATGTATTTTACCTCAATAATGTTCAAAAGTCATCATATAACGGGTGATCAAAAAGTCAGTATAAATTTGAAAACTCAATAAATCGCGGAATAATGTAGATAGAGAGGTACAAATGCTTGGATAACATGGGGTTTTATTAGAACTAAAAAAATACAAACGTTCAAAAAACGTCCGACAGATGGCGCTTCATCTTATCAGAATAGCGATAATTAGCATAACAAAGTAAGACAAAGCAAAGATGATGTTCTTTACAGGAAATGCTCAATATGTCGACCATCATTCCTCAACAATAGCTGTAGTCGAGGAATAATGTTGTTAACAGCACTGTAAAGCATGTCCGGAGTTATGGTGAGGCATTGGCGTCGGATGTTGTCTTTCAGCATCCCTAGAGATGTCAGTTGATCACGATACACTTCAGGTAACCGCAAAGCCAATAATCGCACGGTCTGGGGACCTGGGAGCCCAAGCATGACGAAAGTGGCGGCTCAGCACACGATCATCACCAAACGTCGCGCCAAGATATCTTTCACGTGTCTAGCAATATGGGGTGGAGCGTCATCCTGCATAAACATCGTACGTTCCAGCAGGTGTTGTCAGCCAGGCTGGGGATGATGCAATTCTGTAACATATCGGCGTACCTCTCACTCGTCACGGTAGCAGTTTACTGACGTATTGCTGTCCAGCGCCATCTGTCGGACATTTTGTGAACTTTTTTTGTTGGTTCTAATAAAACGCCATGTCATTCCAAGCATGTGTGTCAATTTTTACCTCACTATCTACATTATTCCGTGGTTTATTAACTTTTCAAATTTATACTGACTTTTTGATCACCCTTTATATATATGACATCCAATTAAACAAATTTCCTTTTTTGACGGACACACGCCCAGGTCGTCCACTCATAGTGACCTCTCAAAATTCTGAAATCTCTCTCCCCACATCCACCACTGCTGGCGGATCACCTCCAACTGCCCAACGCTATGCGCTGTTCACATCCAACTGCCCAACACTACACAATCGAATATTCCAACAATGAGACCAACCAGTCACAGACTGCACACAGCACAGTAAGCGATTTTCATACAGAGCACTACGTGGCGTTACCAACATAAAAACCTAAACAGCCTACTTACGAAGGATCAGTATACTGTGTATGACAAATTATACACAGACACTCAGATGACGGGAATGGGTAACATTCTATTTATTTGAGCATCGTGAGCTAAAGAGCTATAAAGATGTGCACACACATGGAAGTGCTTCAGAATTAGCTCGCCAACGTGAAGAGACGATGAGGAAGCATGCAGTAATAAGGCTGCCGGAGGCGACTTACACAGAAATTGCCGCGGCGAGCGGCAGTGCGCGGTAGCGTGACGAAAGTGTGTCGCGGGGCGGGCGGCGCCAGCAGCACGCCTCAGCCACAGCCACAGCCACAGGCCCAGCACGCCAGCCCACGCAAGATGCAGGGCGGGGCGTTGGCCGGCGCTCTGTGTCGCAAGGCGGCCGCCGACACAATACGGCACTCACCAGCGATCGGCGGTGCTCGGCTCAGCAGCCAGGTCACTGGGCGACGCGTCTCACGTACAGGTTGGCGATGAACCGAAACAGCATATCCAGACACTCCGGGATGATGATGGCATTGAAACAGAGGGTGACACGCGTAAAGCTGAAATACTAAACACCTTTTTCCAAAGCTGTTTCACAGAGGAAAACCTCACTACAGTTCCTTCTCTAAATCCTCGCACGAACGAGAAAATGGCTGACATCGAAATAAGTGTCCAATGGATAGAAAAACAACTGGAATCACTCAACAGAGGTAAGTCCACTGGACCTGACGGGATACCAATTCGATTCCACACAGACTACGCGAAAGAACTTGCCCCCCTCTAACAGCCGTGTACTTCAAGTCTCTAGAGGAACGGAAGGTTCCAAATGATTGGAAAAGAGCACAGGTAGTCCCAGTCTTCAAGAAGGGTCGTCGAGCAGATGCGCAAAACTGTAGACCTATATCTCTGACGTCATCTGTTGTAGAATTTTAGAACATGTTTTTTGCTCGCATATCATGTCGTTTCTGGAAACCCACAATCTACTCTGTAGGAATCAACATGGATTCCGGAAACAGCGATCGTGTGAGACTCAACTCGCTTTATTTGTTCATGAGACTCAGAAAAAATTAGATATAGGCTTCCAGGTAGATGTCATTTTCCTTGACTTCCGGAAGGCGTTCGATACAGTTCCACACTGTCGCCTGATAAACAAAGTAAGAGCCTACGGAATATCAGACCAGTGTGTGGCTGGATTGAAGAGTTTTTAGCAAACAGAACACAGCATGTTGTCCTCAATGGAAAGACGTCTATAGACGTTAACGTAACCTCTGGCGTGCCACAGGGGAGTGTTAAGGGACCATTGTTTTTCACAATATATATAAATGACCTAGTAGACAAATGTAATGTATTGCGAATACATAGAAAGAAGGATCCTTTATTGTATGATTATATGATAGCGAAACAAACACTGGTAGCAGTTACTTCTGTATAATATCGGAGAGTATGCGTACGGAACGATTTGAAGTGGAATGATCATATAAAATTAATTTTTGGTAAGGCGGGTGCCAGGTTGAGATTCGTTGGGAGAGTCTTTAGAAAATGTAGTCCATCAACAAGGGACGTGGCTTACAAAACACTCGTTCGACCTATACTTGAGTATATCAGTGTGGGATCCGTACCAGGTCGGGTTGACGGAGGAGATAGAGAAGATCCAAAGAAGAGTGGCGCGTTTCCTCACAGGGTTATTTGGTAAGCGTGATAGCGTTACGGAGATGTTTAGCAAACTCAAGTGGCAGACTCTTAAAGAGAGGCGTTCTGTATCGCGGTGTAGCTTGCTGTCCAGGTTTCGAGAGGGTGCGTTTCTGGTTGTGGTATCGTATATATTGCTTCGCCCTACTTATATCTCCCGAGGAGATCACGAATGCAAAATTAGAGAGATTCGAGCGCGCACGGAGGCTTTCCGGCAGTCGTTCTTTCCGCGAACCATAGGCGACTGGAACAGAAAAGGGAGGTAATGACAATGGCAGCTAAATTGCTCTCCACCACACACCGTTGGGTGGCTTGCTGAGTATAAATGTAGATGCAGATGTAGAAAGAGACGGAATGCTAATGTACACTATCCACTCAAAATATATGGACACTTATTACTGGACTTTGAATTAGGGAATGTGCACACAGTGCGCTTAGGACCGGTTCAACTCTGCCGGGGACATTTTCAATAGCCGGCCGAGGTGGCCGAGCGGTTAAGGCGCTACAGTCTGGAACCGCGTGACTGCTATGGTCGCAGGTTCGAATCCTGCCTCGGGCATGGACGTGTGTGACGTCCTTAGGTTAGTTAGGTTTAAGTACACTACTGGCCATTAAAATTGCTACACCAAGATGAAATGTAGATGATAAACGGGTATTCATTGGACAAATATATCATACTAGAACTGACATGTGATTACATTTTCAAGCATATTCGGCGAAAAGATCCTGAGATGTCAGTACCCAGAACAACCACCTCTGGCCCTAATAACGGCCTTGATACGCCTGGGCATTGAGACAAACAGAGATTGGATGGCGTGTACAGGTAGAGCAGCCCATGCAGCTTCAACACGACACCACAGTTCATCAAGGCTAGTGACTGGCGCATTGTGACGAGACAGTTAGTCGGCCACCATTGACCAGACGTTTTCAATCGGTGAGAGATCTGGAGAATGTGCTGGACAGGGCTGCAGTCGAACATTTTCTATATCCAGAAAGGCGGTCGTGCATTATCCTCATGAAATGTAGGGTTTCACAGGGATCGGATGAAGGGTAGAGCCACGGGTCGTAATACATCTGAAATGTCACGTCCACTGTTCAAAGTGCCATCAATGCGAACAAGAGGTGGCCGAGACTAATGGCACCCCACACCATCACACCGGGGGATACGCCAGTATGGCGGTGACGAATACACGCTTCCAATGTGCGCACACCGCGATGTCGCCCAACACGGTTCCGACCATCATGATGCTGTAAACAGAACCTGGATTCATCCGAAAAAATGACGTTTTGCCACTCGTGCACCCAGGTTCGTCGTTGAGTACATCATCCCAGGCGATCCTGTCTGTGATGCACCGTCAAGGGTAACAGCAGCCATGATCTCCGTGTTGATAGACCATGGTGCTGCAAAATTCGTCGAACTGTTCGTGCAGATGGTTGTTGTCTTACAAACGTCCCCATCTGTTGACTCAGGGATTGAGACGTGGCTGCACGATCCGTTGCAGCCATGCGGATAAGATGCCTGTCATCTCGACTGCTAGTGATACGAGGCTGTTGGGATCCAGCACGGCGTTCCGTATTACCCTCCTGAACCCACCGATTCCATATTCTGCTAACAGTCATTGGATCTCGACCAACGCGAGCAGCAGTGTCGCGATACGTTGAACCACAATCGCGATAGGCTACATTCCAACCTTTACCGAAGTCGGAAACGTGATAGTACGCATTTCTCCTCCTTACACAAGGCATCACAACAACTTTTCACCAGGCAACACCGATCATCTGCTGTTTGTGTATCAGAAATCGGTTGGAAACTTTCCTCATGTCAGCACGTTGTAGGTGTCGCCACCGCCGCCAACCTTGTGTCAACGCTCTCAAAAGCCAATCATTTGCATATCACAGCATCTTCTTCTTGTTTGTTAAATTTCGTATCTGTAGCACGACATCTTCGTGGTGTACCAATTTTAATGGCCAGTAGTGTAGTTCTAAGGCCTAGGGGACCGATGACCTCAGAAGTTAAGTCCCATAGTGCTCAGAGCCATTTGAACCATTTGAACATACACAATCAGGTGCCATAATGCCTCTAGAGGCATCGCATCCTGTTTCTCCTCAATAGCCGGAACCAGTGAATGTAATTGTGGTACCGTCCAAAGACTTCTGTGCCATACGGCAGTCGGCAACACTAATCGATACCGCAGACATTAGCGATGTCTCGCTGCAATCCGTAACAACGAATGGGAAGGCTAAAGAAGACGCGGACGTGGCCACTCTCTCAGCACAGCAGCGTCATCACGCAGAGGTCAGTAGAGAGCTGAGCACGGAAGCTCTCTGCCCAGTTCATGGGTCAGGTAAAGCAATCAACAGCATCAAATAGGATTAAAGTGTTATTCATTTCTCAGATGGAAATGTTCGTTTGTAAAGGTTGAACATCGTACTTCAAGACAGGAGTCTGTTAATTAAAGCATCAGAATACGCTTTAGTAGTTAATGACACTTGCAAATTATCAAGCACGCCTATGGAAAAATATTGTATCAAGTTAAGGAAATCTTTTTGTCTTTCATCTAAAAAAGTGAACTAATACTCTTAACCACCAAAGGAGCTAGTTTCGGGATGCATATTCAAATACAGAGATATGTATATAGGCAGAATACGGCACTGCGGTCAACGACGCCTATATAAGACAAGTGTCAGGCGCAGTTGTTAGATCGGTAAATGCTACAATGGCAGGTTGTCAAATTGTGACTGAGTTTCAACGTGGTGCTGCAGTCGGCACACGATTTAGTGGGGATTTTCCCGAACGACCATTTCACGAGTGTACCATGAGTATCAGAAATCCGGTAAAACATCTACATCTACATCTACATGACTACTCTGAAATTCACATTTAAGTGCTTGGCAGAGGGTTCATCGAACCACAATCATACTATTTCTCTACTATTCCACTCCCGAACAGCGAGCGGGAAAAACGAACACCTAAACTTTTCTGTTCGAGCTCTGATTTCTCTTATTTTATTTTGATGATCATTCCTACCTATGTAGGTTGGGCTCAACAAAATATTTTCGCATTCGGAAGAGAAAGTTGGTGACTGAAATTTCGTAAAAAGGTCTCGCCGCGACGAAAAACGTCTATGCTGTAATGACTTCCATCCCAACTCGTGTATCATATCTGCCACACTCTCTCCCCTTTAACGTGATAATACAAAACGAGCTGCCCTTTTTTGCACCCTTTCGATGTCCTCCGTCAATCCCACCTGGTAAGGATCCCACACCGCGCAGCAATATTCTAACAGAGGACGAACGAGTGTAGTGTAAGCTGTCTCTTTAGTGGACTTGTTGCATCTTCTAAGTGTCCTGCCAATGATACGCAACCTTTGGCTCGCCTTCCCGACAATATTATCTATGTGGTCCTTCCAACTGAAGTTGTTCGTAATTTTAACACCCAGGTACTTAGTTGAATTGACAGCCTTGAGAATTGTACTATTTATCGAGTAATTGAATTCCAACGGATTTTGGAACTCATCTGGATCATCTCACACTTTTCGTTATTTAGCGTCAACTGCCACCTGACACACCATACAGCAATCTTTTCTAAATCGCTTTGCAGCTGATACTGGTCTTCGGATGACCTTACTAGACGGTAAATTACAGCATCATCTGCGAACAGTCTAAGAGAACTGCTCAGATTGTCACCCAGGTCATTTATATAGATCAGGAACAGTAGAGGTCCCAGGACGCTTCCCTGGGGAACACCTGATATCACTTCAGTTTTACTCGATGATTTGCCGTCTATTACTACGAACTGCGACCTTCCTGACAGGAAATCACGAATCCAGTCGCACAACTGAGACGATACCCCATAGCTCCGCAGCTTGATTAGAAGTCGCTTATGAGGAACGGTGTCAAAAGCTTTCCGGAAATCTAGAAATACGGAATCAACTTGAGATCCCCTGTCGATAGCGGCCATTACTTCGTGCGAATAAAGAGCTAGCTGCGTTGCACAAGAGCGATGTTTTCTGAAGCCATGCTGATTACGTGTCAATAGATCTCCGACATCGTTGCGGCCGGAAAAAGATCTGCAAGAACGGGACCAACGACGACTGAAGAGAATCGTTCAACATGACAGAAGTGCAACCCTTCCGCAGATTTCAATGCTGGGCCATTAACAAGTGTCAGCAAGCGAACCATTCAACGAAACATAATCGATATGGGCTTCATGGGGCGTGTGTAGTTAGAGTGATATGGGACTCCAGATACGTATAGATACCACTCTTTTGAGATGTATATAAGAGTGCAATATACGAAATCAACTGCCAAAAGAAGGAAGCAGGTTGTATTACATAGGTTGAATAAGGTCAATACCGGCGAGAAAATAAATTGGGTTGGAAACTAGATGAGAAGAGGATATATAATTAAGGACGTACTGAAAAGAATGGGAACTGAAAAGAGGGCCAAAGAAAGAAGAATATACTGTATAAAGGTGCTAAGGATATGTTATCCTGTGATGTTCCAAATTCTATTGATAGTGTGGTAAAAAGACACACGCATAGACACACACACACACACACACACACACACACACACAAACACAGAGAGAGAGAAAGAGAGAGAGAGAGAGAGAGAGAGAGAGAGAGAGAGAGAGACAGAGACAGAGACAGAGAGAAATTGGACATAAACAATTCATCATTAAAATGCAGGTAAATTACTACTGTTGTTTGATGTAGTGGATATGCAGACACGAGAATATTTGTGCAAGACAGGAAGATATGTTCGAATCAAATCAGTAAACAGTCCAACGAATATGGAAAGCCTTCCACATAACCGGTCACTATTCTTTTAAAAACTTAAGAATTTCTCATACGCCAATTCATGAGCAGTCTATACACTCCAAACATGACTGAATAACCTGATATTGCGGCCAGAAAGTAAAACATATATCACAAATGTACCTCGGTACGCGAACAAGAGAACGTCGAAACTACTATCCAAAAAATAATTTGTTGAGCGGCCGGTTGACAGTTTCGAAAAACTGACAAGCATTAAACAATTAACAAATTTCCTAGTATACAGGGTGGTCCATTGATAGTAACGGGGCCAAATATCTCACGAAATAAGCGTCTAACGAAAAATCTACAAAGAACGAAACTCGTCTAGCTTGAAGGAGGAAACCAGATGACGCTATGGTTGGCCTGCTAGATGGTGCTGGCACAGGTCAAACGGATATCAACTGCGTTTTTTTAAAAATAGGAACCCCCATTTTTGATTACATATTCGTGTAGTACGAAAAGAAATGTGAATCTTTAATTAGACCACTTTTTTCACTTTGTGATAGATGGCACTGTAATAGTCAGAAAAGTATAAGTACGCGGTATCACGTAACATTCCGCCAGTGCGGACGGTATTTGCTTCGTGATACATTACCCGTGTTAAAATGGACCGTTTACCAATTGAGGAAAAGGTCGATATCGTGTTGATGTATGGCAGTTGTGATTAAAATGCCCAACGGGCGTGTGCTGTGTATGCTGCTCGGTATCCTGGACGACATCATCCAAGTGTCCGGACCGTTTGTCGGATAATTACGTTATTTGAGGAAACAAGAAGTGCTCAGCTACATGTCAAATGTCAACCACGATCTGCAACAAATGATGATGCCCAAGTAGGTGTTTTAGTTGCTGTCGCGGCTAATCCGCACATCAGTAGCAGACAAAATGCAAGAGAATCTGGAATTTCAAAATCGTCGGTGTTGAGCATGCCACATCAACATCGATTGCACCCGTACCATATTTCAATGCACCAGGAATTGCATGGCGACGACTTTGAACTTCGTGTACAGTTCTGCCACTGGGCACAAGAGAAATTACGGGACGATGACACATTTTTTGCACGCGTTCTGTTTAACGACGAAGCGTCATTCACCAACAGCGGTAACGTAAACCGGCATAATATGCACTACTGGCCAACGGATAGTCCACGATGGCTGCGACAAGTGGAATATCAGCGACTTTGGAGGGTTAATGTATGGTGCGGCATTATGGGAGAAAGGATAATTGGCCCCCATTTTATCGACGGCAATCGATGCTGTTTTCCTACGTAATGTTCTACCGATGTTACTACAAGATGTTTCACTGTATGACAGAATGACGATGTACTTCCAACATGATGGATGTCCGGCACATAGCTCGCGTGCGCTTGAAGCGGTATTGAATAGCATCTTTCATGACAGGTGGATTAGTCGTCGGAGCACCATACCATGGCCCGCACGTTCACCGGGTCTGACGTCCCCGGATTTCTTTCTGTGGGAAAAGTTGAAGGATATTTGCTATCGTGATCCACGGACAATGCCTGAGAACATGCGTCAGCGCATTGTCAATGCATGTCCGAACATTATGGAAGGCGAACTACTCGCTGTTGAGAGAAATTTCGTTACACGTATTGCCAATTACAGGTAATCACGCTGTAACAGCATACGTTCTCAGAAGTGATAAGTTCACAAAGATACATGTATCACATTGGAACAACCGAAATAAAATGTTCAAACGTACTAATTTAAAAAACCTACCTGTTATCAACTGTTCGTCTAAAACTGTGAGCCATGTGTTTGTGACTATTACAGCGCCATCTATCACAAAGTGAAAAAAGTGGTTCAACTAAAACATTCATATTTCTTTACGTACTACACAAATATGTATTAAAAATGGGGGTTCCTATTTTTTAAAAAAACGCAGTTGATATCCGTTTGGCCTATGGCAGCGCCATCTAGAGGGCCAACCATAGTGCCATCTGGTTTCCCCCTTCAAGCTATACAAGTTTCGTTCTTTGTAGTTTTTTCGTTTGTCGCTTATTTCGTGAGACATTTGCCCCGGTCACGATCAATGAACCACGCTGTATTCCACAGACTAAACTTCAGACCTGAAAATATCTGGAATGTTTTGTAAAGGACACGGGTGCACCCCACTGCAGGTGCGAAACTCTGAAGAAAAAGAAAAAGCATTTGATGCAGCTAATCGATATCACAGTTGCAAATATGTACCGAACACACTTAAACATGTCACCGAAGAGAACTGAACACTGATGAGACTAATGTAATGAGGTATGTACTTCTAGATCACATATGGCAGCACTAATGTTTTGAATTTTGCATGATGCGAAAAAGAAATGAGATTTAGTAAAAATAGTAATTCAGGATTTTGCATAATCAGTATAAATTTTTGCTATGTACAATGACACATCCAGTCAGTTTTGAAATCACTTCGCTTGCTTTTATGTGAGTTTCCTATGTAGTCTGGCCCGAGTTCTGGAGCACATGGTATTCACAATGAAAGCAATTTCTCCACTTTTTGCACATACAATGGGTGGACAAAAATATGAAAACACCACAAAAACAACACAATACCGTGCCTAATGTAGTATAGGAAACCTGTTGGCATTGGAAACAGCTTCCAATCGACCCAATCGTCTCGGTATGGATAAATATAGGTCCTCTATGGTTTTCAGGGGAATCTTACACCATTTTCCTGCAAAACGGTGGCAAGTTCAGGCAACGATGTTGGAGGTGGGTAGTGATCATGCTCGCTTCCATCCATAGAAGACCAAAAAGGCTCAATAATATTGTGATCTGGTAACTGTGGTGTCCAAGGTAGATGCTACACTTCAATCTTGTGCTCACAAAACCAGATCTGGCCGATGCGAGATGTATGAACAGGGGCCCTGTCGTCTTCAAACACAGCATCATCATGGGATAAACCTAATGTGCCATAAAGGTAACGTAATCCTTGGTGTAACGTGACCTTGCAGAGTAACCCCGGGGCCGATGGAATAACACGATATGGCTGCCCAAATCATCACAGGACCCCTGTCATGTTTCACTCTTCTCAGCAAGCAATCTGCATCGTAGGCTGGGACGCCGGACGTCAAATATGAACAGGGTCAGAAGTTGAAAAGAGTGTGAAAGGAGATTCAGCCCATCAAACGACTTTCTTCCATAACTCTAAAGTTCAGGTTTTATGGCCTCAGTGATGAATTGTTTTGGAATTCCAGCTCCACATGCTACTCCTTGTATATGGGGCTCCGTTTGTGTTGTTTTGGTGTCGATAGAGTTCACGAGCGGGACATTCATTTCTGCAGTGCGTTTTGTAGCTGTCCTCTTATTTTTCATCACAATCCTCTTCAATGACCGTCCGTCTCAATCACTCAACGTACACTTTCGTTCGCGTTGTGATTTAGAGGATAATGTTTTTCCTCTTTCCCTGTATCCTGTATAAATTTTCGAAACGGTACTTCTTGAAACAGCAAACACTTCGGCTACCAGGGTTACGGAAACACCCACCATATGAGCACCAACAATTTCCCCACGTTCGAATTCCCTCCTTTCCGACATAATACACTCTCAACTACACAAAACATGGTTCTGAACACGAGTGACGCTTGCAAAGTACTGAGGACATTGCTTAAGAGCAGTTCGTGCTCAAACATAACAGCGCAACCTGGAGGCTTGGCCAGCATCTGCATTTATATTCAAGCATTTATTTCTTTCCAACGGCCTTGCCACAGTGGTTCCCGTCAGATCATCGAAGTTAAGCGCTGTCGGGCTTGGCTAGCACTTCGATGGGTGACCGGTTCTGCAGAGCCCTGTTGGCAAGTGGGGCGCACTCAGCTCTTGAGGCCAATTGAGGAGCTACTTGATTGAGAAGTAGCAGCTCCGGTCACGAAAACTGACAACGGCCGGGAGAGCGGTGTACTGACCACATGCGCCTCCATATCCGTATTCGGTGGCGCCTATCGGCAGAGGATGACACGGTGGTCGGTCAGTACAGTTGGGCATTCGGAGGCCTGTTCGGGGTTTAGTTTCTATGTGTTTCTTTCGGTGTTTCCATATTCTTGTGCAGCCCCTACGTGTCTCTCCTATGTCAATACAGATTCGTCAGTGTGTCAGCTCACCTCATTTATAGCGTTATAGTGGTCAGACTGAGTAACATCACAGGAAGTGCAAGTCCTTGCGTTCGTCGCCTCACTTGCTAGCAAGCGTTGCCTACAGACAGCTGGCATTTCTCTAAGGTCAAGAGCAGAGAATGCCGTTGCATCTTCACAGAATCCCGTTCTCACAAGAAAAATATGCGCATAAAACGTTGCTGCCTTTCTTACAGCCAGTTGTCTTGAGCAGCTGACATTCGACTAAGTTCAAGAGAATATATATATATATGCCAATGCCGACCCCAGAATCGTCCGTGTTGTGCCTTTGTCGTGATACAGACTGCCACATTGACTTATTCAGTTACGACACGTGGTATACAGTCACCTCTGTGAAGTGGGCAGACTAAGCAGCAGAAAACAAAGAAAGCTTGCAGCAAAGTAAGCCGGCAGCCGTCGTGATACTACTGCACGCCAGATATGCTCTCATATTGCAAGTGCTGTAAAGGGAAATCTGCCACAGTATAGACCAACTTCGTACATAATTAGGGGTATATGATGCGCAATAAAATTAAGAAAAAAACGCTGCTCTTCTAAGATGGAATATTAAGCAACATTAACAAAAGCAATGACTTTTGCACTAATGACTTTTACACTTGCAGAAATTCCACTCATCAATTGATAGTTTGTCTTCATTGTCTATTTTGTTACACTCTGAACCGAAGTGCAGCTGACATTTCAACTTCTTATTGAATTAATGTTTGTTTTCATGTTCTCAGCAAGGAATGGGATCTCCGCAGCTCTGATTCGGAGAGAGTTTTGTCCGCTCGTTTGGCACAGCATCTCTGTGTAAAGTAACCTTGTAAAAAATAGTTATTCAAACAATAAAGCCAGAAAAGCGAATTTTCATGTTGAATTGACTTTGTAATTCATCGTCTCATCAACTTCTCACAAGAAGTTTTGCACCATCTGAATATCTACAAACATGTGTGTACTTGGCTCTAAGGGGAGCACGAAAAAAAATAATAAGCCTTATAATACTAAGCAGATATCTTTACTGTGAAAAACAAGAAACAGTGAGTTCGAAAGTGCTCGTTTTGGTGTATCTGCGAAATCAAAAACCTGCTGCTGAATTACATTCAGCTAACGAGCTATCCGGGCTTCTCATGGGCAACACGAAATATCTACGCCCGGACAACCTGACACCTAACAGTAGTCGGTCCGTGTACGACTGCGCCGGTACCAACATGTTCAAATAGTCGCTCATGAAAATACCATTTTTCAGGGGGTCATATCTCGGTGTCAATTGATCAAAGAGATAAGCGGTCAGGTGTATTGTATAGCTGCTGTCCTAGCGACCATTTGTGTACCTAATCAGAAGAACGGGCATTCTGTAGCTCTCCCAGAGTAACGGGTCAAAAGTGGTTGGTTATTTTACATTAAATGTGGTCAAGGATCGGCCACAGACGCGCTAAAACAGCACAATTTGTTCGTGGGCGATTCCTAAGAAAACACAGAAAAACTATTATTTCTCGGAACCAACTATATCAATTACGGGAATGGCCACTTCTAAAATTTCTAATCATGACCGACCGTCGAAATTTTTACCACGTGTTCTTAATATGACGTTCTCAGGGTACTTCGAAAGTTTTTTCGATATCACTATCTGTTACCAAAATAACCCGTGAAGTGAACACATGGTAAGGGTTCTGGGTTGATAGCAGGGGTTCTGAGATCGCCAAACTATTACTTTCAGTCGTCCTTTTTTCACCAATAAAACTTTATGACGCGCTGTCTCTGTACAATGGACAGTTCACACGACTATACAGGCTTCATGACTTGGAAATTATTCGACGGTGTCGCCGACGGAGTAAGCATCTTACAAAATATTATTTCGTCATAGGAAATTCTCTGTACTTGCAAATAAAACTCTGCATTTTTTGGTATACTGTAGGTGTAGCCTACAAATGTTGTGCATTTTTAAGTAAAGTAGTGTAAAGTGAACTTGCGCTGGATGGAACAAAAACTTGTGTTAACCTATGTTATGCATACTTATCTGATGTTTATACGCCTCAAAATATGTAAACTGTGTCGAAATACATAAATAAACTGTCAAAACTTTGCTGGCATAAAGAATTCGTTTTATATAAGCAGCACATCCTGCTGTAACAGGGAAAAGAATGGAACCAGGCGAAAAAAGGCGAATATGCTTCTCTTCGAAAGACTTTGTGGTACGAAAGTGGGCAACCACCGGCCCCAGTCCTCATGTCTCCTTCGTGACCAAAACTTTTTCCATGTAAATATATTTGAGCTTTTTGTGCTAAAAAAAAAAGAGTAGCAGAGGGAGAGAGAGAGAGAGAGAGAGAGAGAGAGAGAGAGAGAGAATGACAGTGAGAGAGAGGAGATGGTGGTGATGGAAGAGAAAGAGAGAGGAGACAGTGATGGTGGGACAGAGGGAGTGAAAGTGATAGAGAAAGAAAGATGGACGAAGGCAATAGCAGCGGGAGCCAAACAGAGAAGAGATAATTATTGTCAGTGAGAGCGGGGTTAGGGATTTTCTCTGCCTCGTGATGACTGGGTGTTGTGTGATGTCCTTAGGTCAGTTGGTTTTAAGTAGTTCTAAGTTCTAAGGGACTGATGACCATAGATGTTAAGTCCCATAGTGCCCAGAGTCATTTGAACCATTTTGTTGGTGAGAGACGTGGATGGAGATAGAAGCAGTGGTATCAAAAGAAAAAGCAGACTATGGGACTGAAAAAGAGAGATAAGTGACAATCATACACAGGCTTCAGGGCGTCTGGACCCCTCCCCCCCCTGTCGGCCTTCCCCCTCCTCCCACCCCTCAAACCTGCAACATTAACGCGAAAGAATATGTCCAGATTCTCCAATCCCCTACACCCAGGTGTGGAAATTTCCCGGTTTAGGTCTCAAAACCCATTCCAAACCATACCCAAGGGCATGCGTGACGAGAGGACAATAACGGTTCAAGAGAAAAAGTGCATCCTGTAAGCGAGAAACGAAGAGACAGTGGCAGTGGGTGGGAAAAAGAATGGGGCAAACACAGTAGCAGTGGGACAAAGAGACAGTGAAAAATGGGAGAGAAGGAGACAGTGGTAAGGAGGAGCGAGAGGAAGGGATGATGACAGAGACAGTGTGAGAGACAGATAGGAGATATGCAGACAGTGGCAGTGAAAGGGAGGTCCTGAGCATGAAGGCGTCACTAGGAATAGAGACTGGGTAAAACGATTCAGCACGTTCTTTGTTAAGAGAGAGAAAATGTGTTTGTGGAAACAGTTTCAAATTCACTAATAGTTCTGACACGAATCTTCACACAGAGACAGCAAAACGAAGCTGGAGACTTGAATTTACAGTACGTAAAGATGTCGTGTCGCTCTGCCCCGCAAATTGTAACGCTCTTGGTGCCTCCTTGGCATGCTGTTCAAAAGGCGATCTAAAAGTGTGAGCCACACTATGGCTGCGGCTCTCCTTAGGCCATCCAATGTGTGAGGATTGATATCCGGCGACGATATGCAAGTCTGCACTGATGTCAAGTATGCTCAATTATGTTAATGTCAGCAGACATCGCAAGTCATACCATTCGGTTCATCCCTATGTCGGAGAGAACGGTGTTCACGAGGTGGGCATGGTGCGCTCGAGCATTATCTTCTTGAAGGCCGAACCCAATGCCTGCTCGTTGGAGGACAGAACAATAGATTGTCGATTCTGGCCCGACACTGCACACACCTCAAATTTCCCTCGATAGGAAAGGAACGCATCCGATATTCGTACACATACCAGCCTTCTTGAAGGCCGAACCCAATGCCTGCTCGTTGGAGGACAGAACAATAGATTGTCGATTCTGGCCCGACACTGCACACACCTCAAATTTCCCTCGATAGGAAAGGAAAGCATCCGATATTCGTACACATACCAGCCTAAACTGTGACTACCCCACGTACTACCTGAACCCCGTCACTTCCCTACGTAGGTGTGTATCGGCAAGAGGACGCTCCCACTCTCTTCTACGACGATTACCCTGTCATTCTAATCTTGCACTCGTAAGTGAAGAGAACTTGGCTTCACTGATTGGACCTCCGTTCTCGTTGCTACACTGCACAACAGAATTAAAGAATCAATTTTCTGAAACCCCGTAATCGCCTCCCATTGCGACGCATCTACACCTACATTTACGTGATTACTCTGCTATTCACAATTAAGTGCCTGGTAGAGGATTCAATTAACAACCTTCAAACTGTCACTCTACCGTAACACTCTCGAATCGGGCGAGGGAAGCACGGTTTGAAATTTGGCTCAAAGGTGCCTGCACCTTTCCTTCCTCTGTAACGATGCAAAAGGAGCTGCGCTCTATGACATCACCCTCAGACTTGGTGATGCTTCAACCAGCAAGGTATCGACACTTACTGAAAAAAGGCCTCAGTTCAAAAGTTCATGTGAGCTATAATGTGGGCTAATGATGTCTCATTGACACTAAATTTCACATCAACTCTGCACAGCTCCACCGTGGACGTGTCACATGATGAGAAGGTCACCACATCCCTCTTACCCACATTTAAAAAAAAAATCAAATGTGTGTGAAATCTTATGGGACTTAACTGCTAAGGTCATCAGTCCCTAAGCTTACACACTACTTAACCTAAATTATCCTGAGGACAAACACACACACCCATGCCCGAGGGAGGACTCGAACCTCCGCCAGGACGAGACGCACAGTCCATGACTGCAGCGCCTTAAACCCATCGGCTAACCCAGCGCGGACCCACATCTCACCCTTTCTTTTCTCGTGTCTGCGGCGGAGGTCAGAACCGTGAAGCCCAGCGTTGAAATCTCTCTGTTTTCTTTTGGGTAGCCGAGGGAAACATTTCAGACATACTACCACTAAGAATCGGTACGAAAAGGCCTCAGGGGGTGGCGCAAAGGGAATTAATGAAACCACTTGATTCCCACACACTTCGCGGTCGAAAACGACAGTTCGCAGTGCAATGAACAGCAGGAAGATGTCCTCGACAACCTTTTACACTACTGACACCCTAGGACGTTTCAGTCCTTCTCTAAGGGCATTATTAGGCTGCATCTCAATTGAACGTGATCGTGCCCCTTAGGAGTGCAGTGCGACCACAATTTGTGCTCTCGTGTACAGATTGGAACCACTAGGGACCGTTGAAAACTGTTCATACAAATTTGAACGTGATCTGAAGAAGCAAAGGATACTTACGCTTTTTGAACCCTCCTGTTTTCCGCTGTCCTGTGGCGCGACCATGTTTTAGCGTCTGGAGGTAGGAAAACCACACACAAAGGGTGTCGAAGGGCTTGTCTAACCCTCAAGCGATACAGCAGCCACCAGGTTGATTTCGCATCGAAATTTGTCACAGTAATATTCCTAATGTGCTCAACAAAGGTGTGTGGGTGACACCGGTGGTGTTGACGAACTGGGGTGTCTTAGAGAAATCCTTTGCCGTTTTATTCACGCGTGATCACACCACAGGAGGGCGGAAAACAGCTGATCTGAAAAAGCACAAGTACCGTTTGTTGCGTCAAATTTCGTCGAATGGTTTTGAACAGTCACTAGTGGTACCGATATGGACACGAGAGCAAAAATTGCGGTCGCGCTGTTCTCCAAAGAAGTGCGACCGTGTTCAGTCGAGAGGCAGCCCCATGATGTCCTTAGATACGGCCTGAACAGTGAAACGTCCCCTTTTCAAAATTTATAAATTACAGTGCTGATAAACCTCTACGTTATTTGATTTTCAAACAGCTGAGCAAAACAGAACGTACTCAGACATTTCTCCCTTTACTTATTCTGATCAACACAAAACTGACACACAATTTTATTTTTAGCGCAACGCAATCTGACTTTCAATTATCCCTACAAAAGAATGGCCATGACTAACAATAACCTATACCTTACATGAATTACTTACCTGTCAAAAATCTTTGTTACTCAAACTGCTGCAATACAGCGAGCACAAATACTGCCAGCTAAATAAAAGATTCCAACTACTGAAGGCACTTACTACTGATAGGCACGGTTAGCAAATGATTCTGATAGAGAACAAACAATGTATCTACCTTAATAGTGTTCAAAAGTCATTATATAAACAGTTCATGACATCCAGTCTCACAAATTTCCTTTTTCTGATGGACACACATCCAGATCGTTCGCTATCAAAACTCTGCAATCTCTCTCCCCACATCCACCACTGCTGTCGGCTCACCTCCAATTGTGCAATGCTACGCCCTGTTCACATCCAACTGCCCAACACTACAATAGCGAATATTCCAACAATGCCAAACAGCCACAGATTGTTCACAGCACTATCAGTGATTTTCATACCAATATACAGGGTGTTTCAAAAATGACCGGTATATTTGAAACGGCAATACAAACTAAACGAGCAGCGCAAGAAATACACCGTTTGTTGCAATATGCTAGGGACAACAGTACATTTTCAGGCAGACAAACTTTCGAAATTACAGTAGTTACAATTGTCAACAACAGATGGCGCTGCCGTCTGGAAAACTCTATAGTACGATATTTTCCACATATCCACCATGCGTAGCAATAATATGGCGTAGTCTCTGAATGAAATTACCCAAAACCTTTGACAACGTGTCTGGCGGAATGGCTTCACATGCAGATGAGATGTACTGCTTCAGCTGTTCAATTGTTTCTGGATTCTGGCGGTACACCTGGTCTTTCAAGTGTCCCCACAGAAAGAAGTCACAGGGGTTCGTGTCTGGCGAATAGGGAGGCCAATCCACGCCGCCTCCTGTATGTTTCGGATAGCCCAAAGCAATCACACGATCATCGAAATATTCATTCAGGAAATTAAAGACGTCGGCCGTGCGATATGGCCGGGCACCATCTTGCATAAACCACGAGGTGTTCGCAGTGTCGTCTAAGGCAATTTGTACCGCCACAAATTCACGAAGAATGTCCAGATAGCGTGATGCAGTAATCGTTTCGGATCTGAAAAATGGGCCAATGATTCCTTTGGAAGAAATGGCGGCCCAGACCAGTACTTTTTGAGGATGCAGGGACGATGGGACTGCAATATGGGGCTTTTCGGTTCCCCATATGCGCCAGTTCTGTTTATTGACGAAGCCGTCCAGGTAAAAATAAGCTTCGTCAGTAAACCAAATGCTGCCCACATGCATATCGCCGTCATCAATCCTGTGCACTATATCGTTAGCGAATGTCTCTTGTGCAGCAATGGTAGCGGCGCTGAGGGGTTGCCGCATTTGAATTTTGTATGGATAGAGGTGTGAACTCTGGCGCATGAGACGATACGTGGACGTTGTCGTCATTTGGACCGCAGCTGCAACACGGCGAACGGAAACCCGAGGCCGCTGTTGGATCACCTGCTGCACTAGCTGCGCGTTGCCCTCTGTGGTTGCCGTACGCGGTCGCCCTACCTTTCCAGCACGTTCATCCGTCACGTTCCCAGTCCGTTGAAATTTTTCAAACAGATCCTTTATTGTATCGCTTTTCGGTCCTTTGGTTACATTAAACCTCCGTTGAAAACTTCGTCTTGTTGCAACAACACTGTGTTCTAGGCGGTGGAATTCCAACACCAGAAAAATCCTCTGTTCTAAGGAATAAACCATGTTGTCCACAGCACACTTGCACATTGTGAACAGCACACGCTTACAGCAGAAAGACGACGTAAAGAATGGCGCACCCACAGACTGCGTTGTCTTCTATATCTTTCACATCACTTGCAGCGCCATCTGTTGTTGAAAATTGTAACTACTGTAATTTCGAAAGTTTGTCCGCCTGAAAATGTACTGTTGTCCCAAGCATATTGCAACAAACGGTGTATTTCTATCGCTGCACGTTTAGTTTTTATTGCCGTTTCAAATATACCGGTCATTTTTGAAACACCCTGTAAAAACCTAAACAGCCTCCTTACAGCAGTGTCAAAGGCTGTCAAATACATCTTTTTGTTGCTCGTCGCACTGGGAACGGTCATTTTCGACAGCAAACTGTATGAGAATCAACACCACAGGGAGTGAGGTGGTTTCATTGGCGCCTTTTATGCCACCCCTTAGGACTTCCCTGACGATTCTGAGTAGCGGTGTGTCTGAAATGTTTTTTCGGTCACCCATGAGAAATCCGAGTACTTTCAACGCAATGTGGCGCGGTTCTGACCTTCCTCCCAGAGACATCAAAAGGAGATGTGAAATGTGGGTAAGAGGGGCTGTGTTGACCTTCTCTTCTTGCGACACGTCCACGGTGAAGTTGGGCAGAATTGCGGTGAAATTTATTGCCAATGCGACATCATTAACCCACATTACAGCTCACATGAGCTTCCGAGCTGTGGCCTTATTTTGTACGCGTCGACACCTTGCTGTCTGAATCGTCGCCGAGCCCGAGGATGACGTCCTACGATGCCATTCTTTTGCACCGCTAAAGAGAAAAGTTGTAGTCTCCTTTGAGCGAAATTTCAAACTTATGCGCCGCAACGGCAGGCAACTGCGAGATTTCGAAAAAGTGATCCTTTATGTCTGTTTCGCAGTGTAGATGAACATACACACTCTCTAGTCTGTCACGGCAGTCAGCAACCCGTATGCAGCTTCCAAACTTAATTTATATATCTAAAACTTACTCATGTCAACCAGATGGATTCACAGTTGACACATGAGATGAATCAATCCCATGAATATATCTATTCCTTAACGTGCAACTTCCACCTTGACCGTCTTCTTCGCGTAGGACAGTGGAAGGGGCTTCCACTGTTGTTCACAGTGGACCCCTAGATTCCACATTGATTGTGTGGAGATGATCTGTGGATTGTCTGTGTCGACAGAGCCCTCCCCGTTCTCTCCAGCTAGCAGACGATCAAAGCATTGCGACTGAAGATTGCGACAAATTTTTCAAATGGGTTAGGTTGGGTTATTTGGGGGAAGACCCAAACTGCGAAGTCATCGACCGTGGCCTTTAGAAGGAACTATCCCGGAATTTACCTGAAGCGCTTTAGGGAAATCACTGAAAACCTAAATCAGAATGGCCGGACACGGGATTGAACCGTCGTCCTCCCGAATGCGAGTCCAGTGTGCTAACCACTGCGCCACCTCTACGTCAGTTCGGCGGACAGACGTTCCGTGCTGACGTTCCTTGTTAATATAAAGTGAGAGTACGAAGAAGGTCTAAGTTTGAAATTACTCATTGAGGTACATTGACAAACTGCACAGTGTACACAATGAATGTTCTCCTTTTCTTAATTGGAGACATAGAACTCTTTATAGTGAGCTGAGCACACGAGTTTATTTATAACTCCATTGCACAGGTAGCTGTACATACCGGTTTCCTGTGATCAAAAGATAATTGTGAATGAGGCTCTCTGCCAAATAAACACGAACGATGTAGTCATGTGGATTGCGCAATACGTTTTTGAGAAATTTGGTGCTGTTGTGACGGAAAACTAGTCCTTCGCAGACTGGCTCGGGGCATTCCGACGCCCTTGAGCAATGAGCTACGTCCGGCGTGCCCGACCCTCAGGTTCAGTGAAAGCAGACTGGTTCGCGTCCAGTTCTCATGGAGGGCGGGAAGCACCACGCAGGAGAAATCCCGCCGCATCCACGCAACACGCCGCCGCTACCAAGCTCTGGCCTTGGGCTCGAACGTTCATCACAACTGGCTTCGTCCCCAGACACATTTCAGCAACGGATGCGTCTGGTGCTAATTGGAGCTCAGAAACTACGTCACTAGAAGCACTGTTAACACTGTAGACGCTACTGTCGGGAACTGAGCTGCGCGCTGTCGCATTCGAAAATGTGGGAATCCTTGGAAGAAAGACGATTTAGTTCTCCTGATACTTTTCTTATATATATTTAGAGAACCGAGGCAAATCTAAAGTAGGGATCTACATCTGCATCTACATTTATACTCCGCAAGCTACCCAACGGTGTGTAACGGAGGGCACTTTACGTGCCACTGCCATTACGTCTCTTTTCTGTTCCACTCACATTCGTGATCTCCTCGGGAGGTATAAGTAGGGGGAAGCAATATATTCGATACCTCATCCAGAAACGCACCCTCTCGAAACCTGGACAGCAAGCTACACCGCGATGCTGAGCGCCTCTCTTGCAGAGTCTGCCACTTGAGTTTGCTAAACATCTCTGTAACGCTATCACGCTTACCAAATAACCTTGTGACGAAACGCGCCGCTCTTCTTTGGATCTTCTCCATCTCCTCCGTCAACCCGACCTGGTACGGATCCCACACTTATGAGCAATACTCTAAGTATAGGTCGAACGAGTGTTTTGTAAACCACCTCCTTTGTTGATGGACTACATTGTCTAAGGACTCTCCCAACGAATCTCAACCTGGCACCCGCCTTACCAAAAATTAATTTTATACGATCATTCCACTTCAAATCGTTCCGTACGCATACTCCCAGATATTTTACAGAAGTAACTGCTACCAGTGTTTGTTCCGCTATCACATAATCATACAATAAAGAATCGTTCTTTCTATGTATTAAAAATACATTACATTTGTCTATGTTAAGGGTCAGTTGCCACTCCGTGCACCAAGTGCCTATCCGCTGCAGATCTTCCTGCATTTCACTTCAATTTTCTAATGCTGCAACTTCTCTGTATACTACAGCATCATCCGCGAAAAGCCGCATGGAACTTCCGACACTATCTACTAGGTCATTTATATATATTGTGAAAAGCAATGGTCCCATAACACTCCCCTGTGGCACGCCAGAGGTTACTTTAACGTCTGTAGACGTCTCTTCATTGAGAACAACATGCTGTGTTCTGTTTGCTAAAAACTCTTCAATCCAGCTACACAGCTGGTCTGATATTTCGTAAGCGCTTACTTTGTTTATCAGGTGACAGTGCGGAACTGATCATGAGAATAATATGTGAGACGCAAAGTGGAAATGAACGTCATGTAGAAAATTTCATATTTTGAGGTAGGCTATTGTAATATTTAAACTCAGCAATAAATTCTGAAAAATTTTTAAGACAAATAAATTTCTATCTCTAAATTTGAATGAGTTATAACAGGCTGAATATTCGTGATGGAAAAGCGGTGTTTTGAGATAACGCGTTTTAAAGTTTTCTCTATATTACCGTTGTTAAAATGGACATAATTAAGAAAATAATTCTGCGTACACGAATACTACGCTTCAAATTGTCTTTTGCTGCTACAGAGTTAACATTACATGTTATGTGATTCACCACTTCACCATAGCAAACTACCATGTACATAAATTTAAAACGAGGTCCATTGGCCCCAAAATAAATTTGTGAACGCTGTGCAGTTTTCTTTTGCCAAGTATTGGTATTTTTATTTTATGTTATGGCCATATGCAAATTAGAAACATGTGCAGGAATGTATAACTCTTATAGTAACCACTTGTCTTGTTTGGCATTACTGTAATCACGAAATGTTCTTCTTTTTTACGAAATTACTCTCGGCTCCTTAAAATCTCTCTGAAGTTTATGAGATGCTATGTTGTGAAGCACTGCATACACAGCTGCGAGATTTTGAACAAGGGACCTCATGTCAGGACAGCGTTAATTCCCCATAAGGACAAGAAGTCCATTTCCAGAAGACCGACATCAATTGCTGTTAATGATATTATTCCCTGCTATTGGATTCAAACGACTTTCAAATCGGCTCGAACAGTGCAGAATGAAGTAAATTATTATAATACACCGAAAATGAAAATGTATATTTTAGACATTATCGAACTTTTTGCTTGTGCTGAAATGAAATGATCGTATGGCATTTATTGAAAATTGTACTTTCCGACAATATGTCTCTTTCCAATTCCCTCCTCACGTACAAGAGAGATTAGGGTGCTTACAGGGGCTTACACTCATTATTTCGTCACTCAGTGTGCGAATGAATTAGCACGGAAAATGGGTAATACTTCTGGCTTGTGGCTTATATGTAGAAATTTACAAGTGAGATCACTGGGTAAGAAATATCGAACATTTAGTCTGTCAACTTCCTAGAGAATCCTAAAACTTTTGGCAACTCAAAGTGCACTGGTCTCCACATTTACGAACTGTTTAAAACAATGAAACTGCAGTGTATAAACTTATCAAGCCAACCACTTTAACTGGGGCCATAGTGGCTATGTCACTGAAACTGACAAAATAAGAACAAACATTTGCGAGTGTCTAGATTAGATTAGTGGTCGTCAAACTGCGGCTCGCGGGCTGCATGCGACCCACCGTTCTCAGCCGTATTGTACAACAGTATCCATCTGACAACTAGTAACCGAATCCGAAAGCTCCAACTAACGTTAAGAGCTTCTTAAGGGTGTAATTTTCCTGCTCAGTAAGAAATAAAAATACTTACAGAGGCAGTAACTAATTTTAATTGGCATTGGCCGATACGGTGGCGAACTAAGTGAAGTACGCCACTTACTTCACGCGTCGAGGGATAAGTAGGACGGCCACTGCGGGGATACAGCATTTCAGAGAGGGAATAATTTACTGTCTTCCAGTGCTAAAAGCTCACGGGCATGAGCGAACGTATGGATCAGTAGCTATGGTATAAATTCTGACACGGAAGTAACGTGGATTCGTGTCTGTACGTCACAGAGATGGTCATCTTCAAATACGCAACGTACTCATAGCAAGGAATGTTAAATTAAATTAACCCTTTTGTAGTACAACGGAATAACTAGAGCAAAAATTTCATTCAAAACATTTACTGAGTATTGTGTCTTGTATTGCATTATGCATTTAAATATAAGCACTGTTATGGTTATTAATCAGTTAACCATCCGCGCTCACAGACAACACACAAAACTTAGCCATGCAATTACAGCGTCACAAGTTTGGTGCCTCTGAGGTTGGCAACAATCTTAAACAGAGAACAGTCGGTACGAAGTATTCCGAATGGTGCTGACTTTTAACAAACAGTACTTGAGGTAGGCAGCCAACGCGCCTTTAGTATATTTAGTCTCTTGCGGACTCATGACTTGTTAATTTATGTAGCTTACCGATTAATAATAAAGTCAGTACAGATGCAGTCGAAGGTGCCGCCCCACAATGTCAGTATTGGCTCTTGAGAAAAACAGTTTGAGGACCATTGACCTAGTGGGTGTACCTCTAATTATGTTGTATGCCATTCAACTTCAGGCAGTGATCTAGCAGTTATATTCTTGAAGGTATGGAGTTTCCCAGTGACTGGAGAAATCCATACTCGAGTATGTAATCCCTTTAACTAAACTTTTATGCGTTATTTGCTAAGACACTGGACTCCAAAAGAAGCAAACAACTGGGCCACAAGCAACGTCACTTTTGCTGCAGTTTTACAAGTATAAAATCGTAGATTCCTTCGTTAGTAGCCTCTAGTTAAATATAATTACTGTTATTTTAATATTCATATGTGTCCAAGCATTTTAAGTGCTTTTAAATGGTCTTGCTATTTTGTATCTTGCTTCTAAGACAGTACTCAGTCGTATGTGCTTCATAAAGTTCCGTTATTTCTTTGTAATTTATCAGTTTATAGTTTTGAAAGTTGTATGTTTATTCCGCTCTGATCGGGAGGGCACTGTGCCCTTGACCCACGTTATGATATGACGTCGGTATAAAAACGTTGTTGGTTATTGCATATGAATATTGCAACGTCTTTAGCCAAATTATCATAATCAACACTCGCCAAAGTTATAATCCTAAGAGAAACTGAAACAGATCTTCGTATTCCATAAACAAATCTGTAATCAGAGAAGACGAGCGAGTGCAATGCTCGTTACCTTCACTGAATAATAAGTAACAGATCGTTGAATTTGGCCACTGTGCGCAACGATAACACCATCAGTCAGAACAACAAACTTAGGTGTACAATATGCTATATTTTTTATTAGCGGGTTGCCTAACTATAGCAAAGTTGTAGGACAATTAAAGGACCTTCATATTTAAGTCAAGCCTGCTTATAACAGATTTTAATTTGTTCTAAGTGATAACACAGAGGAAAGGTCTCTAGAAGCTCGACTGAATTTACACAAAATGATGCTAACACTGTGGGGAGGTGCCTAATTATTCGGAAGAATGCATGGAGGAAACGCAACTTCGTGTGGAACTTGCGAATTCCAAGTTATGTAACAAAAACACAAATTAAAAGTCACAAATCAAATTGGACAAGAGAACAAGTAAGTAGCGGGCTTCTCATCATACGTATCGCACTACCGCTAACTTCGCCATTTGCATTCCCCAAGATCAGTAGAGCATGCAACCGTCAGCACCCGACAGTGGTCTCGGGCCAAATCTACACGAATCTTAGTTCTGGCTCGTCAAATCTCTACTTTCACAAAAGAACTCTACAAGCATGGGACACCAATGTGATGGATGAGAATATCGCTTATTTCACGAAAAAAAGGGCGAACGCAGCAGGACTTAGCGTAAAAAACACACAATAACAAACACGTAGTTGGTACCAGCCTGGTCGGACGAGACTCGCTTCAAATTTATCGAGTGGACGGACGTCCGGGTATGGAGACAGCCTCACGAATCCATGGGCGCTGCATGTCAGCAGGGCACTGTTCACCGAGGCTCTGTAATGGTGTGGGGCGTGTGCAGTTGGAGTGATGTGGAACCCCCCCCCCCCCCCCCCCCCATATGTCTAGAGTCTAGATACGACTCTGACACGTGACGCGCACATAAGCATCCTGTCTGATCACCTGCATCCATTCATGTCCATTGTTCATTCCGACGGACTTGGGCAATTCCAGCAGGACAGTGAGACATCTCATACGTCCAGAACTGCTAGAGAGTTGCTCCAGGAACACTCCTCTGAGTTTAAACACTTCAGGTGGCCACCAGACTCCCTAGCCATGAACATTATGGAGCATATCTGGGGTGCCTTGCAACGTGCTGTTCAGAAGAGATCACCACCCCTTCGTAGTCTTACGGATGGACAGCCCTGTAGGATTCATGGAGTCAGTTACCTCCAGCACTACTTCAGACATTAGTCGACGCCATGCTTCGTAGTGTTGCGGCACTTCCGCGTGCTCACTGGGGCCCTACACGAAATTAGTCAGGTGTACCAGTTTCTTTGGCTCTTCAATGTACATCCACTTGAACCTACTAACTGTAATTTAGCCTTGGACTCCCTCTACAGTTTGTACTAACACCTCATTCCACTATCAAACTAACTATTCCACGATGCCTCAAGATGTGTTCCAGCAACAAACCCATTCCTTCAGTCAAGATGTGTCACACAGATCTCTTCGACTCACTTCAGTTCCTCTTCTACAGGTACTCAAGTTACGCATCCAACCATAAGCATTATTCTTTAGAAGCTTCTTTTTTGCACTGTTTACTGTACATATGTCGCGAACATACAAGGGTAAACACCAAACACCTTAGAAAAGACTTCCTAAAGCATAAATCTAGATTTGATGTCAACACATTTCTCTTTTTCAAGAAAAATTTTCTTGCCATTCACAGTCTACATGTTATATCGTCTTTATTTATGTCGTCGACAGTTATTATGCAGCCCAAACAACAAAATTCGTCTAGCACTGAGGACTGACCAACGGATCCGGTTAACTGGTGAGTACATGTTATCGAATAGTGGACCCACTCCAGTTATAATAGATACTAATGCAGGAGGTGACAAATAAATAGGAAGACTGTCAGATGAAAACGGAGTGAGCGGGCATTTGAGCGGAGTTTGGCTGGTCTGTGAATGCAGTAGCGTGATGAGGAAATCGTAGTTTCCGATTGATGGGCTCCCTCCAGTCACCTACGGTGGTATCAGACACATAGGAGGTGCTGAAGAAACGGGTGAGGTGTCATTTGACGAAATGCAGACGGGCAATCATTGGCAGCCTGCATTCCGATATACTTTATGTCTCATACAGAGAATCCGGTAAAACGAAGTTTATAGAGATTTTAGAATAATTCCTGCGCAAGTGCTTAAGCGAAGAATGGAGGCTGAAGAAACAACAGCATTCATTACAAGTCTGAGTCAGTACCGAGTGTTATAACCGTGGAAAATCAAGGACAGCATTTACGCTGTACGTCACCTCTAACCAGCATAAGAAACAGATCGTAAAACACAATGACGATACTGTTACACGCATGTTGTTCTCTGCCTGGCCTTGGTAAACTAATTGATACCAAAATAGAACTCTTTAAAAATTATCGTTATTGAGCCTCTTTTTGGCTCTTGGCCAGATAAGACAACCTCACGGTTGCAGCAGATATCTGAATAAGTCTTATTGTAGAAGGGGCCGCATCCTGCATAAGTAAAAATAGCAGCAACAGTGTATTATCTCTAATGATCACTATATTGTAGAATAGCTGTGTAACAATTAAGAAGGACTTTAGACATACTCGAGCATATTAATTTTTATTATTCTGCTATGGTCGTAATTACAAGAGAATTTCACGATGCAACAGTGGCGAACTTACAACCCCCAGCCGCACACGCCAAATATAGTGACAGGAAAATGACTTCTGATTCATTATCAGCATGGCAGTAGCATTCTCCGTACTCACTTATGGTGATCAGCACAGTAAGTCACAGTGATTACAGTTCCTCTATAGTGCATAGTGTAACAGAAAACGAATTGTACTGAAGTGGCACTTGTTAGGCCCTAGGACACATCGCACGGTTACCTGCCCACGGCAACCGTAGATATACAATGAAGGAAATAAAATCGGAACGCTAAGAAGGAGAACTGCGTCATAAAGGCAACTGAAATATGCTTAAGAGTGGCGCTGATAGCGTCATTATGAGCCTGCAAATCAGGTTAGCTTTAAATAGAAGCTGTAACGGTCGTCAGAGTTAGTTAGCTTTCAGATTGGACGCGGTGAGCTGATTTTAGTCAAGAATGCGTTTAAGCCGAGAAAGACGCCAATATCAACACTTCACTTTGTTTGAATGAGTTCATGTAATAGGGCTACAAAAAGCTCGATATTCCTTATATGATAATGCAGAAAGACTTGACAGGAATGAATGTGATTGCGGGCGGGAGTGGTCACGAGGATGTACGATTGCATGGAGATCGGCCTCTTGATGGCCACGTGACACTACCTAGAGGGAAGACCATCGTGTTTAACGTATGACTGTGGCGCATAGTACCGCATCTGCAGCGGTAATTTCAGCAGCAATTGGCACCACAGAGACAAATGAACTGCAACAAATCAGTTACTTCGAGGACAGCTCTGAGCCAGATGCAGTGTAGCGTGCATTCCACTGCCAACAAACCACTGACATTTGCGACTTCACTGGCGTCAAGCGAGAGCTCATTGGAGGGTGGGGTGGAGGTATGTCATATTTTCTGATGAAAGCTGGTTCTGCCTCGGTGCCAGTGATGGCTGTTTGTTGGTCAGGGCCTGAAACCAACCTGCCTCTACGCTAGACACATTGGACCTACGCATGGAGTTATGGTATGGGTGCAATTTTGTATGACAGCTGGATAGCTTTCGTGGTTGTCCAAACCACCCTCACAGAAAATTTGTATGCCGATCTGGTGAAACGACCTGTTGTGCTGTCATTCATGAACAGCATTACAGGGAGTACTTTCCAGCAAGGTAACGCTCGCCCACAAACTGCTAACTGTATAGAGTGTCGACATGTTGGCTTTGCCTGCTCGATCACCTGATCTGTCTCCAGTCGAGCATATGTGGGACAGAACGGTGTGGCAACTCCAGAGTCATCCACACACATTAACGGTTCCTGTACTGACCGACTAAGTGTAAAAGGCTTGGAAATGCATCCCTGAATCTGACAACCTACATCTGTACAACACCGAGCGAGGTGACGGAGTGGTTAGCACACTGGAGGCGCATTCGGGATGACGATGGTTCAATCCCGCGTCCGGCCATCCTGATTGAGATTTTCCTTAATTTCCCTAAATCACTCCAGGCAAATGCCGGGATGGTTCCTTTGAAAGGGCACAGCCGATTTCCTTCCCCGTCCTTCCCTAATCCGATGAGATCGATGGCCTCGCCGTCTGGTCTCTTCCCGCAAGCAACCCAACCCCACCTGTACAACACAATATCTGTTCATTTGCATGCTTGTATTTAACATTCCGGCTGTTACACCGGCTATTAATGTACAAGAATTTCACATTTGCAATGGCTTATCTCGCGCTTTCTTTAACAAGGGATATTGTATTGTTAATCCCATAAAATACGTCACCTAGGCAAACGTAATTCCGAAATTTCATTATTCTAAATTAATTATTTGTTGGTGTGGCGACTTTTTGCTATCAGTGTAATACTCTACGGTTACATTTCTGTTGTCAGCATACGCCAGATGAGTGGTATTTTTCATATCAAATTTTGGCTGTAATAAAACTGCCTTGGTAAATTTGTGCCTTCTTGGTGAGCCTGTTTACGAGATCACAAGTGGAGCTGATTTGAATGAGTGCAGGAATCAAGACTGGAGTTTCATAAATGAAAAATACTGGATTCCTCCTAATCGGTCGTACGTATGACATAGGTATGCGACAACTCGAGATGTTGACAGAAATCGGTTATAAAGTACATGAAATCCAAAAATTTACATGTTGAAACAGAGGGGAAAGGGAGGATCCAAGTCGGAAACCATAGTTGCCAGCGTCTCAATCAGCTTCTGTCGAGGCAATCCAATCCTCTATTCTACACTCCTGGAAATTGAAATAAGAACACCGTGAATTCATTGTCCCAGGAAGGGGAAACTTTATTGACACATTCCTGGGGTCAGATACATCACATGATCACACTGACAGAACCACAGGCACATAGACACAGGCAACAGAGCATGCACAATGTCGGCACTAGTACAGTGTATATCCACCTTTCGCAGCAATGCAGGCTGCTATTCTCCCATGGAGACGATCGTAGAGATGCTGGATGTAGTCCTGTGGAACGGCTTGCCATGCCACTTCCACCTGGCGCCTCAGTTGGACCAGTGTTCGTGCTGGACGTGCAGACCGCGTGAGAAGACGCTTCATTCAGTCCCAAACATGCTCAATGGGGGACAGATCCGGAGATCTTGCTGGCCACGGTAGTTGACTTACACCTTCTAGAGGACGTTGGGTGGCACGGGATACATGCGGACGTGCATTGTCCTGTTGGAACAGCAAGTTCCCTTGCCGGTCTAGGAATGGTAGAACGATGGGTTCGATGACGGTTTGGATGTACCGTGCACTATTCAGTGTCCCCTCGACGATCACCAGAGGTGTACAGCCAGTGTAGGAGATCGCTCCCCACACCATGATGCCGGGTGTTGGCCCTGTGTACCTCGGTCGTATGCAGTCCTGATTGTGGCGCTCACCTGCACGGCGCCCAACACGCATACGACCATCATTGGCACCAAGGCAGAAGCGACTCTCATCGCTGAAGACGACACGTCTCCATTCGTCCCTCCATTCACGCCTGTCGCGACACCACTGGAGGCGGGCTGCACGATGTTGGGGCGTGAACGGAAGACGGCCTAACGGTGTGCGGGACCGTAGCCCAGCTTCATGGAGACGGTTGCGAATGGTCCTCGCCGATACCCCAGGAGCAACAGTGTCCCTAATTTGCTGGGAAGTGGCGGTGCGGTCCCCTACGGAACTGCGTAGGATCCTACGGTCTTGGCGTACATCCGTGCGTCGCTGCGGTCCGGTCCCAAATCGACGGGCACGTGCACCTTCCGCCGACCACTGGCGACAACATCGATGTACTGTGGAGACCTCACGCCCCACGTGTTGAGCAATTCGGCGGTACGTCCACCCGGCCTCCCGCATGCCCACTATACGCCCGCGCTCAAAGTCCGTCAACTGCACATACGGTTCACGTCCACGCTGTCGCGGCATGCTACCAGTGTTAAAGACTGCGATGGAGCTCCGTATGCCACGGCAAACTGGCTGACACTGACGGCGGCGGTGCACAAATGCTGCGCAGCTAGCGCCATTCGTCGGCCAACACCGCGGTTCCGGGTGTGTCCGCTGTGCCGTGCGTGTGATCATTGCTTGTACAGCCCTCTCGCAGTGTCCGGAGCAAGTATGGTGGGTCTGACACACCGGTGTCAATGTGTTCTTTTTTCCATTTCCAGGAGTGTATAAGATACTGATCCAGCCAGTAGTGTTGTATGAACGTCGTACATGGAAGTACCCAAAAACTGGATGGAGCCATCTACTCGATTTTTAGCCGAAGTTTCTAGCACAATCTTTTGCATAGTAGTCAACTTGGTTGCAGGAGAACGGGGCATTAAGCACAACCGCGTACTGGAGAAACTACCCCCACTGCAGGACTTGAGAAAGAATTTACTGAACCGTTCTCCAGACTGAATACCATTAATTCGAAGTTCTATGTAGAGATAAACATGAAAAAGACAAAACTAATGCTTATCCATGGGCAAGGTTTATACAAAATCCTACTCACGGGTTGCTTAAAGGACCTGGAACTAGTTAATGGAGGTGTATATCTACGATCTCTGATCAATGATACAGGAGATAAGAGGACAAATCATCCTTGACCGAGCCGCAGTGGTTAAACTCATTGAGATTGGCAGAAATGGGCAACACCCAAAGTAACGAAGACGCTCTTGCTGCAATCGTTAGTGTTCTCTGTGTTCTTGTAGGTCTGCTCGACTTCAGTGATAAGAGCCGAATTGATACCTTCGAGATGTGATACTGGAGGAAGATGTTATTCATGCCATGGGCATAGAGAAGGACCAATGCTTGCATTACTTAAGAACTTAACTTCACAAGAAGTTTAACTTCCCATGTAAATCAAAGCTACTTCCAGTTGCTTGGGCACATTTTGAGAAGAAAAGATAATTTAGTGTAGACCGCCTTGTAAGGCAAAATCGAAAGAAGAAGACCCCGAGAAAGGACGATCTCAAACTGATTTTATATTTCTACATTTACAGAAAGCTTCTGACACCATCCTTCACAATACACATCTCATCAAACTGCGTGTTTACGGAGTATCATCTCAGTTCTGCAACTGGATTCGCGATTTCCTGTCACAAACGTCACAGTACGTAGTAACTGAGGAAAAATCGAGTAAAACATAAGCGATGTCTGACGTTCACCAAGAAGGTGATGTTCCTAATCCATATAAACGACTTAGGAGACAATCTGAGCAGCTTTCTTGCAGATGACGCTATCATTTATCGTCTAATAAAGTCATCAGAAGAGTAAAAACAACCGCTAACTGACTTAGGCACGATATCTGTATGGTTCTAAAAGTGGCAATTGCCTCTGAATGAGGAAAAGTGTGAGGTCATCCACATGATACTAAAAGAACACCGTTAAATTTCGATTGCACGATAAATCACACAAATATAGAGGTTTTCAGTTCAACTAAATATCTAGGAACCACAATTACGAACAACTTAAGTATATATAATGTCGTGGAGAAGACTAATCAAAGATTGAGTTTAATTGCCAGAACACTTAGAAGACGAATCAGGGTTCCTAGAGAGACTGCCTGCACTAAGCTTGTTCGTCCTCTCCTGGAGTATTTCTGTGTCATATGAGATCTTTACCAGATAGGTATGTCGGAGAACATCGAAAAAGGCCGGAGAAGGACAACTCGGTTTGTATGATCGTGAAATAGTGAAGAGTGTATCACGGATATGACACGCGAGTTTGGGCAGAAATCATTAAAAAAAGACATTTTTGCGGCAAGATCTTGTCAGAAATTTCAGTATGCAGCTTTCTCCTCCGAATGTGAAAATATTTTACTGCCAGCAGCCTGCATATGGCGAACAAAATAAGAGAAATCAGAGCTCCTACGGAATAATTCAAGTATTCATTTTTACCAGGCACTGTTACAGAGTGCAGAGGTAGAGAAATAGTCTTGAAGACAGATTAAAGAACACTGTGATAGGCACTTAAATGTGTGAATTGCACTGTAGTCACGTAGATGTAGATGTAAACGTAGACGTAGAAAAGCAGAAATTAAGTAGATGGGTGTGGATAATTGGTTCAATCGAAGAGATTACTGACCTACTTCTTCGCACTGTACACTGTCCAGTCACATTAATGTGACCACTGCCTATGTTCGAAGTCAACGTGCAATTAACCACTCACACACGGCAGGTGGCAGCACTAGCAGTGGAGGGAACATAAAATGTGTCGGGAGGGGGGGGGGGGGGACGCAGAAAACAGTGCAGTCGTTGTCGTAACGCGGAAACGGAGCGATTCATCTGACGTCCAAAAGCGAGTGATCATTGGCTTTCGGGCCAAGGCCGAAAGTGTTACGGCCTAAAGTCAAGCTGCGGCACGCCAGTCGGGAACGAGAGAGAAGAGATGACTGTGCTAAGACGTCAGCCAATCGCACACTGACCGAACCCTTTCCAGGACAACAACACGGCAGTAGCGGCCCCTGTGTGAAAGGACATAAGCGCGGCGCCCGACTGTTCGCGGCCCAATTGAAAAGTAGCTTTAAGACTAGAAACTTGAAATAGAAGCGTCAACTCAAATCACTTGCTTGTACCATCTACGTAACACGGACTTAGTATTGTTTATACTGAAGAACATTGCATATTTTACATGTCGCCCTTTGCTTCTGTGTAATTAACAAAGTTAGGTGTTGTATTCCTTTCGTTTTGTGATAAAGCTCATTAATACGATTTGTTTGAATGTTGTCTGGCTTTCGAGGAAGCAAGTTTCCTAGACGCCACATATTTGCCATCTAGGCTGGATTTAACAGGAAGAATTTCCGAAAAGGCTAAGTTTGTAAACTGTTCGAGTGCTACCATGATTAAAGTATAACCTGCACGGCAAAATGGCGCACCAGAAACGAGCGCCATCGGCCCTATGTGACAGGGGTGAATGACAACGCAGAGATGTGTACGTGGGAATAGACGTGAAACTGTTGAGGAGCTGACCATCCAGACGAAACAAGAGGCTACCAACAGCGTCTCCTTAACGACCCTTCAGCGAACGTTGCTACATAGGAGTCTCCGCAGCAGGTGGCTGGACATGCACCCACACTGACTGCTGTTCATCAGCGACGAAGACTGGAAATTGCACGTCAGTGCTGCAACCGGACGTCCATCCAGTGACAACAGGTGGCCTTTTCAGATGAATCACGGTTCATTCTCCACCGGACGTTGTCGTGTAGGGCGTGAAACGTGTGAAAGTAAACACCTTGCAATTAGTAGATTGACTAATCATGATAATTAATGGGAGTATGCGACCGGAACGATTTGAAGTGGAATGATCACATAAAATTAATTGTTGATAAGGCAGGTGCCAGGAGGTGGTTTACAAAACACTCGTTCGTCCTATACTTGAGTATTGCTCATCAGTGTAGGATCCGTACCAGGTCGGGTTGACAGAGGAGATAGAGAAGATCCAAAGAGGAGCGGTGCGTTTCGTCACATGGTTATTTGGTAAGCGTGATAGCGTTACGGAGATGTTTAGCAAACTCAAGTGGCAGACTCTGCAAGCGAGGCACTCAGCATCGCGCTGTAGCTTGCTGTCCATGTTTCGCATGTTTCGAGAGGGTGCGTTTCTGGATGAGGTATCGAATATATTGCTTCCCCCTACTTATACCTCCCGAGGAGATCACGAATGTAAAATTAGAGAGAATGGAGCGCGCACGGAGGCTTTCGGGCAGTCGTTCTTCCCGCGAACCATACGCGACTGGAACAGGAAAGGGAGGTAATGACAGTGGCACTTAAAGTGCCCCCCGCCACACACCACTGGGTGGCTTGCGGAGTATAAATGTAGATGTAAATTTAGATGTAGATGTAGATGTAGATTATGGTCTATGGAATGTTTTCATAGCTTTCCCTGTTTGATATCATTATTGTGAAAGGCAAAATGAATCAATACAAGTATGTATCAATCCTTGGGGAACATATTCAGACTCTCGTGAGGTGATCACATTACTGTGACTGGATAGTGTATTAAGAAGACCTGAAAATCACTGCGGGTCGAGATATGTCTACTCTCAGCAATGAGTAGATTCACTAATTATGATAATTAATGGGAGTAAACAGTTTAGATGTGCATATCATGTTCGCGTTACTTTGACTTTTAAAAATACTGGGTTTAGTGGAATTAGGCAACCTGATAGGGCAAGAAAAAGATGTGAGTGAGGGCATCCGGGAATGTCCGAGACGGATGGGTATGGGAGATGACTGGAGGCAGGAAGCAGCAGGCAGTTTCAGTTGAACAGCAGCCTTGTATCAGTGGGCAGTCCGCTGGGCGCGATCGTAGAATGACGACGATGTTTCCGTTTCCTTGGCTCAACTGTTTTCGCCCTGCATCGTTCTTAACTGCCACAAGAGCGCCCTTTGTACAGGGGCTTGTGTGTTATGACACAGCAGGCTGCGAATTCCGGGTCAGAGCGGCACGCGCCAGGCGGCACAGATTGCTGATTTGCTGCAACCAGGTCGCCTGGGTGGAGCCGCCACGTAAAAACACACGCCCACCTCTCCTCAGCCGCCGCACTCGTTGTCTCCCAACAGTTCTGCGAGCGTTTCAGTTTTTTTGCTAATTCACTTCCAGCAACAGGCGTAAGTAGCACAGGCATGGTATAAACACTAAAAACCAATCCGCAGACCGAAAGTGAGGAGAGGGGGTGGTGGAATTGTTTAATACAAGCCATTGAGGAATGCACGGAACTATGATTTTCAACAAATACTTATGTTTTTGTAAGTGAAAACCTGTTATAATTTTTATCATAACTGAAAATAGAAAAAATACCTAATCAAGGCCTTTTGTTACATTGTAAAATGTTAATTACATCCTGAGTAATTTGTAACGTAAGGTTGACTCTTGAGTAACTCCTCAGCAGTTCAGTCCGAATTAGTTAGGGATACAAAAACAACAGTGATGTAACGTAGGTACGGAAGAGACATGAACAGCACGTTACATCCACATGCTAACATTTTTACTAGCCTTTTTCTCTGAAGAATACTGTACGGCACTGATTTGTTAGAAGAAAATGTACTTTAACTCGAGAATGTAAATAAACTTACAAATTTGTTTTTTTGCTTCCAATTACAGAAAGTAAAAGTGTGTGGCCTGAAATTTCAAGCCAATAAATGTTGAAAGTGGTGTCCGTCGTTTGCTGCACACATTTGCAATCTACCGCGTAATGAATGTCTTACACGACGCAGTACATCTGGTGTAATGTTGCCACAGGCTGCCTCAATACGACGTTTCATGTCCTCTGGGGTTGTAGGCACATCACGGTACACGTTCTCCTTTAACGTACCCCGCAGAAAGACCAAGAGAACGGGCTGGCCAATTCATGACTCCGCCACGTCCTACGAAACGCCCGTCGAACATTCTCTCAAGCGTCAGCCTAGTGTTCACTGCAGAATGTGCAGGAGCACCATCTTATTGATACCACATACGTCTACGCGTTTCGAACAGGAGATTTCCTAGCAATGTTGGCAGATCATTTTGTAGAAATTGTATGTATTTTGCAGCTGTTTGGATACCTTCAATTAAGGGAGGACCAATGAGATGGTCGCCGATTAGTCCCCACCATACATTTACATTCCGCGGTCGCTGTCGCTCTAGCTGTCGAAGCCAGAGAGGATTGTCTATTGACCAGTAATGCATGTTTCGTAAATTCACTGCACCGTGGTTTGTGAAACCTGCTTCATCGGTAAACAGGTATAACTGCAACTCATTATCTGTTAATGCCCATTGACAGAAATTCACTCGAATTTTAAAGTCACCTCCATGTAATTGCTGATGCAACGACACATGATATGGGTGAAATTTGTGACTATGAAGTATGCGCATTACACGCAACTCAAGGTCTGAGCTTTCAAGCGTCAATTCTACGTTACAAATTACTCCCGATGTACTTAACATATTACAATGTAACAAACAACACTGGTTAAGAATTTGTTTCTATTTGCAGTTGTGCTAAAAATAATAACAGGTTTCCATTTTTTTTAAAAAAAACATACGTATGTGTTAAAAACATACTTCCGTGCAGCCCCTCTCCTCACTTTCGGTCTGTGGAATTGGTTATTCACTGTTTGTTGTGGTTTGGGAGGTGTTTCCAGTGGTAATGTTAGGAGACTCACCATGCGCCAAAGAAACTGGTATAGGCATGCGTATTCAAATACAGAGATACGTAAACAGGCAGAAAACGGCGCTGCGGTGGGCAACGCCTATATGAGAGAACAAAGGTCTCATGCAGATGTTACATCGGTTACTGCTGCTACAGTGGCAGGTTTTCAAAATTTAAGTGAGCTGGACCGTGGTGTTACAGTCGGCGCACGAGCTATGGGACAAAGCATCTCCGAGACAGCAATGAAGTGTGGATTTTCCCGCACGACTATTTCACCGAGTGTACTGTGAGTATAAGGAATCCGGTAAAACATCAAATCTCCGACATCGCTATGGCCGGAGAAAGATCCTGCAAGAACGGGACCAACGACGAGTGAAGAGAATCGTTCAATGTGACGGAAGTGCAACCCTTCAACAAATTGCTACCTATTTTAGCGCTGCGAACCATTCAACGAAACATCATCGATATGGGCCTATGGAGGCGAAGGACTACTCGTCTACCCTTGATGACTGCGCGACACAAAGCTTTACTCCTCGCCTGGGCCCGTCACCACCGACATTGCACTATTGATGACTGGAAACATGTTGCTGGTCTGACGAGTCTCGTTTCAAATTGTATTGAGCGGATGGACGTGTACGGGTATGGAGAAAACCTCATGAATCTATGGACCCTGAATGTTCAGCAGGGGACTGTCAAGCTGGAGGCGTCACTGTAATGTTATGAGTCGTGTAAAGTTGTAGTGATATGGGACTGCTGATACGACTCTGACAGGTGACACGTACGTAAGGATGCAGTCTGATCACCTGCATGCATTGATATTCACTGTGAATCCCGACGGACTTGGTCAATTCGACCTGGTCAACGCGACACGCCACACGTCCAGAATTGCTACAGAGTGGCTCCAGGAACACTCTTCTGATTTAAACATTTCCTCTGACCACCAAGCTCCCCAGACATGAACATTATTGACCATATTTGGAATGCCTAGCAACGTGCTGTTCAGAAGAGATCTCTACCCCCTCGTACTTTTGCGGATTTATGGACAGCCCTGCAGGATTCACGGTGTCAATTCCCTCCAGTGCTACTTCGGACATTAGCCGTCGTGTTGCAGCACTACACGATATTACGCAGGTGTACCAGTTTCTTTGGTCTCTGAGTATATATATAGCGCGTTGAGTCGTCAGTCTCCTGCTTCACGAGTACCTCTCCTCCACCAACCACTTAATCTTAGAGTTGCACTTGTCCTCAACGTCCTCCATTATTTTGTCGATATGTCCCAAACTTTATTTCCTACATAGCTCTTGCCCTCTTAATTCCTCCATTGCCGTGGAAGTTATTTCCTGGTTCTGTCATCCTGTCCCTTCTTCTAGTTAGTATTTTCCAGATATTCCTCCCCTCCACGATTGTGCGTAGAACTCCCTCATTTCTTATCTAATTAGCCCAGTTAATTTTCAGCATTCTTGTGTAACAACACATCTCGAACGCATCGATTCTGTTCTTCCCCTTCTGTTCCGGTTTACTCAAAAGCCAAGAATCACTGCCATAGAGTGCCGTGTGTCAGACATACAATCACAAAATTTTTTTTTCTTAAATTAATACTTGTGTTTGATGCTAGTAGACTTATCTTATGGGCCAGCGGTCTCTTTGCCTTCTGCTTCTTAAAGGCTAATCGTTTCGTTTGCCATCCGTTAATGTGCTTCCAAGGTTGCAGAATTCCTCCATTTCTGCTAATTCATCTTCTCCAAGTTTAATGTCCGCTGTTTAGTTAGTTACATGTACCATGGATCATAATTGTAAGCTCTTGCTAAGCAACGAATCAGCCTAACTCTTATAGTAGACTGCTGGAGCAATAAGTATGACAACTTGCTGACTTTTTACATAATTGTCTTAAGCTATTTCTTACATACACTGATTACATACTCAAAAATTCTTCTGTGAAGCAGAATGAGTTGCGAAACAGAGATAATTTCATTTGTGTTTGAAGTTAATTTTGTTATTTAGTAATTTCTTTGCATCACTGACTAGGTGCGGAAAGATTTTTTTATGGCTGAATACCACACTCCGTCCTCTGCTGCACTGTCGCTGAGTGTTCACAGTGGAAATCATATGATGCTATTAGTGAATAAAAACAGGAACAGTAAGTTTGCTTTTTGACATTTTAATCTCCAGAATCTGATATCAAAAGTTACAGAGTTGAGAAGTGTAAGAAGATCGGTAACATGTGACTCGGCCGGCCTGAGTGGCCGAGCGGTTCTAGGCGCTCCATTCCGGAACCGCGCTGCTGCTACAGTCGCAGGTTCGAGTCCTGCCTCGGGCATGGATTTGTGTGATATCCTTAGGTTAGTTAGGTTTAAGTAGTTCTAAGTCTAAGGGACTGATGACCTCAGATTTTAGGTCCCATAGTGCTCAGAGCCATTTGAACCATGTGACTTGCAGTTCAGTTTCGCATATATGAATACAGACAGGATTTACAATACTTTCTTTCATTTGATGATTTACCCTTATAGATCATTTCTGTTGGTTGTGCTCAGGTCTTGTCCAGTACTGAATTGAGTGAATTATGTATTATCTAAGTTCAGCGACAGTCCATTCGCAGAGAATCAGTTTTCAAGTTTCAAGAACATTTTATTTCCTTTTTCAAATGTCGAAATTTCTTCTTTAGGTTTGATTATAGTAGGTCATCGTCAGCAAAGTGAAGTATTTCTGTTTATCGTACATACGGTGGACGATTATTTATACTTAAAAAGAAGAAGATTTGACACGATATCGATCTCTGTGGCATATCTGTAATAATTTTTCGCTCTTCCGAACACGCTGTTTCGTCGTGTACACTTCCTGCGATTCTCTAATAAGACAGTTTGCATCCTTTTAGTTAGATGGGATAGTCGCGCGGGATTATTAGCCGAGCGGTCTCAGGCGCTGCAGTCATGGACTGTGCGGCTGGTCCCAGCGGAGGTTCGAGTCCTCCCTCGGGCATGGGTGTGTGTGTTTGTCCTCAGGATAATTTAGGTTAAGTAGTGTGTAAGCGTAGGGACTGATGACCTTAGTAGTTAAGTCCCATAAGATTAAAAAAAAAGTTAGATGGGATAAATAGCGGTTTCCTACAAGATCTCTGGTACTTGCCGGCCGGTGTGGCTGAGCGCTTCTAGACGCTTCAGGCTGGAACCGCGCGACCGCTACGGTTGCAGTTTCGAGTCCTGCCTCGGGCATGGATGTGTGTGATGTCCTTAGGTTAGTTAGGTTTAAGTAGTTCTAAGTCTAGGGGACTGATGACCTCAGATGTTAAGTCCCATAGTGCTCAGAGCCACGTGAACCATTTGAGCCATCTCTGGCAATACAAGATCTCTGGCAATACATTGCGGATGGCTAAGTATTTTATGTTGAGTGATGGTTATTATCGTTCTTGCGCGCACAATCTTCTCCAGCACCTCTAAGAGAGCGGGTGGTGAGCCTGGTGAGTAATTATTAATATCTGTTACCTTTCTTTTAAAGGGGTCTGATAATAGCATATCTCAATTTGGGTGAAAATATCCGTTATGATACATATTCATTGCATTTGTGACTGATTATATTGCAATTCAGTAGAACAGTCTCGATAGCAACAGACATTTATTTTGGTTGACAACCTTTTTTGGTCTATAGTTTAGACCATCTCCAAGCCGTAAGCACTCCAATACAGCAGTAATACATTTTTCAGAGCCAGTTCTATAAAATTTAGTAATATGGATAAAAAACATCCGGAACAGAAGCTACAAAAATAACAAAAAAATACCCATGATGGCACCTGGTGGTTGCGTACGGCGGAAGATGGCTTATCAGTTTTGTGTACAGAGCACCCTGTATGGGCATTTGTATAAAATCGTTGAAAGCAGTCGTAGCAGAGATGGCTTATTGATTACCATGGAAACGGCTTGCCGGTATCGTTAGTTACGCTCCAGCGAAGAGTAGCACCACAGGCAACGTGGAAAAGGACGGAACGCTGAGGGGCGGCGGCAGTTATTCGACGGCTTGGAAGTCAATCGTCAAGTTTCAGCTTTGATAGACGATAGTACCGAAGAAACTGACTGCCACATTAATGCCTACAGTGGTCAGAAGAAACAACTGACGTAATCACTCCCAAGTACTATACACTAACGTCAAAGAATCTGACTATAAAACTGATAAGTGCTGGCTTCAGAATCTCGAGGTACTATTTAGCACTACACGAAATATTTCCTATAACATAATAGTACTGTATCCTTATAAAGAGATTCTGTGTGAGATAACACGAAATTAAGGTTTTCCATCCGCTTAAATAAAAAACAAAACGAAAAATCGTCACCACGTTTACTGGCGACAGAAAATCATCTAATAAAGGAAGCAGATGTGGTATATGTAAAATACGCGTTAGTTACATCAGTAAAAGAATGAATGACTGTTTGTCAACCAAGTAGTATTTATATTAGAGTTATGAAAATCCTTAGAAATTTAGCTAAAAAAATGAGAGAAATTAAGTGGCCATCTACAGGTATAGCCTTGATACTCTAATACGTACAACAATAATAGTCTTAACTGCTGCTGTTAGTTCCAGTAGTAATGGAGCTCCTGATTTCATTATTATAAAAATGTAAAGAGAAGGCTGCAGCAGTCTTAAAGTACATCGTCACACAGTGCAAAGAAGTATGTTTCCCTACAGTCACACTGTTCATTCAACGACGATTTACTTCTACATATACATCCACACTCCGCAAGCCACCTGACGGTGTGTGGCGGAGGGTACCTTGAGTACCTCTATCTCTTCTCCCTTCTATTCCAGTCTCGCATTGTTCGTGGAAAGAAAGATTGTCGGTATGTCTCTGTGTGGGCGCTAATCACTTTGATTTTATCCTCATGGTCTCTTCGCGAGATATACGAAGGAGGGAGCAATATACTGCTTGACTCCTCGGTGAAGGTATGTCCTCGAAACTTCAACAAAAGCCCACACTGACCTCCTTAGCGTCTCTCCCGCAGAGTCTTCCACTGGAGTTTATCTATCATCTCCGTAACGCTTTCGCAATTACTAAATGATCCTGTAACGAGGAGCGCTGCTCTTCGTTGGATCTTCTCTATCTCTTCTATCAACCCTGTCTGGCACGGATCCCACACCGGTAAACAGCATTCAAGCAGTGGGCGAACAAGTGTAATGTAACCTACTTCCTTTGTTTTCGGATTGCATTTGAGAGTCTCCCTTTTTCGTGTAGCTACTGTGCTTTCGTTACCCAATATTTCAGCTGCCATTATCGGTGCCTACGGTATCGTTTGTTTTTATGTTGCCGTCTTTACCATTTTTGCTTTCAATTGTTTTTGACTGGTTGTATATCTGTTGATGCAATTTTTGTGTGTGTAAGGAGCCAGAGAGAGAGAGGGAGAGAGAGAGAGGGAGGGAGGGAGGGAGGGAGGGAGGGAGAGAGAGAGAGAGAGAGAGAGAGAGAGACTGATGTTTGTCGACTGTTCTGATACTTTGTCATGCATATTTTCCATCACATGAGCTGCCTAGCTGTTGTTATATTCCTTCTTTCTGAGAGATGACTGTGTCTTTTGTTGTATTTAGAATATCATTATCTACTGTACTTTGAAAATGTTTGTTGCTTTATGTGTGATTCTGTGTTTGTATGTCACTGTGTATCACCTCTCCTTTCTTGTCACCATGTATGCATTGTGCAATCGATGCTCTGTCATTGTATGTGCTTGTTTGTGTGGGGTTTTGTTGTGTTATTGTTTGTGGCTAGATGTTTACTGTGTTTATTGATAGTATTTCTCATTTAATTTTGTGACTATATTACTACTGTAGCTACCATTCATGGCTCTTTCCGATGACGTCTAATTCTTTGTGGTCTTTTTCCGAGTTCAGTGGTTCTGTACCGATTCTATGTAGCATGTATCTGAATGCTACGTGTTTCAGTGAGTATGGATCATTTCAAGTCTGATGTATGACTGTGTCAGTTATTGCATGTTTACAGCACATTTCAAAATTATATTGGTTGTTACGCTTCTTCAATTTTTATATCTAAGAAATTTGTTCAATTGATATTTTTTTTTTTCATTTTGAAATTTATCTTTTTGTCTATTGTGTTTATGTCTGAAAGTAACTGATTAATTTTTATTGGTAGTTCATTGCTTAAACAAAGGATATAATACACGTATCTAAGCCTGCATAGAATGTTTTGTCTATTTGTAATAAAGTGTTTAAAAATCAGATTTTCATCGTGGTTTATGAAAAATGTTTGCTAGGTCTCCTGACACAGGGGAGCCTTTTGGCAGCCCTTCTTCTTGTAAATAATATTTGTTATTAAACTGAAAGTAGTCTTGCTCTGTTATCACTTCCAGAAATTTGTTTGTTTCTTTGAGGTGTTCATCTGGAAGCTGGTTGTTATCTTTCAGGTTTTGTTCTATGATACTTATTGTCTATTACCGGTGTGTTTGAAAGGTACTTGTGGTGGGATTTTTATATCTTTTATGAGTTGTAATAACTAAGAGATGATCCTTATAGTACTGTCATGTTTTATTTTACTGTTTTCAGATAATTTAAACAGCTGTCCTGCATATTCGGAACTGGGTGATACATGGCGTTTACAATGGTCTTACTGGATTGTTTGGTTTATGGATTTTTGTTTGGCATTGGAGGATGGATTCAGTGGGGTAACTATTATTCTTCCTTTTTCTTTGTCGAACAGTTTGTAGTCTTTTTTTTAATTTTTACCTTAATCTCAAATCATTTTTTTGGATCTGACTCCCATTGTTTATTATAATTTTACCAAATGAGAGCTTGTGTTTTGTCAGTATATTGTCGTCTGTTAATAGAACTACGATACTTTCTTTGTCTGCTTTAGAAATGATGCTTTCATTTTCTAGTTTCTTTCTGAGTTTTTGAGTGTTATGGATTCTACGTTCTTATTGTCATTTTGCTCTTTCATGCCTGTTATAATTTTATGTATTTCTTTGTATATGAGTTCTCTTGTTAGCACAATGTTCACATTGCTATTTTCACTTTCTTCTTCTTGTTTTAGAAGAGAAAAGTATTTTATACGGTTTTCTATGTCTTGTAACATTCTTTCGTATCCATATTACATTTAATCCTTTTCCTAGTTGCTCGTTTTCTTCGTTGTTTAGTCATGTGTCTGTGAGACTCATCAATCTCGAGTAAAATTGGTTGTCATAGAAATGCTACAGGTAAAGAAAAAACCAAAGGAGGCCATGTGCCCTTATCAGAGAAGGTAGGTGGAATAGAAAAACTGCTCTGAAGGTGTCGTGATATCATTTACAGGATGAACTTGCTACGTAACAGTCCCGCCGGGAGCACTGTGGCAGCAGGTTGAGCACCGTTTAAAATGCACGAAGTGGCCCATGCAAGCGCAGAGCTAGTCACGGCTCGGTCGCAGGAGGAGTGGGTCGTTTCCATTATTGAGGTGGGCGGTCATAACTCAGCAGCGTTACAATGGGGACAGGCACGGCTGCCAGCGCCGACATTCGCGAAGCCACTGACTGGAGAAACAAACGCCGCGAGACTCGTTTCGGCCATTGACGTCACGCCCAGTGTCTGCCAATCGTTGCGGCACGCGGTAATACACTGAATTTCTGCTGGCTTAGACCGCCAAGCACTCCAGGTCGCTTTACAACGATTTTTCGTGTATACTCGATCCCACAACACAAACTGTTCATATACTCGTGAATTTTTACGCCACCGATATAACTTGCATCGTTTGTTTTTTCTGGGTGGAAACCTCTGTCTCAAAATTCGTTTCACCACGGGAAAGCGCGATGTACCGTGACGCGTGTAACTGTGGGGGAGGGAGGGGGGGGAAGGGATAAAGATTAAGGTTTAACGTATTGTCATCGACGAGCCATCAGGGACGGAGCGCAGGCTCGCATTGGACAGAAATGGAGAAGGAAATCGGCAGTGCCAGTGCGCATACAAAGGCTCCATCCAGGCATCGAAGTGCACTGATTTAGGGAACTCACACACAAAATCTTCATCTGGTTGGATTTGATCCGCTGCTTCCCTAATATGGATCAATATGTACAGCTGCGCCGTTTTGCACAGCCATTCACAGTGGAGTCCAGTTGTGTGCACTGTATACACACACTACCTAATCAAAAGTATCTAGACACCTATTAGTGAGCTTTAATGTGTAGTGTGTCAGCCCTTTACCGTTATGAAATGGTTCAAATGGCTCTGAGCACTATGGGACTTCACATCTGAGGTCATGAGGCCCGTAGAACTTAGAACTACTTAAACCTAACTAACCTAAGGACATCACACACATCCATGCCCGAGGCAGGATTCGAACCTGCGACCGTAGTAGGCGCGCTCTTCCGGACTGAAGTGCCTAGAACCGCTCGGGCAATGCGGCCGGCTACCGTTATGACTGCTTGAACTCTTCTCGGAATATTTTCAATGAGATGTCTGACTGTCTGTGGAAGAATGGCGGTCCATTCTCCCTCAAGAGCTGAAACCAGGGCAGGTTGATGTTGGAATCTGTTCTGGAGCGAAGACGGCGTTCTGATTCATCCCGAAGGGTTTCCATTCAGATCTGTTTGGGATTCAGGACAGGTCAGTCAATTTCAGGAATATTATTGTCCACAAACCGTTGTATCACAGATGCTGATGTGCAACAGCGTGCATTGTGATGCTGACACAATCACTGTCTTCGAACTTTTCCTCTAATGTACCGGCTGATCAAAAAGTGAGTATAAATTTGAAAATTAATAAACCATGGAATAATGTAGATAGAGAGGTAAAAATTGACACACATGCTTGGAATGACATGGGGTGTTATTAGAACCAAAAAAAGACAAAGTATTGCTAGACGCGTGAATGATCTCTTGCGCGCGTCGTTTGGTAATGATCGTGTGCTCAGCCGCCACTTTAGTCATGCTTGGCCTTCCAGGTTCCCAGACCTCAGTCCGTGCGATTATTGGCTTTGGGGTTACCGGAAGTCGCCAGTGTATCGTTATCGTCCGACATCTCTAGGGATGCTGAAAGAAAACATCCGACGCCAGTGCCTCGCCATAACTCCGGACATGCTTTACAGTGCTGTTCACAACATTATACCTCTACTACAGCTATTGTTGAGGAATGATGGTGGACATATTGAGCATTTCCTGTAAAGAATATCATCTTTGCTTTGCCTTACTTTGTTATGCTAATTATTGCTATTCTGATCGGACGAAGCGCTATCTGTTGGGCATTTTTTGAACGTTTGTATTTTTTTGGTTCTAATAAAACCCCATGTCATTCCAAGCATGTGTGTCAATTTGTACCTCTGTATCCACATCATTCGGTGATTTATTCAGTTTTCAAATTTGCACTGACTTTTTTGATCACCTGATACTTGACGGTTGACACTGCATATGTTGGCAGACAACGTTCTCCCGCCATTCGTCAAATCCAAACCCTTCCATCGGATTGCCCAGTACATGCCGTAATTCATCGCTTCGATTAACACTTTTCAGTCACGCACTGCTCAGTGTCGGTGCTCCTTTACACCACATGAAGTGTCGCTTAACCACAGATATGTGTAGCGTACGACGTGCTGCTCGCCCACTGTACCCCATTCTTTTGAGCCCCTTGCACACAGTCTTTGTGCTAGCTGTGTTGCAGGAAGAACTTTGGAAATCATGATTGATTCCTTCCGCTTATTTCTTGCGATTTTCCGCAACCACGCTCTGCAGTGTTCGCCAGTCCCAGCCCGCCAGTACATGAGGTCTATTTGGTCACGGTTTAGCTGTTGCTGTACCTTCGTGTTTTCACTTCACACTCACATCACCAACAGCCGACTTGAGCAGCTACAGAAGTGTTGGGGTGTACGTGATGGATCTGTTACGCAGGTGACATCCAACGCCTAGTCCACGTTCAGAGTAGCTGAGCTCTCCTGACCGCCCCATTCCGGTGTTACTACAGTACTCCCCGCCTCCTGTTACACTGGCCTGTCGGCCTCTCTTAACGTCTAGTGATCAATTCCGCATTACGGTCTCTAGAAGAGCGAAGCGTTCCAAAGGATTGGAAAAGGACACAGGTCATCCCCGTTTTCAAGAAGGGACGTCGGACAGATGTGCAGAACCATTGACCTATATCTCTAACGTCGATCAGTTGTAGAATTTTGAAACACGTATTATGTTCGAGTATAATGACTTTTCTGGAGACTACAAATCTACTCTGTAGGAATCAGCATGGGTTTCGATACAGACGGTCGTGTGAAACCCAGCTCGCGCTATTCCTCCACGAGACTCAGAGGGCCATAGACACGGGTTCCCAGGTAGATGCCGTGTTTCTTGACTTCCGCAAGGCGTTCGATTCAGTTCCCCACAGTCGTTTAATGAACAAAGTAAGAGCATATGGAGTTCTTAGATAACAGAACGCAGCATGTCATTCTCAATGGAGAGAAGTCTTCCGAAGTAAGAGTGATTTTAGGTGTGCCGCAGGGGAGTGTCATAGGACCGTTGCTATTCACAATATACATAAATGACCTGGTGGGATGACATCGGAGGTTCACTGAGGCTTTTTGCAGATGATGCTGTGGTGTATCGAGGGGTTGTAACAATGGAAAATTGTACTGAAATGCAACAGGATCTGCAGCGAATTGACGCATGGTGTGGGGAATGGCAATTGAATCTCAATGTAGACAAGTGTAATGTGCAGCGAATACATAGAAAGATAGATCCCTTATCATTTAGCTGCAAAATAGCAGGTCAGCAACTGGAAGCAGTTAATTCCATAAATTATCTGGGAGTACGCATTAGGAGTGATTTAAAATGGAATGATCATATAAAGTTGATCGTCGGTAAAGCAGATGCCAGACTGAGATCCATTGGAAGAATCCTAAGGAAATGCAATCCGAAAACAAAGGAAGTAGATTACAGTACGCTTGTTCGCCCACTTCTTGAATACTGCTCAGCAGTGTGGGATCCGTACCAGATAGGGTTGACAGAAGAGATAGAGAAGATCCAACGGAGAGCAGCGCGCTTCGTTACAGGATCATTTAGTAATCGCGAAAGCGTTACGGAAATGATAGATAAACTCCATTGGAAGACTCTGCAGGAGAGACGCTCACTAGCTCGGTACGGACTTTTGTTAAAGTTTCGAGAACATACCTTCACCGAAGAGTCGAGCAGTATATTGCTCTCTCCTACGTATATCTGGCGAAGAGACTATGAGGATAAAATCAGAGAGATTAGAGCCCACACAGAAGCATACCGACAATCCTTCTTTCCACGAACAATACGAGACTGGAATAGAAGGGAGAACCGATAGAGATACTCAGGGTACCCTCCGCCACACACCGTCAGGTGACTTGCGGAATATGGATGTAGATGTAGATGTAGATGTAGATACGTAGCGGTGCCCGAATGCTGTTGATCAGATAGTGCATATTGTTCGGCCTGGGATTTCAAAGGGTCATTTCGAGCTTAGGTCACTGTGTGGCGTCCCCGCACTCCAACCGCGTGCTGATATTGTCGACGCCGTAGAGCTGCTACTGCCACAGCTCTCGCAGTGGAGTTGAGACGCGATGCGCCGCACACCGTCAGGTGGCTTGCGGAGTATGGATGTAGATGTAGATGTAGATGTAGATGTAGACGTAGGTCCCCGTTGGTGAACGGGAAACGGAAATACGAACTCGTACGATGGATGCTTCTTCTGATTTAAAACTGAATGATTCATTGCCCGGATATTCAGCAGTAGTTGTTAGATCTTTTCTCATCCGCATCGTACACACCACCAACTGCGAGGAAACACTGTAATTATCAGTCTTCTCGTACGTTGTTGGCTCGTTGCTATGGAGTAGCTGAACCTGTATGAAGCGAGATCCACAGATACTCTTTGATCACGTCTGAGTGAACCTACGCCATAATGTTAAAAAAATGTTCTAAAGTTCTCTTTTCAATTAATGAAGGAGGTATTTTGATATTCAGATTAAATTCTCCCTGCTAAACAGTCGCTGGTTAACTATCATTGATTAAATCACTTAATAATGTAGTCCACGCTTGATATTTCACTTCGAACGAATAGTTGGTGATTTCTCAAACTGGGAAACAACCAAGAATGGGGTGCCGCAAGGTTCGGTCTTGGGTCCCCTGCTGTTCTTAACATATAATAATGACATGCCATTCTATATTTACGAAGATGCAAAGCTGGTACTTTTAGCGATGATACAAGTATAGCTATCACATCCGACAGACAAGAATTAACTGGTGAAATTGTAAACGATGTTTTTCAGAAAATCATTAAGTGGTTCTCTGCAATGGGCTCTCATTAAACTTTGACAAAACACAGTATATACAGTTCCACACAGTAAATGGAATGACACCATCAATAAATATAGACTTAGATCAGAAATCGGTAGTAAGGTAGTATATTCAAAATTTCTAGGTGTAAGCATTGATGAGGGGTTGAACTGGGAAAAACACACTGAGGATCTGCTTAAACGTTTGAGTTCAGCTACTTAGGGTCATTGTAAATTTTGGCGATATACATCTCAGTAAATTAACTTACCGCGCCTATTATCATTCTCTGCTTTCGTATGGCATCATATTATGGGGTAACTCAACATTGGGTAAAAGAGTGCTGATTGCACAAAAGCGTGTAATCAGAATAATTGCTGGAGCTCATCCAAGATCATCCTGCAGACACTTATTTAAAGAGCTAGAAATCTTCACTGTAGCCTCACAATATATATATTCACTTACGAAATTTGTTATTAACAATCCGAAGGAGCTCAAAAGTAATAGCAGTGTACATGGCTACAACACTAGAAGAAAGGATGCTCTTCACTACTCAAGGTTAAATCTAACTTTGGCTCAGAAGGGGGTAAATTATGCTGCCATAAAAGTCACTTACCTAATAGCATCAAGACAGATAGCCATATACTATTTAAAAGGAAATTAAAAGAATTTCTTAATGGCAACCCCTTCTACTCATTAGATGAATTTTTGGATATAGTCTGTGGGTAATTTCCCAACCCCCACAAAAAAAAATTAAAAATATTGAGTGTCATGTAATATTTTGTCTAATGTAATATCTTGTATAGACACCTTTTATTAACCTGACACGTTCCACATCATTACGAAGTGTCGTATTCATTATCTATGGAACAAGTACTAATCTAATCTAATCTAATCTAATCTAATCCGTGGCCACTAAATACTTTACAACTTTCGCACCACAAGCACACGCAGTTGGTTGGTAAAGTCAGTTCTATTAAAATTAAGTTTCTTGAGAATTACGACAAATTGACTCTTCAGCGTAATTGTATTATCTTCGTGAAGTCATGTAATTGTGTCCTACTCGAGACTAATTGGGTGTAGTCCTTTGATATACTGTCCACTCATCTTTTAGTTCTAACTATTTGAAAGTCAAGTCCAATATTCACTAGTTTCGTCAATAAAGTTCAATTGACCCGTTATGCACGGTGAAACGCGTCTATCAGTTCCTGTCTCTTCTTAGAAAATCAGTTCCCGAAGTTCGTGAATCACTTCTGAACGCAAAACAATCTCGTCGCGTTCCGTACTCTAAATAACTAAGACAAAAATTGTTCTCGCACGTCTTTACAGGACGAGAGCCAGCAAGCGACTTCTTTTGTGAAAGAGTATTGTAGACGCATTGAATTTCTTCGTTGCGCTTACAACTCTCTTCCACTTAAAAGTTATCTCTGACTAACATCACCTTGGACTTAGCTTTCAAGATATTAATTGTAATTATCACTTGGATATTTGTCCATTAATTAAATCTGAGGTTTCTTCCTCTTTTCATAACAAAAACTCTCAGTGATATATAATGTTGTTGTTATCAAAACTTCTTGGTGTTAGCTTATCGGCAAAGATGTCGTATTTGCCAAGACAACTCTTCCCTATTTCATATTATGATATTCTGTCTTAATTGACATTAAGGGGGTCGTTGGGATGTTGTATCGTGCACTCATTGACAATGCTTCATGGAGGTTTGTCAGTACTAGAAGTTTCAGAAGTAGCGTATGTCACAGTGACGACATTCAAATGTTCTACCACTGTCGTGAGACATAAAACTTTAATATCTGCCCGCGGTCAACCACTCCAGTTGTGGCCGCTATCTACAAATTATTACTCGTAAGTAACCCAATGAGAACGCACACCATCATGTCAGACCATCATGAAGTTCCCTTCAGAGTTGTCACAAACATCAGGAAGTTATGTGTCAGCCCATTCTGTTTTCTCTGCGGTAATAGACTCTGAGCTCGTTAGCAAAGTTTGCTGCCTTTCTAATGAAAAATGCTTAGGCAACAACTCACATCAAGTACGACCTCAATAGAAAAAAACCAACCATCTTCTCTTTATTTCCTCTTCCTGCTTCGGAAGCGTTACAATATCTGTTATATACCGGCGATACTATCCAACGAAAGCTTTTTCTGCCTCCTTGTATTTCTGCAATCCACACAGTACCAATCTGACTGCCTTACCTGCCCGAGAATCTGTCATTCTGATGGCAACTGCTTAAGTTTGCTCTGTGCCATCACTAGCACGTCTATATTTGTCGAGAACTTCATCGCTAATCTGCTTCATGTTATCCCATTCTTTAACAGGTGACTGCTGTTGTCATCCACTTCTCTTGACGAACGACAGACTGTGTTTGTAACTGATATCATCTGGGATTTTCCCACGTGGCAGATGTTGAAGTATGTCATATAGGCATCGTGACGGCTAGAGAATAGCTGCTACGAGGAGAAGTGGCTGTTCGATGTTCAAAATCCACCATTAACAATCGCAAAAGGAAGAAAGGGAGGAAGACTAGTACTTAATGTCAAATGGAGGAACGTCTGTTTTTATGCATGCCGTGCAGAGTGAGGACACCATCAAATTTTACTTATTTTTTATATATTCATAATGTTATGACCACCTTGCAACTGTTAAAGCACTTTTAGCAGGAATGGGACGTGTCAGTGGGTGGTGTTGCTCTGATACAGCAGCCAGAGCAAATGTAGTGTTGAGGGAGACCCAAAACCCGTTCAAGCAACTTCTGGGCTAGTCTCCCACGCATAAAACTAAATCTAGCAGAAAAGAGGACTAACGCAAACGCAGGGCACAGAGAGTATTCATGCTAAACTATATTTCGTTTTGTGCTGTCAATGAAAAGGAAATACGTGTTCAGGGTAGACCTGTGCAGAACATGAGAGGAGAGAAAATATTTCGATACACTCCTATTGTAGAACCTTTAACTGTCAAACCTCATATTACAGGCTTAAACATCTACTGGAAGGTCAATCAAGATTTCGGTTGTTTTTGAAGTAATGATCTGTAACAGTCATTAATGCTAAATGCGTGCTGCTTCTACGTACAACTTCACACAGTCAGAGTGCAAGCTGTAAATTTCTTGACTCAACACACCAGCTGTGCGCCAGAAGGTAACGGTAACCCAATCGACGTCTGCGTTCTAATGATTCATTTGTGCCAAGGTCACTTATAAACATCTCGCGAGAAAGTGACCCTTCAATATTTTCGTATCTCGTTGAATATATCTTTTGTGATTCAAGAACAGAATATTATGTTGGATTTAAAGTCTCTTTGATGTTATTATTATGACCATGACTGTTGTAATTACAAGTTACGAAAACAATTTGCTTTTCCAGAGCCTCGTCACTGACTTTGCTCCAGCTTATCCTGCGAACATGGAAATCTCCACTATACATTTTCGATTGCCAACGTGCACTCATCTAAGCGAGTTTTATGGCCTAAATACGTTAGAAGCCGCAGTAATAATTAATCATATTATGCTGTCACAAAAAGGGCGGCTGAGCTTATTACAAGAAGCGTTAATCTGATGCGAATTATTATCCGGTATTAATCTCTGATAACGTCCGCATCTTCATGGAGAGGAAGACAATTGCTCAATCTGAGAGTAAAAAGAATGAAACACCGCTGCATTGCGAAGAATAGCAAAAAGCAGCTTAATAAAATATATTGCAAAAAATTAATTTTCCTACATTGGAGTCTTTGAAATAAACATTAGATGTTTTACTATTCACTGAGCTGTGGTCCAAAAACATATGAATTTTGCGGAAGCAAAAGCTATTAAGATGTACTTAAGTTTCATTCCTAATCCTTTTGTTTTATTAGTTTCAAATTCGTTACTCAAATTAATTTCTTTAATTATTCTGCTTGACTGCAATTTTCCACATTTATATGCATTATCCCCAATGTCGGAAAGCATTATAAATCAACCACCACATAAAACATTTTGCGGAAAGTGCAGTTAACTGAATTCACTATAAGACAAACCTTGGGATTTTTCGATTCACAGATAAACTGTAAAGCACGGCCGTTCTTGCCCCAGGCGGTCTAAGCAGTAAAGACCGACCACCATCATAATGACCATACAGCTATAGAGGCAGGCAAAGATAAACTGAGTTGTCTAAAACTGCTGTTGCCTGACTTTATCATAGACCTGTGTCGATAAGGTACCTATAAAAAACGGCTTACTTCTAAAGACCATGTCACAATTAACATGTGGTGATGACTATTGTAAGCCTGAGACGATCATCCAGCAGTCCACTGCTTTATTTTTTCCTGTACGGCTCCCATCTACACTTCCCGGAGTTTTACGAAACAGGAGGCGAGTAGTTTATCTAGAAACAATTGTCTGCCACGAAAATAGCACCCAAAATTGCCGACGAATCCTAGAAGTAAGTCAGCAAAATGGCAAGGAGGAAAACTGTGCTACTTCTAACTTTTCTATTAATAACGCACTGCCACATGTGCGTTTCACAACGCGAATGTATGCGAATATTTGCTGCAGGGTCCATGGACTTGAGAAAGCACAGCTGATCTCCCGGGGAGCCCTTACGGCCAGTGCAAACAGACGCGGCCGTTACTTCACAGTGTTGACGTCTGCTGGCGGCTGTGACGTCAATGCGCCGCATGCGTCCAACGAAAGAAGGCGTTTCTTGTTGAGTGAGTCGGCGCAAGTGACGGCCTAAAACGTTCTTACGGTTCTGTCATAAAACGTTCTCTTTGCTTTTGTCAATGTGCTATTGCTGTTAGTTGGTGCGTATGTCTTGGACACGAAAGCGATGTTTCGTTATACAGAAACACAGGCATGTAATTTTAAGCTGTAGCACATATAATCACATGAAAAACAAGTAATATATTGCTACATCTACTGATAACACCAATTTATCGCCGGCCGGGGTGACCAAGCGGTTCTAGGCGCTACAGTATGGAACCTCGCAACCGCTACGGTCGCACGTTCGAATCCTACCTCGGGCATGGATGTGTGTGATGTTCTTAGGTTAGTTAGGTTTAGGTAGTTCTACGTTCTAGGGGACTGATGACCTCAGAAGTTAAGTCTCATAGTGCTCAGAGCCATTTTGAGCCAGATGTTATCAAGAACCGACTGAATATTTATGCAGCTTCCTTCAGACAGTATTTCATTATAAATAACTGCATCATCTGTGAAAAATCTATTGTTATTATCAATATCGTTGCCACGCAGTTTTGAACGATCGGCCAATGATTCGGTTTTCTCCAAGTTGATTATAGAGTAACCGAATGACCTGAAAGAAAGGATATTGCGGAGACATGGCTTAGCCACAGCCTGGGGGATGTTTCCAGAATGAGATATTCACTCTGCAGCGGAAGGAAGTTTCATATCAGCGCACACTCCGCTGCAGAGTGAAAATCTCATTCTGGAAACATTCCCCAGGCTGTGGCTAAGCCATGTCTCCGCAATATCCTTTCTTTCAGGAGTGCTAGTTCTGCAAGTTTCGCAGGAGAGCTTCTGTAAAGTTTGGAAGGTAGGAGACGGATACTGGCAGAAGTAAAGCTGTGAGTACCGGGCGTGAGTCGTGCTTCGGTAGCTCAGATGGTAAAGCACTTGCCCGCGAAAGGCAAAGGTCCCGAGTTCGAGTCTCGGTCGGGCACACAGTTTTAATCTGCTAGGAAGTTTCATATCAGCGCACACTCCGCTGCAGAGTGAAAGTCTCATTCAAGAAAAAGCTAATCAAGATGGACCGACTGAAATGTAAACTCTGCACCTCGCTTAGAAAGTTGCCTTGTTGAGTGGTCTCTTTCGACTAGGTACATGCATATCGAAAGTCGTTCGCACTTCACATGGCACTGAATGTTAGTGGGTATAACAACTGTTCCCCAGTGCATGATAATTATAAAAGACACGACAGCAGCTTAACATCTACGAAAGTTGTGACGGAAGAAGAAGAAACATTCATTATTCTACTTACAACCTACACACCGACATAATCTTCGCCCGGAAACGATACTTTCTACATTCTATAATTCGTGCTTACAGGGCCCACAGGTACCATACTGCGTACTGAAATTCTGGAGCAGAGAATGTTACAAATCTAGTAACCGGTTCCTGCTTTCTTTAAACGTCATTAACGTGTTCGTGTCATAAATATTATGTCTCGTGTGTTATGCAAACAACTCTCTCTCTCTCTCTCTCTCTCTCTCTCTCTCTCTCTCTCTCTCTCTCTCTCTCTCTCTCCATTTTGACAGGTGCTCGCCCGCTACCTACAGAGTTATCGAGAGGATCTGAAAAAATGAAATGCATAATTTTTCTCATCTGAATTCTAAGCTGAAGTAGAAAGAACACATTACTTTCTCTTGGAAGTTACGTTGACGACATCACCTGCTTCCAAGCTACCTGAATGAGAGACATCCCACCCGAATGTTAGTTAGAAGTCAGAACAGTGGACTGCAAACAACAGGTACGTATATAGAATAACATAATTTTCTTAAAACTGATTCTTGTTTGTTTTCATTCTTTGCAAATTACAGTTATTCTGATAAATCGAGAAATTACATGTGAATACAAGCAGCCTTCAGAAAATTAAAAAAACCATGCCTGAAGACGGTTTTCATATCGGCTATCTCTTATTATATCATGCTGGAATATTTATAGGGTGAAAGTAAACTGTTGAAGCGGAAGTATTCAATTACAACTTGACGTGGTGCTGAACACATCTAGCAGAAGCTCAGTAAGTAATATTTTGACATATTATCTTAATACGTCAAATAAAATATTACCTGTTTCTACAATAAAATTCATATACTGTTTGATCAAAAGTATTCGGAGACCTTATGTAATGCGGAATTGACGACTAGCTGTCACGAGAGGTGGACCCAACAGTATGAAACAAGGCGTGCGGTATTGTGTTGTCAGTAGAGAAGCAGGAATAGCAGAATGGATCGCTCAGGAGAGCTCAGTTACTCCGAACGTGGACTACTCACCACGTGTCACCTGAGTAACAGATCCATCAGGAGCGTTTTAACCCTTCTAAAACTGCCCAAGTCGTCTGTGTTCGATGTCACTGTGAAGTGGAAGGACGAAGAAAACAACCCCAGCTAAACCAAACCCAGGCAGACTTCCTGTACTGACGAACAGGAACTGTGGATCTTTGTGGAAAGCGGTTATAAAATGTTGCGTGTAATCATCGGCGGAAATACTGGTGCGTTCGAAAGTCTCAGCAGCAATCGATCTAGTACAATAAAATGGCGACTTGGAAATAGTGAGTTAAAAAGAATGCAATGGGATGATCAAGCAGCTTCTCACAAGCCACACATTTTTTTAGTCAGTGTTAAGACACAGTTTAGGTGGTGTAAAGACCAATGTTACGAGACAGGGGATGATATGAAATGAATGATTTGGAGTAGCAAATCATGCTACATGCTGTGGCCATCCGAAGGCATATGTAGTGCGAATAGTGAAGTACAGAGGAGGTTATGTTTTGGTACGGTGGTGTTTTTCTTGGTTAGGATGTGGTCCTCTTATTGCGTTTAAGAAAAAGCTGTATACGAAAGGATACGAATACATTTACAGTATTGTGAACTGCGTACACTTGAGGAGCTGGACCTCACATACCTGTATGTCAGTCTTTATCATCTTATTTGGGCAGATCTTAACACTTTCCATCTGGAATCTCTGCAGGTCTTTCAGCGCCTTTAGAACACAGTCATCCCTTTGCTCTGAAATTGTTAATACTCGTAAATCTGTGGTTCCTTCCTGCACCCATTTTGGTATGTGACTCGAGAGAAATGGATCTTCATCAGTATCTCCCCTTCCCTTCACAATGCGAGATTATCCACACAAAAGCAAATCCCCATATACAAAAGCAATATTGTATCGATTCCTCGGTAATGAAAAATAAAAAAACAATTTAAAACACCTTATAAATGTAAAAAAATAAAACTGGATGACTTCTTAACAATCTACACTACAACAAATGAAGTGCAATATAGAAAGACAAACTCAAATCTTATATATCGACATGGCCCAAGAGCGTAAGGCATTTTACACAAACTCCGGTCATCAGTCATCTGTTTCTTCTTTGTTGCGTGAAGCTTCACATTCCGACATGCAGGTGCTGCTGTGGCAATGCCTTGAGAGATCCCTTATGTCTGATGTGAATAATAGAAGTCTTCATTGGCATCTGCATTTTAATATTGACAGGTGACGTCATTTCCACTACTTGATATGATCTATTGTATCAGGGTGTGAATTTCTTTGTTTCGCCTTTTGGTTTAGATGGGTTCGTTACTAATACCTATTGGCCAATCGTGCAGTATGGTAACTTTCTTACAGGTATTCTGTCCGCTCCTGCCATTCGAAGGTTTTCGTATCTACACGTTTTACTTGCTGCCAAATGTCTCACAGTTGCTTAGAATTCTTCTTTACTGAATCAAGCTTTTGCTTAATCACTTCAAAAGATGAAGGCTTTTTTCTTGATATAATACTGGACTTTAGAATTCTAAAGAGCGGTTACAAAATTTAAATATACCTCTCAGTTTTCATGATTATGTAATATTTCAATGTCTTTAAAATTGTGTGATAAACTCTCTGTTCTTCCATTGGCTTAAGAGTGAAAAAAGGGCTTGTTCACAGCTTGTGAATTCGGAGCAATCCACACAACTGCTTCATTTGACATGAAGTTGATATCCTGGTCTGTAATTAGAGCGTCTGGAATGTCAAATGTGAGCAACCAAATGTTTACTAACGCTTGAGCAACTGTACTTGCTTTTTGGTCACAAATTGCATCCATTACTGCACAACGCAAGAAATGGTCACTTTCAGTCAGTATGCATTTATATCCTGCTGGTGTTTTATTAAATGGCCCGAAAGTGTCCAATCCAAGCATTACAAAAGGTTTAGATGCTTCCAGTAGACACTGTAACAGAATCGGTCGGTGGCTAAGTTCACCTCGATGTGCATAAGGAACACAGCTCCTGACGTAGTGCTCGACATTTCGTTTTCTAGCCCTCACCGAAAAATTTTCCGCAATTCGTCAATCAGTTGCTCTTCATCCACCATGGCCTAACAACATATGGTCATGTACTCATGACAAGACTTCATTCTGGCAAACTGCAGATTCTGACACTCATAATCTGCACCCTTTTGCTCTGCACAGCAAACTATTGTGCTTGAATCGTCGACAGTCAGCATCAGCAGCGATGCTCCTCCCCAGTGTTTGTAGAGCGGTAGGTTTTTTTTTAAGAAACTGTCGGCATTAGCATGCCTTTTTCCTGGCTTGTGTGTTACCACATAACCAGATACACTTAATCTGTATGCTCGCTCTATTAATCTGCTTCACGGGTTCTTCAGTCCTAATAACCATTTGGGAGAAGTGTGCTCTGTCGCTACCTTAAACTTTTGGCCATATAAATAACAGTGAAATTACATAATACCATAGAATACTGCTACCATATCCTTCTCAGTCAAGAAATAACTTTGCTCCGCTTTGTTCAACAGTCAGGATTTGTACGCTATAGGACACTCTTTACCATCTGTATTCTGTTCTTGGACACATCCAAGAGCTGTATTACTTCCAATACAAAACAGAATAAAGTTTTTTTTCAGAATCGGGGAATATCAAAACTGGGTCCGACATCAGTGACCGCTTTGAAGTATCGAAGTCCATCTGACATTTAGTAGACCATTCAGATTTTTCTCCTTTCTGTAACAAATGGCTCAAAGGTCAGTCAATTTTAGCAAAGTCCTTTTCACATCAACAACAATAATTACAGGGACCGATAAGACAGTGCAACTGTTTAACTGTCTTAGGATGCAAAAAAAATCTGAAATGCTCTGACCAAAAGTGGATCTGTTCTCACACTCTATTTGCTAATTATAGGGCAAAGATAATTTGCTTCCGTTTCTGCAAAATGACATTTATCAATGCTTACAATCAGTCATGCTATTCTTAGTCTTTTCACTACATCCTCCGGCTGTCATACATGCTCTTCTATGGTCTTTGAAAACACTGTTTTGGTTCCAGCCCCCCAAGTACACCATCCAGTAACCTCTAAAAACGGGCAGTTGTATTCTTGGGTACAAATGGCATTGGACGGTATTAGAAATAACCAAGTGGCCAGAAAAAGCTATCTTTAGTCGATCCTCTTGAAGCAAAACAAGTTCTGTATCGTAGTAAGAGATGTTCTGGGGCTCACTCCACTTCATTGCTACAAGTGCCTTGGCATCATAACGTGCCTATGCTTAACCTACAAAGCACTGCGCCACAATTTAAGAGTGAAATTAAAAATTGATAAAAATTTTCCGAACTTAGTCAGTGTATACTTAAGTACATTAATGTTAACATTGTAAAGTCTCACAACGGTCAAATGAATATGTTTTGCAAAATATAGAATCTTAGAAAAAACAAATACGTGAGCCTAAAAATTGGTCAGAACATCAAATGTAAATCATTATTAATATTAAAAGCTACAATTCTCAACTTGATCAGAGCAATATTTTGGTTCAAATCGGCATTTTTACCAAAAAGTTGAAACCTCTAACTAATTGGCTCAGGAAGCTGAAATCATTAAATATGAAATGGCAATAAATTATTTCTGTTGTGGTTGACAGAAGTGCCAACACCGTGTTACTAGAGGAGGCCGAAATGCAAGCGTTTTAGCTCACACAGGCTGGCGTGAGGTCTGGAACAGGACAAGGAAATTAGAATATACACTCCTGGAAATGGGAAAAAAGAACACATTGACACCGGTGTGTCAGACCAACCATACTTGCTCCGGACACTGCGAGAGGGCTGAACAAGCAATGATCACACGCACGGCACAGCGGACACACCAGGAACCGCGGTGTTGGCCGTCGAATGGCGCTAGCTGCGCAGCATTTGTGCACCGCCACCGTCAGTGTCACCCATTTTGCCGTGGCATACGGAGCTCCATCGCAGCCTTTAACACTGGTAGCATGCCACGACAGCGTGGACGTGAACCGTATGTGCAGTTGACGGACTTTGAGCGAGGGCGTATAGTGGGCATGCGGGAGGCCGGGTGGACGTACCGCCGAATTGCTCAACACGTGGGGCGTGAGGTCTCCACAGTACATCGATGTTGTCGCCAGTGGTCGGCGGAAGGTGCATGTGCCCGTCGACCTGGGACCGGACCGCAGCGACGCACGGATGCACGCCAACACCGTAGGATCCTACGCAGTGCCGTAGGGGACCGCACCGCCACTTCCCAGAAAATTAGGGACACTGTTGCTCCTGGGGTATCGGCGAGGACCATTCGAAACCGTCTCCATGAAGCTGGGCTACGGTCCCGCACACCGTTAGGCCGTCTTCCGCTCACACCCCAACATCGTGCAGCCCGCCTCCAGTGGTGTCGCGACAGGCGTGAATGGAGGGCCGAATGGAGACGTGTCGTCTTCAGCGATGAGAGTCGCTTCTGCCTTGGTGGCAATGATGGTCGTATGCATGTTTGGTGCCGTGCAGGTGAGCGCCACAATCAGGACTGCATACGACCGAGGCACACAGGGCCAACACCCGGCATCATGGTGTGGGGAGCGATCTCCTACACTGGCCGTACACCTCTGGTGATCGTCGAGGGGACACTGAATAGTGCACGGTACATCCAAACCGTCATCGAACCCATCGTTCTACCATTCCTAGACCGGCAAGGGAACTTGCTGTTCCAACAGGACAATGCACGTCCGCATGTATCCCGTGCCACCCAACGTCCTCTAGAAGGTGTAAGTCAACTACCCTGGCCAGCAAGATCTCCGGATCTGTCCCCCATTGAGCATGTTTGGGTCTGGATGAAGCGTCGTCTCACGCGGTCTGCACGTCCAGCACGAACGCTGGTCCAACTGAGGCGCCAGGTGGAAATGGCATGGCAAGCCGTTCCACAGGACTACATCCAGCATCTCTACGATCGTCTCCATGGGAGAATAGCAGCCTGCATTGCTGCGAAAGGTGGATATACACTGTACTAGGGCCGACATTGTGTATGCTCTGTTGCCTTTGTCTATGTGCCTGTGGTTCTGTCAGTGTGATCATGTGATGTATCTGACCCCAGGAATGTGTCAATAAAGTTTCCCCTTCCTGGGACAATGAATTCACGGTGTTCTGATTTCAATTTCCAGGAGTGTAGAAAAACGGACGTAACTGGTGGAATACTTAACTTCAATCCATTAATGATGAACGTCGCTCATGACGGTACATGATTCACAATATCAATAGAAACTGATCATGGCGACTTGCTAGGTTGTAGCAAATGACGTAGCTGAAGGCTCTCGGCAAATGAGTAGGCAGTGAACCATCGGTAGCAAAGTCGGCTGTACAACTGGTGCGAGTGCTAGTGAGTCTCTATAGACCTGTCGTGTGGCGGCGTTCGGTCTGCAATCGCTGATAGTGGCGACACGCGGTTCCGACGTATACTACCAGACCGCGGCCGATTTAAAGGCTACCACCTAGCAAGTGTGGTGTCTGGCGGTGACACCACATTCCTCCCCCGCAAATCGGCGTACGGTTGTTGTATAAGCCTTCCGCCCGCCGTGGAGAGGACCCCATGTTGACGTATGCGACGAGGTGGGGAGCCTAACAACAGGCCACCCGCACGCTGCCATTCGGACCGCGGGGAGCTAGTAAACGCCTGAAAACTTGCTCCAGGGTGCACGCCAACATGCGCATGTAGGTGCTGATTGGTCGACCTCCATCGGGCCGGGGCACCCGACGGGCGAGGACGTCATATGGTCCGGAGGACAACTGGTCATGGGAAGCGATCGGAGGCGCGTGACCCAGGGAGGCGCCCGGCGGTTGCAGCGACGCGTCCATTGCGGTCATCGCCGGCGGGAGAATAGGCGGCGGCGGAGGTGGCGGCGGGAGCGTCGCCATGGGGCAAAATGGAAGGCAGCGTCGGTAACACCTGGGGGTGAGGCTAACCAGTAGATGGGACCCCAGAGCGCTGACTGGACGCACCGTCGCTGAAAACAGACGGCGAGCGGCAGATCCAGTGCGACGACAGAGGCGCGGCTGGTCGACATGCCGGCGCACCTCACCAGAGGCCCCCAAAACCAGATACATAGCGCGTCCGAGGCACCGAAGAATGCGCCCTTCGAACCAACGCCGTGAACCTCAGTAGTGGCTGTAGTAGACAACGTCGCCTGGGGCAAAAGCAGGTGTCTGCCGCTGCACAGGAACCTGATGCGGCGGATGTAGCAAAGACATCAAGGTGCGATGATGACGACAGTGGAGCAACTCAGCCGGCGAGCGACCATCTAGGGGCTGAGAGCGATATGAGGACAAAAAGAGCAATAAAGCGTCTTCCCGAGAATGCGACTCTTTCAACATCAACATCTGTGACTTAAAAGTCCTGACCAATCGTTCAGCGGCACCGTTTGACTGTGGCGAAAACGGCGCGGACGTCAGATGTTGAATACCATTGGCCTTGCAGAATGACTGAAATTCTGCGGACATGAAATGTGGGCCATTGTCGGAAACAATAGTCTGTGGAAGACCTACAATGGGGGACAACGCATCGGCGTTTCAGTGCTTAACAGTGGACCGACACAAGATATCGTAGCGGTACTGCGAGAGGAAAATAGACGAGCGAAGGAATTTCTGCGCTGTACGTGGAGGTACAGGCTTGTTCGGATGAAAAAGCGATGTCAAAGGTTTGTGGTCTGTGATTATGGTAAAGTGACGACCATACAAGAAATCATGAAACTTTGTAACACCAAATACGAGAGCCAATGCTTCTTTCTCGATCTGTGAATAATTTCTTTGCGCAGACGAGAGCAATTTGGACGCAAAGGCAATAGGGCGATCGTGCGATCCCTCTTTGTGCGCAAGCACAGCACCGATCCCGAAATCCGATGCATCCACCATCAACAAAATGGGCCTCTGGGGATCGAATGGCGTAAGACAAGTATTGGAAATCAACGCCGATTTCAACTGGCGAAAGGCGCGCTCGCATTCCGTCGGCAAGACGAACGGAACACCTTTACGGCGTAAGCGATGAAGCGGAGATGAAATGGAAGAGGCATGTGGCACATATCTGTTATAGTCATTTATTTTTCCCAGCACACTCTGTAGCTGCTTCAGATTCTGCGGCGAAGGCAAGTCTTGTATGGCACGGAGGTGCGTGGGACTGCGATGTATGCCTTGGGCATTCAGTACATGTCCCAGGTATGGCAAATCACGAGCAAAAAACACACATTTGTCCTTCCGCAAGCTAAGACCATTTTATCACAGGACCTGACATAATGTCCTGAGATTGGCTAAATGTTCTTCTTCCGTCTTTCCGGAGATCAAAATATCGTCCTGATAATTTGCTGCAGTAGGGACCGACGCACAAACAGTTTATAGATATTGCTGAAACAATGCAGGGGCGGACGCACACCGAATGGCAGCCGTTTGAATTGTTTCAAACGAAGATGCGTGTTAACCACCAAAACGCATCTGCTAGGTCCAACTTCGAAAAATATTTACCCGCGCACAGTTTGTCAAAAAGATCTCCCGGGCGGGGTAAGGGGAAAGTTGCAATCACTAGTTGTGGATTCACTGTTGCCTTGAAGTCCACACAAAGTCTCAATTTTCCCAAAGGTTTTGGCAAAATTACTAAGGGTGCACAGAGAGAAGCCTGCACACGTTTAATTACACCTTGTGATTCCATATCGTGTAATGTTTTTGCGACCTCATCAAGCAATGTGTGGGGAACATTGCGAGCTCTGAAAAATTTCGGTTGCGCGGTTACTTTCAATTCCAAATGTGCTTTATAGTTCTTAGCGTAACCGAGGCCCGGTGCAAAAATGTCTGCAAAATCTTCACATACACGAGAAACACTGTCTGAAGGCACAGTCTGGTTCACTGATATGACCTGATTTACTATAGACAAGTTAAACAACTGAAATAAATCGAAACCAAACAAGTTCACTGAAGAAGAAAAACGAAGGACGTAAAATGACACAAGTTTTGTTTGTCCTATGTATGTTGGAAGAAGCTGCACTGTCCTAACACAGGGTCTCTTGACCTGAATAGCTAGTTAACTTAACATTTGCGGCACGCAACGGAGGTGTGCCCAGCAGTTTGTAAGTGTCTTGATTGATCAGTGAAACTGCAGCTCCGGTATTGAGCTGGAATGGTATCACTTTGCCGTGAATGCCACAATTTCTATTAGTTTTCAAGTTATTTACTAAAATCCAATTTGGGACCGAAACGTCCTTGTTCATGGTAGATCAAGTATCATTTTCATTTGTAATAGAAAGTTATAATTATAGCTCTCGATTACATTCATGAACTAATACAGCTGTACCAAGTTCAAGACCGTATCGTAAATAACAAATATTACAGCGAGTCTTAAAGAGGCAGTTCAGAGGTCATGTTCTACTGTCAGTTCGGTTCTAATAATTCTAGCGGACAAAGCTTAAATACAGTCGAGCTAAAATTTTTTCAGTAACTTAAAGAGCTCTATTTATATAAAAATTAAGAATATTGGAAATTGTTAAACGACAGAGCTATTATTTGATACACGTCTGAGAAAGGGGCTATTTAGATACCGCTTCATATGTTAAGGGCAGTTTATAGCAGATGTTGCGTTTCGCGGTCCGCTGCTCCAGTGGAGATCAAAGAGTCTGCGTCAGTCGAACGCCCGCGTGCGTTGTGCCTCGGATGACGTCAGAGCTGGGCAAATATGAATGCATTTCCGATCAAAGAAGGAAGTGAGCTTGCGAGGACTGTTCACCGTCATGGATCGCGTGGATTTCGCGGAAATAACAGTTTGTGTGCCGCCCATAATGTTGACAAAACGCCATAGCAAGTGGCGAAACTATTTTCCACTGTTAAAGCGAGCAATTAACTTTTGGTGATTATAAATCAGGGTGGTAAGCCATTTATTTCGAAATTCAAACAGAGGTCGCGTCTGGAACATTAATAGTGCTGTTTTCTATAGGGATATTAGTTACAATACTAAGACTTACATTTTGTGGGTGTCAACTTTAAAAAAATATATCAATTAGTTAATAATTTTATTTATAGTCATACTTCCTGATTCCGCTGAGTAATGTAGACATTCAGACTGGAAATTATGGTCAGTACATTCTCCATCACTTTCTAGCTGACCGCAAAAATAGTTTTCAGGCTCTTGTTGATGGCGAAGGAAGGTGGACAGCGCGCACAGACAGTTTAAGAGTCTCTTCATAACGTCATAACGAAGTAATGACTATTTGAGTATTACCCGCTGCCCCACACTCCGGAGCTGCTTCTATTTGGCCATATCCACTCTCTAAATCCATTGCTGAGAAATAGTGACGCTGACCCAAGTTGTCGAGAATCTTTGTTATATTTGGAGCATCAGTGATCGTTCATTTGTTGAGGTACCGGTGGTAACAGCAAAATTTGTATTGTATTTTTAGTGCCATAAGGTGACTTTTTCAGGGCCAAATTATCGGTGCCCCCCAGGGACTGTCACTATAATCAATAATCAGCTAGCTGCTGGTCGATAAATTCTTCCATTATCAGTTGCATTCACTTTGCAACTCAGTATGGCTTATTGTACACTAGAGTATTATTCCCTGTTGGTATTCTGTGTTACAGTATTGGCGTTGCTAGTAACTGACCATTCAGACCAAATAAACCCATGAACTGCAGTAACGAAGCTCCCATTGTTCTGTACCATTTTCCTGTAAATGTTTCACTGTCTCACATAATGCAGATGCATTTACGGTTTGCTTGCAGCAGAGTTCCTCACCTGACCTATCAGGGTCACCTTCCTTCAAAACATTCAAACCATCAACTAATACTCTTTGGTACCATAAAATCTCCGTCGACATCACTGATGCGTACTATATATACAAAATAGTATGACTTATGCAGTTCTTCGTTACTTGTTAGTTTTCAAAGGCTTATAAGATATCATAAATCCTCAGGTTCCTTCATATATATACTCACCCAACCCAAATTACAGTTTATTGGTTAGCACCTTCATGATCGGTAAACCTTGCAAGAGTGTAACACTTGTAGCAGTTGCCCCTAGCGGAAACACTCGGCGAACTTCTACATGCGCTCAAAAACATTCATTTCCTATATTAAAACTATATGGTGTTGTCGACAATGACTTCGTCATTGCCGCCTACTCCACGTAATCTATGCCGTGGTGACTGCAGTCACCTTGTGCCCAAGAGATCCAGATCGACTACTGATATGTGAGGCCCTGTGTCCATTCTGTACCATTTACTTTGTCTACCAAACAACACTCCGTCTCTGCATTAATTTCTGCAGTCCCGTTCTCTACTGGGACTGCCAACCGGCGAATGAGGCACCCCCTTTCCCGTTTAATGACCGGTTATGAGGATGTTGCCTATCCTGTGCCTTCTTTCAACAATCATGCACTTTATGGCCCACCTCTCCATATTCATAACATGAGGGCTGAATTAATTGTATCCTGATATTGCCCATGCGCCCACATCTAAAACACTTCATTTCGGAAGAAAAAACACCACGATCACTCTGTCTTCGTGTAGCAATATCGATTTCCTCGAAGGGTATAACAGCCACAATGGCAGCAGGTAAGTCATCGGGTTCTCCACTCTGACCTTCATTGACATATCAGCTGAAATACAACTTATAAAGACATCCAGAGCCCTATCTTTGTCTCACGCAGAATCACTATATCGGCCTCTGTATTCTGCATAAGTTTATTCTTTTGCGAGTTCAGTTTCCTAATCCTCTCATAGAATAATTCCACTGATTCGCCTTGTTTCTGCGATAGTCAGTTGAGTTTTTCCCTGCAACAGCTCGAGCTGCTTTGTTTCTAATAGCGCTGTATTAGACCGTTGGCCAGTGCATCAAACGTTTGGGCCTTACTGTTGGTCTTGCAGGACATAATACACGTTCTTGCATCACACACTAACTTTAATCAAGCCATATTTAAGAACATCTGTTCCGTTTTTTTACCAATTTGGCTGAAGCCTTTACATCACCAACAAAAATATAAATATTCTTGGTTGCTTTCCCCGAAAATGGCACCATGAGGGTAAGTGATGCGGGATCAATGGAATGGGCGGATACACTTAATGTGGTGTTATTTTCTCCTCGATCAGGAGGAATGAGAAGCCGTTGGGAGCCAATCCCAATGGCTTCCCATTGCTCCATTCTCATACACAGTGCTTATTTGTCTTGCCCTTGTTATGTTTTAGTTGATAACAATGTGGCTATCTTTCCGTTCAAAGCTTCCACTTTGTCATTCAGAGTCGCTGCTCATGTTTTTGGCATTTGTGTAAATCTCATCTACCACTGTACCAAAAAAGAAGAAAAACTGCATATACACACAAGAAGATACGACGTATCATAGCCCAATGAGATTTTGTACACTAGTGTACTTCATGACCAATCCTTTTACATGTAATATAGGTAGCTTACACAGTTTGAAACATGGCGTGTCATGCCCAGATAAACTCCTCACTGGTTGCAAGTAAACTTCTATAGTGTTCCCGCAGAATTCAGACAGATATGTAGGTTCCTGCAGTCCAAAAAATGACACTTTTGTCGTATTATGAAGGTCCCCGTTGCTCAACATGGCCATAAGAAAATACTGAACAAGAAACCAAACAAATATCATTCAGTCACCACACCGCATTGTTACAAACTTTAACTCAAAGCTGTGTATCTGGTCGGCTACCGTTGTCCTAGATGTCTGGGTATGACGTCCGATGTAGATCTCTCTACCATCGGCAACCACTTGCGGAATGTGGTGGTGAGGTCCTAATTCCGCTAGAGAGCGCCAAGGAAACATCATTGTCGAAAACATATTTATTAGGCAGACATACAGGATTGTCTTGCAAACTGCTGTACCACAACCAGGAAGGTGCAGTAGCACCTTTTCACTGTCAGAAAGCCAGCCTGCATTCTTCTTGCAGTGTCGCTGGCACAGTGAAGCGTCAAGAGCCAGCTGCTATGTCACAGGTGGCCGTCGGTCATGGAATCCGGCACCCTTCAGCTCTCTGTATCGGTCTCCAAAGTGCTGTTGTGGACGCCGAAGATTTTCACTCAGAGTCTCGCTCCAGCTCCACCTGAAGTACTCTCTGGCTTGCAGTGGTCGGCTTTACAATTTTGCATTTTTGTTAGTACCTTTATGAGTACCAACTTGTGACCAGTTTGCTTAACTCCTTCGTGGTACGTCTTCTTTTTCAGTGCGTAATACGTTTTCCACAATTCGTGTGTTCTAGCAATTAGTAAGGTACTGTTGTTGTTGTCGTTGTGGTGGTCTTCAGTCCTTAGACTGATTTGATGCAGCTCTCCATGCTACTTATTCTGTGCAAGCATCTTCTTCTCCTAGTACCTACTGCAACCTACATCGTTCTGAATCTGCTTAGTGTATTCATCTCTTGGTCTCCCTCCACGATTTTTACCCTCCACGCTGCCCTCCAATGCTAAATTTGTGATCCCCTGATGCCTCAGAACATGTCCTACCAACCGGTCCCTTCTTCTTGTCAAGTTGTACCACAAATTCCTTTTCTCCACAATTCTATTCAATACCTCCTCATTAGTTATGTGATCTACCCATCTAATCTTCATCATTCTTCTGAATCACCACATTTTGAAAACTTCTATTCTCCTCTTGTCCGAACTATTTATCGTCCATATTTCACTTCCATACATGGCTACACTCCATACAAATACTTTCAGAAACGACTTCCCGACACTTAAATCTATACTCGATGTTAACAAATATCTCTTCTTCAGATACTCTTTCCATTGCCAGTCTACATGTTATATCCTCCCTACTTCTACCATCATAAGTTATTTTGCTCCCAAAATAGCAAAACTCCTTTACTATCCTAATCTAATTCTCTCAGCGTCACCCGACTTATTTCAACTATATTCCATTATCCTTGTTTTTCTTTTGTTGATGTTCATCTTATATCCTTCTTTCAAGACACTGTCCATTCCGTTCAACTACTTTTCCAAGTCCTTAGCTGTCTCTGACAGAATTACAATGTCATTGGCGAACCTCAAAGTTTTTATTTCTTCTCCTTGGATTTAGTACCTACTCCGAACTTTTATTTTGTTTCCTCACTGCTTGCTCAATATACCGATTGAATAACATCGGGGATAGGCTACAACCCTGCCTCACTCCCTTCTCAACCACTGCTTCCCTTTCATACCCCTCGACTCTTATAACTACCATCTGGTTTCTGTACAAATTGTAAATAGCCTTTCGCTCCCTGCATTTCACCCCTGCCACCTTCAGAATTTGAAAGAAAGTATTCCAATCAACATTGTCAAAAGCTTTCTCTAAGTATACAAATGCTAGAAACGCGGTTTGCTTTTCCTTAATCATTCTTCTAAGATAAGTCGAAAGATCAGTGTTGCCTCACGTGTTCCAACATTTCTACGGAATCCAAACTGATCTTATTGAAACGATGACAGCAAAATAGCCTCTGAGCGCTTGTAATCTTGAGGTTGCCCGGCCTAAACGCAAAGGCCCAAACCGTAGAGAAATTTCACGCACCAGCCGCTTGTCTTGCCGATGGCTCCCGCTCGTGTGGAAAGGCTCAGCGCACAAAAAAGCGGCCGTCTCCTGCCGCTGTGTCGACGCGCCTGGCCAGCCGGCAATGCATTACTTAATCCAGGACTTGCATCAGAAAGGTTTGTCTGTCGATCATGGGACATTAGCTATGCCGCTCTCGAGTTTCTCTCCTTGCGACATCCCTACCTGAGCATTTGCCCCCCACTTGACGATTATCCGAGAGTGTTTCAAAGCCACTTGACGCCATCTCTAACCTTTCCGTAAGGCGGAAGGATAATAGCAAGACAGCCGAATGAACGTGGCACCGGGTTCTGCCGGATCATCGTGCCGCTGAGTAGCAACCTCATCTGGTGCCAGCCTATAGGCACAGAACCCACGGAAATGCTACAGTTTATTCCGTTGTGGACAACGACGGTTTAGTGTGACGCTTAGCCACATCAGTTGTTGAACAGATTCACAGGTTTCCCAAAATAATGTTGATAGTAATGTTAATGACCGAACACCTCTACCTAAAGTTCTCTGAAATTGTATTTCAATACTTTGTTTTAGACTTGAGCCATATTATGTTTTCACTGACATGCTCCACGACACTGGAAGCGCATCTATGCGTTTGGGAGGATTTCAAATCAAAATTATTTTAATTTGCTTTTCAGCTTCGGTTCGCACAGATAGCATCGTAACCGGTTTAGGCTACTTAGTAAGTTATCTTCATATGATACATTTAAGAAGAAGGAAAAAAGCAAAATAGTAAAATATTATACAATTCCCGTCTCCTCTTCCCGTTTCTTCTCTTTTTCTTCGTAAACAGATCACCTGAGGCAGACTTTCAAAGAAATCTAAATCAGTTTTGATGTCATTTATGTGGAAAATAGAATGAAATGAGTTGGTTTACGAGAATGTCATTGTGTTTCTCTTAGGCAAACACCTAGTGTGCTTAAACAATTAATCAGTTGCAAAGGTAATTGTAACACAATGATAACAGGTTTTTAAGAATCATTTCTTAAATGTAATACAGACAATAGGGTCAAGGAGTTCTGCAGAAAAGTCGAGGTAGTAAGCTGAAAAAGCGACTTTCATAAAATTTAATGGTCTTGTTCTCTCAACAGCTTCCACATGTAATAATTAAAGAAATAACACAATCTTCGATAGGAGAAGCTCATATGTGAAATTGATGGTGTTCCTAAACAAATACTAAAAATAAAGTTGTGATATAATTATTTTCTATCTCTTCTGAAATGTCTTCTTGTTATCTATTTAAAAAGAAAGAAAGAAGGGAAATAGTAAAATATTATTTTATTCACCTCTCCCGTTTTCGTTTCTGTTTTTCCTCTTTCCTCCGAAATATGTTACCCGAGGATGACCTCCTAAGAAGTCTTAACCGGTTTAGGGCACTAATAAAATACAGGACGTAATATAAACATGCAGGATCCCAAAAAGCATAAAGCTCCAGTTAAATTATATGTAATGTGTTCAGAAGTATTATTAACTGGTCTTCTGTCAGCCATATCCCTATAAATTAAAAAAAAAAAAACAGCATGTTCAGTCCTGCATAATTAAGACTACAACACTATTGGTAAATTTAAAGCATCACCAAGATTTAATAAGGAATGCAAAATGCTCAAAATTTTGGGTGTAGCTATTGAGAAGAATAACTCATTTCAGTGACTTGGGGAACTTCATGCCATGAAGAGTCTTTGAGAAAACCAAATTAATAAGTTAAAAATTGATAGCTATCTTTTTCGCTCCAAAGATTCGTAGCAAGGAAACCATTAAGGATGTAGAACATGATACAACAACAATAATGTATAATAGTTATTTACAATAAATGAAATGGGCTCATGTTCGTTCTACAGAAGGTAAGTGAAACTTTGGAAAGCTGCGGAATAAATCAAAAACCTGAAACATATTTTCACTAAAATTTAATACCGAACTTACCACAAACATGTAATAAATCAAAAACTTGAAACATATTTTCACTTAAAATTTAATACCGAACGTACCACAAACATGTAGCTGTACACAGGGTGTTTCAGTAAGAGCGTGCAAAAATTTAACAGGACATAGAGAATACTCCACCGAACAATTTGAGGTAGGGGACCTGGGGTCGGAGAAGCCTGCTGAAGGAGATAGTAGGAATAAAATAACACCACTTTGCACTTTTTATTTACATTAGTTACAGGTAACATAAGGTACCATCGTTGACACAACGAATGTACCATTTCTACTGTGTCATACAAAATGTGCTGAAAATGAAGACCATCAGCCTCAACGCAAGCATGATGTCGGCGAACAAGATCCTGACGCACCCTGACAAATATCTCTGGTGTGTCTCGACATCACAGGCAACTACAGTTCCGGCAATTCCTTGTTTCCTTACAGGAAATAAAGAATGCACATGTAAATAAACAGCACAGTACTTGTGAACATGTACGCATGTTAGTTGTCAATAAGCTGGAAAACAGTAATGCTAGACAAAGCGGGAGACAAGTTTACTTCCACATCTCCTTAAGCTGGCTACTGCGACCCCAGGTTGCCTACATCATATTGTTCAGTGGAGTATTCTCTATGTCCTGTTACATTTTTCCACGCTCTTACTGAAACATCCTGTATACAGGGTGATACAGGATGCAAGGTATATGCTTTGAGTGGTGATAATATTGGTAATTCTAAACAAAAATTTTCATATGGACATATGATTTTTTCCGAATGGTTCCCGAGGTAGAAAATATTTAACGTAGATTTGTTATTTACTTCCCGTATTGTCCAAACATTGTCATTGTTTACAACTTACCACAGTAGTGAGAAGACGTTGAGATGAACAATTTGTTACAGGTCGCTTGTGTTCTATCAAGTCGGGAAATACCTCAAACTGTCCTACGAAAACTACCTTAGCTACAGAAATTGCGCGTCGCACTAGTTTTCAGTATTCTCACACTTCCTTCGTCTGGAGAAAAAAGAATAGGATATTTTTATGAAAATTTAATTTAGTTTAATTTTATATTGCGATTTATTCAACAAAAACGTACAAAAGTGATATTGAACGTGTTCTGTCTTGGAAGCCATACGGGGTAGAGCACACGACCATATGAAGTTTCTTGTTCAGGACCAGTAATATTATCACCCCTCAAAGTATGTATCTTTCCCTCTGACTCACACTCTACATTGATCTGCGTAATACAACCATTCGGTGATAGTAGCAACACTTCAAAAAACAGAAAGCAATCTACAACACTTACACTCCTGGAAATGGAAAAAAGAACACATTGACACCGGTGTGTCAGACCCACCATACTTGCTCCGGACACTGCGAGAGGGCTGTACAAGCAATGATCACACGCACGTCACAGCGGACACACCAGGAACCGCGGTGTTGGCCGTCGAATGGCGCTAGCTGCGCAGCATTTGTGCACCGCCGCCGTCAGTGTCAGCCAGTTTGCCGTGGCATACGGAGCTCCATCGCAGTCTTTAACACTGGTAGCATGCTATGACAGTGTGGACGTGAACCGTATGTGAAGTTGACGGACTTTGAGCGAGGGCGTATAGTGGGCATGCGGGAGGCCGGGTGGACGTACCGCCGAATTGCTCAACACGTGGGGCGTGAGGTCTCCACAGTACATCGATGTTGTCGCCAGTGGTCGGAGGAAGGTGCACGTGGCCGTCGACCTGGGACCGGACCGCAGCGACACACGGATGCACGCCAACACCGTAGGATCCTACGCAGTGCCGTAGGGGACCGCACCGCCACTTCCCAGCAAATTTGGGACACTGTTGCTCCTGGGGTATCGGCGAGGACCATTCGCAACCGTCTCCATGAAGCTGGGCTACGGTCCAGCACACCGTTAGGCCGTCTTCCGCTCACGCCCCAACATCGTGCAGCCCGCCTCCAATGGTGTCGCGACAGGCATGAATGGAGGGACGAATGGAGACGTATCGTCTTCAGCGATGAGAGTCGCTTCTGCCTTGGTGCCAATGATGGTCGTATGCGTGTTTGGGGCCGTGCGGGTGAGCGCCACAATCAGGACTGCATACGACCGAGGCACACAGGGCCAACACCCGGCATCATGGTGTGGGGAGCGATCTCCTACACTGGCCGTACACCTCTGGTGATCGTCGAGGGGACACTGAATAGTGCACGGTACATCCAAACCGTCATCGAACCCATCGTTCTACCATTCCTAGACCGGCAAGGGAACTTGCTGTTCCAACAGGACAATGCACGTCCGCATGTATCCCGTGCCACCCAACGTCCTCTAGAAGGTGTAAGTCAACTACCCTGGCCAGCAAGATCTCCGGATCTGTCCCCCATTGAGCATGTTTGGGTCTGGATGAAGCGTCGTCTCATGCAGTCTGCACGTCCAGCACGAACGCTGGTCCAACTGAGGCGCCAGGTGGAAATGGCTTGGCAAGCCGTTCCACAGAACTACATCCAGCATCTCTACGATCGTCTCCATGAGAGAATAGCAGCCTGCATTGCTGCGAAAGGTGGATATACACTGTACTAGTGCCGACATTGTGCATGCTCTGTTGCCTGTGTCTATGTGCCTGTGGTTCTGTCAGTGTGATCATGTGATGTATCTGACCACAGGAATGTGTCAATAAAGTTTCCCCTTCCTAGGACAATGAATTCACGGTGTTCTTATTTCAATTTCCAGGAGTGTATTTACACAGATTACGTAACTGCAGCGAAAACGTGCAGAAAATTCAGATTTCAAGCGAAACTCCCATTATTTGAAATTATTAATAGAATATACATCAGTTGGGTGTACTAAAAAAATGTCACTGGAGTAGGACTTTGTCGCCAATAAGTCATTTAGGCTTCTCTTGAAATGTTTTATTAGTAGCTAAACTTTTCATTGGCTGCTGTTAAGTTACTGAAAATGCATGAATAACTGTCACGTTTTTAACGAAAGTAAGCGTCTTTAAGTCTTTATGTAGACTATTCTCAATTCTTGTGTTGTTTCTTTGAACAGAGCTCATGGTTTAAAAAAAAAGTTACCTTATTTAGGAATAATTTCATTACGGGATAAATATACTGTACTTCGTGTCGGGGTCGGATGCAATAACGTCTGTTCTCCGTGTTAGGAGCGACCTTTCAAGCACCTGGCAGAAAGTATAGACTGCCGGAAGAAGACAATGGCAAACAAATTCCGTATTTGATAATAAAATAGAATAATGAAATAGAATAGATGAAAAACTGGATAAGTGTACAGCAGGGGATCTTGAAATTCCCAGGTCAGCAGGTACTTCAGTATAAGATGCCGCAGGTTGCAGGGGAAGTGTCACCTCGAACCGTCGGAAACAGGCTGCTTGAAGCTGGCATGAGATATCGATTTGGCGTGCTTCGTTTATCACTGACACCACATCTTAGACAACAGATGCTAGGATAATATATGGCCAAGGTCAACTCGGATATTTAGTGGGATTTAATGGCGATCAGCGATGAATCTCGCTTCTGTTTGTTGAGATCGGATCAACACTAGCGTGTCCGTTGACGCCTGATGAAATGCAACAGAAATTTGCGATTCTCGAGACCCAAGCCTCATCAACTGCCATAATCATGGTGTAGGGAGCTGATAGATATGACAGCAGGTGATTTGATAACTATTGAAGGAAGGCTGTATGATCGTTAGTGTGTGGCGAGAATGGTAAACCAAGTTATCACACTCTTCCTGACTAGGGTGCCAAAATGCACATACTTGCAGTACAATGCAAGACCGCACACTGTAGTTCATACCCAAAAAACGCCTTGAAGAAATGACGGGTCTTCCTAGCCTGCCAAACCCCCTCATTTTTCATCTGTAAGTCATGTCTGGGATGCGATGGGAAACTGTGTACTTTTTCATGAGACTGCAGCCAGCAATATTCATGAACTGACACAGCATGCGATTCAGGCATGGCAAGAAATTCCTCAGAAAATGTTTAGGTGGCTGTCTGTCTTCTTGCCACGACGAATACAAGAGTGCATTAGTGCCTGTTGTGGTCACATTTCGTATTAATGATGGATATCATTTCCGAATGTAATGAAAGTTCAACCATTCAATATCCGTTACGTGATGAACGTCTCCACAAAACTTGATAAATACCGGGCTGGTGCTTGATGGAATAACACTTCCATTCCTGTCAGCGAGTTATCAGTTGTCAATGTTAAAGCGATGGCTGTAAGAGACATTCCAAGACGCCAATAGAGGAAAACCGTTACTTCCACGTTCCTTGACTGCTGTAAGGCATTCAGAACAGTTCAGCCACGTCACCTCATCAATAAAATGCAAGCACACAGAATAAAAGACCGGTTTTCTGATTAGACAGAAGGCTTCCTAGCAAACAGGACACAGTATGTCTTTCTTACTGCAGGGAAATATTTAGACGTAAAGACGTGTTCGGACGTACGCTAAGGGAGTATAACGCTTCGTCACGGTTCACAATGTACAAGGTGAGCCAGAACTTCGCCGACAAAAACGCCAGAGACTGTCCAGGGATATTTTCTGAGTATTGTGATATGAGTGACCAGTGGTCTCCAGGGGCTCGTTACAGAATAACAACGTAGTAACGGTTATACGAAATACCTTCTACTCTTTGGAAACACCGTAACAGCGATAAAACCTGTAATATGCAATCAGAAAAACGTACAACACAAAACACAAAGCAATCTACAGACAAAAAATTACTGTCACGTACTTGCCGTCACTGCAGGGACAGATCAGCATACCGGCGTCGTGTCGCTCTTCCACTGCTTTCGGTGAACTCATACACGAGGTTCACATCGGTCAGCTCTACCCACAATACTACTGTGTACAACTAACATTACCGCTACAACAAACCGTAGACGCAACAGAGCAGTACTGAATACCAGCTTGAGGATGAAGAGTAAAGCAGACATTACTGTTGTCAACATATTCGTTTCCAGACAAGACACAGAGCACGTAAATTGTGGATATGATTCCTGGGAGTAAAAATAATAGATAGATAGCGGTAAGAAATCAAACAAAATGTCGTTACTACACAACGAGCCACCGCAGACTGTGCGTCCCTTACACCAAAACACTCAGAAGGTATCCCTGAACAACATCTGAAGTTTTGTCGGTGGAGTTCTGGTTCATAAATGACATCTTGTAGATTTGTAGATAACGTTGAAAACGCCACGAGCCTATTAGCGGGTGATGCTTTGAGCATAAAGAAGTTGTTACGCCACAAAATTATACTGATGTGCACAAAGAGCTTTAGAGGATACGACATTGGAGCAGATTTTGGCAATTGGTTCTCAACATAGATAACTGTAACTTTTGAGCATTAAAAGGCAAAATTTTGCATCATTGTTTGTTTATTGTCACTAGAAACAGAGAGATCAATTAAATATACGGGATCTAGTAAGTTGGATTTAGTACTGAAACTTTCAATATTTAACAAGTTTCTTGTGGCGGCCATTTTCGCAGCAGCTGTATATAAGTTGCAGTAGTTTAAAAGAAAACACATACACAGCCAAAAACAACAGCAAAACTAAACACCACACAAACAAGCACACATAGCAACAGAGCAGCAACGACACGGTCATGAAAAAAGTAAGAAGATTCAAGATGGTACACAATGACATATAAGCACAAACTCAAACATAAAATAACAAACATTTTCAAAAGACATAGCACTCAAAACAAAGAATTTAATCGAAAAGTAAGTTCCAAAAGTAACAAAGTACACAGACATCAACCAGAAAACATTAATATACTTACTACAATCCAACACATGTGATGGATGATGTGTAGGACAAACCAGAAGAACATTCGACACACGGTACAAAGAACATATCAGAGCATGGAACTGACTTTTGCACAACACTTAAGAGAAAAAAAAAACCCAAACCTGCTACAAGAGAGAAAGTTATGAAAATACTTACAATAAATAACGAAAGACACATTTTAGACTAACAAGAAAATTACCACATATACAAAACAAAGGTGCTATTACCAAATGACCAATTGTGAACAAATTAGTTTAGCTTTGGGGTGAGTCTGTGAGGTACACAGGAAGTCGTCTTTAAGCTCGGTCGAGCGGACCAATCAGATCACTGCCCGCTAGCTGGGAATAGACTCTTCTGTGTTCCATTAGGTTGAGGAACGTTGTGTTTGCTGTCGAACGTCGTGGATTGCCAGATGCTGGTCGGTGAGGTGGTGAACGTAGCTTGGCAGCGCGCGGGAAGTGCGTACTTGCCACAGGTTTTCGTCAGTCATTTACAACTTGCGTGTGGATCATGCGTAACAATTACCTTGATTCCTGTCTCGAAGTTGCTCTAATTTTCAAGCGCTAGACACGCGTCACACATGGGGTTATCAGTTCTGTGTAACTCTGTAAGGCGAATGTGTTTAGAGATCGGTACAGAATGTGCCTACTATGAATCCATCCGAATTATAATGTTTCACCCTCCTTAGCAATTATTGTATATGCTTTACAACTCGTATTGAACTTTGCTTGTTTCATTTTCTTATATATGTCAACGTTTAGAGCCATATAATTGTCGGATATTACTAGAACATTTGTTATTACCATTTACTGACTTTTCTGAGGTCAGTTATATGAATTTACATACAAACATTGTCTCCAATAATGTTGGTTGTCACTCAGTTTCGTGATTAAGTGAATTAGACCGATTGGTATTCAGAAGTTGGAGTACGAGTACCATATTCGAAACGTATTATTCGGGCCACTTCAGCGCTAGTATTTTCTGATTTTATTATTGCAGTTCACTTCAACAACAGTACTAACCGCCACAGATATTATATTATCCTGTCATATGCATATTTCTTAGCACAAAGTGTAGGCTATGGTGCTGACGCAGTTGGCGGAGATACAGTGCTTTTTTTTTTTTCTTCTTCTTATTAGAAGAACAAATACGCCGGGAAAATTTCAGAAGTCACATACAGTGCTTTGTTCAGTACCTTTTATATTTCTGTACACATTCCGACTTGAACTGCAACTGGCTATAAGTCACGTTGTTAAGCACTTTTATGCTTTGTTAGAGATTTAGTACGGGTGTTTATGTTCATTTACGTTCATATTTCCTTTGCTACGCCATCAGTAAATCGTTGCGCTAATAAAGTAAGTGTTTATTGCACAGATAATTTTCTACAAATACGTTACAGTTAGATAGTGTAAGTAAATTTGATTCGTGTATCGAAGCTTAGTGTATGAGTGGCCATTTTTCTTAAATCAGGGCGTATCAGATTTACTTTCACAGGTAACTCCATTTCTAAATCCTAGCCGTACACTTGCAAGTTTGCCTGCGGAACAGTTTAAAATAGAATGACCATATAAGATTAAACTTAGAGAAGTCAAATGTCAGACTGATATTTATTGGAAGAATCATCATGGAGTATTGTTCACCAAGACGGGGTAGCTCACAAAAACTGTCCTAGCAGCGATACAACACTGAAGAGCCAAAGAGCCTGGTACATCTGCCTAACGTAGTGTAGGACCCTCGCGAGCACGTAGAAGTGCCGCAACATGACGTGACATGGACTCGACTAATGTCTGAAATAGTGCTGAAGGGAACTGACACCGTGAATACTGCAGGGCTGTCCATAGGTCCGAAAAAGTACGAGGGATCTAGATCTATTCTGAACTGCACATTGCAAGGCAGTCCAGAGATGGTGGCCAGTGGAAGTGTTTAAACTCAGAAGAGAGTTCCTGGAACCACTCTGTAGCAATTCTGGACGTTTGGGGTGTCGTATAGTCCTGCTGGAATTGCTCAAGTTTGTCGGAATGCACAGTGGACATGAATCGATGCAGGTGATTGAACAGGATGCTTACGTACGTCACTTGTCAGAGTCGTATCTAGACATATCAAGGGTTCCATATCACTCCAACTGCACACGCCGCACACCATTACAGAGCCTCATCTTGAACAGACCCCTGCTGACATGAGGGGCCCATGGATTCATGAGGTTGTCTCCATACCCGTACATGTCCATCCGCTTCGATACAATTTGAAATTGAGACTCGTCCGACGAGGCAACAAGTTTCCAGTCACAAACAGTCCAATGCCAGTGATGACAGGACCAGGCGAAATGTAAAACCTTGTGTCATGCAGCCATGAAGGGTACACGACTGGGCCTTCGGCTCTGAAATCCGTATCGATGATATTTCGTTGAATGGTTCGCACGCTGACACTTGTTGATGGCCCAGCATTGAAATACGCAGCAATGCTGTTCAGTTTTGGAACACAACCTACGACCAGCTCAGAGACAGATGTGATGACACTTCTCGCAGGACCTAACCATCATTTTACAGGGCACAGCTCAAGCACGTACAGTGCAAGCTGTCACTAATTTGTATGACTGATGGGGCTGCTAAGTGCTATACCACCTACTACACTCCCCTGACTTAAGCCCTCGTGAGCTCAACTCGATTTCTAAACTGAAGGACACGCTTCACGGCATTAGCTTCAGAACTGCTACAAATTCGTCGGGCAATGGACCGCCCCGCTCGAACTGTCAACACAACTGGTACTGCTAAGTGCCTCCTACGAGTTCCACATCGCTGGCAACGGGTTATACACAATGCTGGGGACTACTTTGAAGATCAGTAAAACTTTGAAACATGTATCTGTTTTGTACGAGCTGTATGTTAGTAGTTGCCACTATTGAATTTCCAACCCTCGCAATTGTAAATAAAGTGTATAATAACGGCGATGTATGCCATAAGATAAAAAAATATCTTCAGTTTTAGTATATCTTGCAAAAGAGCACTGCGAAGTCACGGCGATTCAGGCATTAGGAGGAGGTATGGTTGGTGTCCTCCTCTTCACCATATGCGCACAAATGTACGGTGCTAGACCGCTGTCATTCACAGGTTTCCACAAGCAACCACAAATGAAGCTCAACTGTCTTCAAACTTGACGGACGTAGCAATCGTAACATCAGTGACGCACTGTTGGTGATAAATATATTTGTGCGTGAGCTCATCTTCTTCGAGGACTCCTTCAAATCACTATTTTTCACTACGCTGCATAAAGCTTTTAGTTTTCGTAGATAAACAGGAGCCGATATTCCACAATGGCTAATTTCCACAACAAGACTGTCTCTCGAGTGAATAAAGTTGCCATTTCTCTTAATCCTACAATGCACTTTTATTCACGACAGTTTGACCACCACTCAATGGTCACTGTACATCGACAAGTGTAAACATTGATCTGGAATAATTATTTTCACATTCTGGTAAGCGTCGGCCTGTGTGGCCGAGCGGTTCTAGGCGCTACAGTCTGGAACCGCGCGACCGCTACGGTCGCAGGTTCGAATCCTGCCCGTAGTTATTTTTTTCTGGTAAGCGAATTGGAGGCTCTATAGGAGACTCGTCAACCTTCAGACTAGTGATGCGATCTGAAGAGCCATCTATGGTGGAAGTGTGAATTTTCCTTTGCTTTTGACAATAAGATTCCGGTTAGCACCTCCGCAACATGAGATAAGCATACTGGTCAATACAAGTACACGCTCCTGATGTTTCTCCCTTTGGTCAAATGGTTTGTGAGGATCTCCGTCTGTAATATCGGGTCCAATGAGTCGAGATTTCCTCCTGAGTGAGCGTACAATTTTGGTGACAGTAATAGCGAATATAACGAATAGTTGAGGAGAAGCGCCCCTCAAGCCAGCATAAAGAGATAAAATACATACCAGATAGCTCTCAAACATTCGCTAAGATCTTATCTTACATAGACGCCGGCGCGTTTTAATAATTAATTTGTTTTGAGATTTTTACGACGTATATGAAGCGGCGGTTCATTCATCCCCGCCATTATGGCCTTCGTTGTTGTGGATACCCGGGGCCCAGATGAAATCTGGGTGACTTTTATTCTGACATGATGTTGACCCAGAAGGGCAAGAGAAACACAAAGAGATGTACTGAAGACGAGGCGTACTTACGGTTGGTATAAAGTTAACAGTAATTCTTGATATTTCGTACTTTTCAGCGACGCGCTTAATGTACAAATTTCAACGGTGCTTGAAGCCACATGATTTGAAAGTCATGTGGTCATAGTTTGAATATCTACATTACTGAAAACCCAACCCGGTGCACAGTGCAGAATCCAAGTCACAGGTTCCCATAGATGAGTAACGGCTTCCAGAGAAAACAAAATTTTGATTTTCGGTATTTCATACAATTATTAATCGAATTTTAAAATTTAAAGTGCTGTCGTAATCTACTAATTCCGAGGTTAATGTTATTTTCAAGACTTTAAACGGTAAGACAAGTGTTACAGTCCGCAGCTCGTGGTCGTGCGGTGGCGTTCTCGTTCCCGCGCCCGGGTTCCCGGGTTCGATTTTCGGCGGGGTCAGGGATTTTCTCTGCCTCGTGATGGCTGGGTGTTGTGTGATGTACTTAGGTTAGTTAGGTTTAAGTAGTTCTAAGTTCTAGGGCACTGATGACCATAGCTGTTAAGTCCCGTAGTGCTCAGAGCCATTTGAACCAGTATTATTATCAGAAACCGTGTATATGTTTTGAGGGAGCGTAGTTCACGGTGCGCAAATCAGCCAGACTATATTCATCAAGTGTCTGAGAATGAGTGCACTCAGCGGCTTCCAAACAACTTTAAACCAAATTTCAAACGTTTAAGAAACTTTTTCTCAATGACTTGCCTAACAAAATAATGAAAGGGAAAACGTTTATCGCTTGTTGCAGTTTCACTGCTCATGCAGTAAAGCTTTAGCATCAGGCATGTCAATTTAATTCAGTACTTATTTACTACAAACACTATTAGCAAAATACGTTGCACGCAGTATCCACATATACCACTGGGGAATCCTATCATTGTACGACACATACATCTGGAGATATGTTGTCATTAACCATGGCGTGTGAAAAAGCAGCCTTAACTTAAAACGGAGTGCACGTTATGCAGACTGCACTCATACAGTGTTTGATAATAAGAGCAGTTAGCGACTTCCAACAAACTTTAAACATAATTTCAGACTTTATTAAAACCTTTTCTCACTTGGACGTATAACGTAAAACATGTAACATATTAACTAATTTTTAAAGGGATCAGATGTTTGAAGCAGTTTTGTAAACGGGAATTTGATTCTTTAAACAATCGGGATTATGGGTTCACTGATTGATAAGAAACTAACAACCGACGCAAGGTGGCGCAGTGAGAAGACGCCAGGGGAGAATGGCAGGTCAAATTGCCGTCCGACCGCCACGTTTCCTTTTTTCGTGCTTTCCGTAAATAGTTTCAGGCAAATGTCAGGAACGTATCTTTGAAAAGAGCGCAACCAATTTCCTTCCGCAACACGAGGTCTTGCTGCATCTCTAATGAAATCGCTATCGATGGAAAGACAAAGGCCAATCTTCCCTCGGAAAATAGATCAGTGTCACAGCAATTAAAAATCATTTGTTATTAACTAATAGTTTTCGTACTTACTGCGTACATTCTACGTCCTTCACTGCACAGCCGTTTAATTCGTTTCCTCTACAAATGTGCTCTATGCAAATATGCTGCTAGTAAATGACGTCATTACAGTGTTCTTTATTAATTTCTTGTTTTGATGATTTTCATTATAAACATATTAACGTTACACACAGCCCACTGCCTCAGAATTATTCTAGAGATTCTGCAAGCTATCTTCAGTCCGACGGCTGGTTTAATGAAGCTGTCCACGCTACTCTATCCTGTGCAGGCTTCTTCATCTCTGAGTAACTACTAATCTGCTTACGGTTTCATCTCTTAGTCTCCCTTTACGATTGTTATCTCCCACATTTCCCGCCGGTTCTAAAGTAGTGATACCTTGTTGTCTCAGAATGTGTCCAGTCAACCGATCGCTTCTTTTGTTCAAGTTGTGTCTCAAGTTCCTTGTCTCCCCAATTCTGTGCGGTACCTCCTCCTCTGTTACGGGATCTACCCATCTAGTTTTCAGCATTTTTCTGTAGCCCCACATTTCAAATGCCTCTATTCTCTTCTTGTGCCGGCCGCTGTGGCCAAGCGGTTCTAGGCGCTTCAGTCTGGAACCACGCGACCGCTACGGTCGCAGGTTCGAATCCTGCCTCGGACATGGATGTGTGTGATGTCCTTAGGTTAGTTAGGTTTAAGTAGTTCTAAGTTCTAGGGGACTGATGACCTCAGATGTTAAGTCCCATAGTGCTCAGAGCCATTTGAATCATTTCTCTTCTTGTTTATACTGACTACCTTCCACGTTTCTCTTCCATACATGGCTACACTTCGGATAAATATCTTCAGAAATTAATTTCTAATACTACTATCTATATTTGCTGCTAACAAATATCAATTGTTCAGAATCGCTTTTCTTGCCATTGCCAGTCTGCAACTTATGTCTATTTCTGCCATCATCAGTTATTTTGCTGGCCAAATAGCAAAACTCATTTACTACTTCTAGTGTCTCGTTTTCTAATCTAAGATCCTCATAATCAACTGATTTAATTCGCCTACATTCCATTATCCTTCTTCTTCTTTTGTTGATGTTCGCCTTATGCCCTCCTTTAGAGACACTGCCCATTCCGTTCAATTGTTCTTCGAAGTCTTTTGCTGTCTCAGAGAATTACAATGTCATCGACAAACCTAATTTTTTATTTATTCTCCCTGAACTTGGATTCCTATTCTAGATTTTTCTTTGTTTTGCTTTATTGCTTGCCCAACATACAGACTGAATACCATCCACTGCTTTCCTTTCATGCCCCTTGACTCTTCCAACTACTGTCTGGTTTCCATACAAGTAGTAAACAGCATTTCGCTTCCTTTACTTTAGCCCTGCTACCTTCAGAAGTTCAAAGAATGTCTTCCAGTCAACATTGTCAAAAGCTTTCTCTAAGTCGACAAACGCTATAGACGTAGGTTTACCTTTCCTTATTCTGTTTTTGAAGATGAATCATAGGGTCAGTACTGCCTCGCGTGTTCCTGCATCGCTCTGGACTCCAAACTGTTCTTCCCTGAGGGCAGCTTCTACCAGTTTTTCCATTCTCCTGTAAGGAAGTCGTGTTAGTGTTTGGACACCAAGACCTGCTAAACTGATAGTTCGGTAATACTCATACTATGAAACGTCCTCTTAGAACAATTATACATAACTGTGCTTAAACTGACACACAGTATTTTTAGCGCAACGCAATCTGACTTTCAAAAATCCCTACAAAAGAATGGCCCTGACTAACATTAACCTATACCTTTCACAAATCACTTACCTCACCAAAAATCTTCGTTACTCGAACTACTGCAATACATCGAGCGCCACTACTGCCAGCTAAATAAAAGATGCAAACTACTTAAGCCACTAACTACTGATAGGCATAATTAGCAAATGAAAGATTTTGATAGAGAACAAACAATGTATTTACCTTAATAGTCATAATATATATAGCTGTTCATGACATCCAGTCTTACAAATTTCAGAACTCCGCCATTTCTCTCCCCACATCCACCACTGCTGGCGGCTCACCTCAAACTGTGCAACGCTACGCGCTGTTAACATCCAGCTGCCCAACACTACAATGGCGAGTATTACAACAATGCCAACCAGCCACTGACTGCACACAGTACAGCCAGTGATTTTCATCAGAGCGCTACGTGGCGTTACCAATATAAAAAACCTAAACAGCCTACTTACAATACCTGTTAACACCTGCAGAATATCTGATGTAAATGTTTTCAACAAATTATATAGGAAATTCGCTTCTGTTGCTTATTCTACGAAAACTGGCAGTATCTCACATTCAGTAAGCATAATAAACTGCGCTGGCGTAAGCCGTCGCCAGCACACCGACCGGCAAAGATGTAGATCGAAGATGGATACTAGGCACTGGATCAAGCGTTCCAGCCATGAGAGAGACCAGAGACACACCGACAAGCAGCAAGCCGCGAACGCCCTCTCTATAGCATGTATTTAGGCCTCCGCCACTGACCGGAGAGCCTCACTGACTCACTCAGGCTACGACAGTGCATAGCGACCAGATTTGAGACTGTAGCAGTGTGACTATTTCTGTAATAGCAAGATTACCGGTATTGTCTGCCACAGGACTTTTACTGATGAGCTTTTACCACAACACATGGACGCCACTCAAGTTAAGTAGCAACTTCGTTTCCTTGCAAATAAAGAACTGTGTAACAAGTTTGTTTGTGTGGCCATCCTGCGCAGCAAGCATATAAATACTTGTTTTGTAAATAAAGCTACCTTTTCCTGCTGCTACTTAATTTATTTATCCCATACACATTTCGCCTTATCATGTTCTAAGGCAAATCGTAAGTACTTACTTTTTTACAAAAAAATTCGCAATGTGAAATGTTTAATAATCTAAAACTGATAAAACTGTATCTTTATAGATCCAACTGATGATGCCTTAGAACAAGATAAGGCGATCGCGCGTGGGATAAATAAATTAAGTAGCAGCAGAAAAAGGCAGTTTTATTTACAAAACAAGTAAAGAACTGTATTAATCCACATGTGTCGTTATGTTGGAGAAAGAGGATACCGGCCATCGAAAACAACATTCTCTTCCTTCCTTCTTTTGTAGAAGACGCTACAGTGGCGACGAGGATACTACATAAACGAATCTTACATATTCGATATCAATCTGCTCGTGTTCCTGCAGCAAGCTGCATACAGAACTTCGCCTGGGTTGCGCCATTCCGACCTCCAGACACGGAAGGAGAAGTGTGGAGCCGCCCACAGCCGTGAGAGGAGCCGGACTGCCGCTCATATCTGATGTGGAGCATCCTGCATAATTGCGGCCCTCCGCCGCCAGACGAGATGTACGGGCCCTCGCCGCCGCTGCTGCCGCTGCCGCTGCCTCACGGGCGGGCCTTGGCAGCAGCCTTGCGCTCACGCCTTTCACCGGCAGCTCCGCCGGGCGTCAGCCAAACCATTCTCCTCTCTTCATCACTCTCCTCTTCCGACAGGCCGAAAGCAGCGCATCCGCTGCCAGCCTTTTGTTCGCTCGTTTTCATCTCCCTGCACCTCAACTCTCATTTGCGAGTGGCATGAAAGACGAGGCGATTGGATAGGCTCTCTCTCACAGCACTACTTACAAGAAACTTTTCTTCGTAATGAAAAAGTCTTTTGCTGCATCAAGCAGTTTACGCGCGACGATCAAATTAATCGTTACAGCTGCTGAATAACTGCTTCCATCCCGCAAAATACTAAACATATGTAGAAGAGCTACAGCTGTAACCACAAGCTCACCGGGAAAAAATAGTCACTCCAGTGAGCATGTTCTGCTGAATCATTAAGCCCTTGCAGATGGCGCAGCGATCGAGGCAAGTCCTTAATAGCCATCAGTGTCCGCCCCGATAGCTGAATGGTCAGCAAAGCGGCCTGCCGTCCTAAGGGGACCGGGTACGATTCCCGGCTGGGTCGGGGATTTTCTCCGTTAAGGGACTGGATGTTGTGTTGTCTTCATCATCATTTCATCCCCATCCGGCGCACAGGTCGCCCAGTGTGGCGTCGAATGTGCACTACTGGCCATTAAAATTGATACACCACGGGAATGACGTGCTACAGACGCGAAGTTTAACCGACAGGAAGATGCTGTGATATGCAAATGATTAGCTTTTCAGAGCATTCACACAAGGTTTCCACCCGTGGCGACACTTACAACGTGCTGACGTGAGGAGAGTTTCCAATCGATTTCTCATTCACAAACACCAATTGACCTGTATTGGCCGGCCGCGGCGATCTCGCGGTTCTAGGCGCGCAGTCCGGAACCGTGCGACTGCTACGGTCGCAAGTTCGAATCCTGCCTCGGACATGGATGTGTGTGATGTCCTTAAGTTAGTTAGGTTTAAGTAGTCCTAAGTTCTAGGGGACTTATGACCACAGCAGTTGAGTCCCATAGTGCTCAGAGCCATTTGAACCATTTGAACCTGTGCTGCCTGGTGAAACGTTGTTGTCATGCCTCGTGTAAGGAGGAGAAATGCGTACCATCACGTTTCCGACTTTGATAAAGGTCGGATTGTAGCCTATAGCTATTGCGATTTTTTGAATCTCGACATTGCTACTCGCGTTGGTCAAGATCCAATTACTCTTAGCAGAATACTGAATTGGGGGGTTCAGGAGGGTAATACGGAACGCCGTGCTCGATCTCAACGGCGTCGTGTCACTAGCAGTCGAGATGACCTAGTAGATAGTGTCGGAAGTTCCATGCGACTTTTCGCGGATGATGCTGTAGTATACAGAGACGTTGCAGCATTAGAAAATTGTAGCGCAATGCAGGAAGATCTGCAGCGGATAGGCACTTGGTGCAGGGAGTGGCTACTGACCCTTAACGTAGACAAATGTAATGTATTGCGAATACATAAAAAGGATCCTTTATTGTATGATTATATGATAGCGGAACAAACACTGGTAGCAGTTACTTCTGTAAAATATCTGGGAGTATGCGTGCGGAACGATTTGAAGTGGAATGATCATATAAAATTGATTGTTGGTAAGATGGGTACCAGGTTGAGATTCATTGGGAGAGTCCTTAGAAAATGTAGTCCATCAACAAAGCACGTGGCTTACAAAACACTCGTTCGACCTATACTTGAGCATTCCTCATCAGTGTGGGATCCGTACCAGGTCGGGTTCACGGAGGAGATAGAGAAGATCCAAAGAAGAGCGGCGCGTTTCGTCACAGAGTTATTTGGTAACCGTAATAGCGTTACGGAGATGTTTAACAAACTCAAGTGGCAAACTCTGCAAGAGAGGCGCTCTGCATCGCGGTGTAGCTTGCTCGACAGGTTTCGAGAGGGTGCGTTACTGGATGAGGTATAGAATATATTGCTTCCCCCTACTTATACTTCCCGAAGAGATCACGAATGTAAAATTAGAGAGATTAAAGCGCGCACGGAGGTTTTCAGACAGTCGTTCTTCCCGCGAACCATATGGCTCTGAGCACTATGGGACTTAACATCTGTGGTCATCAATCCCCTAGAACTACTTAAACCTAACTAACCTAAGAACATCACATACATCCATGCCCGAGGCAGGATTCGAATCTGCGACCGTAGCAGTCGCGCGGTTCCGGACTTTGCAGCAGCATGGACTATCAGCTCGAGACCATGGCTGCGGTTACCCTTGACATTGCATCACAGACAGGAGCGCCTCCGATGGTGTACTCAGCGACGAACCTGGGTGCACCAAAAGCAAAACGGCATTTTTTCGGGTGAATCCAGGTTCTATTTACAGCATCATGATGGTCGAATCCGCATTTGGCGACATCGCGTCGTGGTTACACGTCTCGGTCACCTCTTGTTCGCATTGAAGGCACTTTGAACTGTGGACGTTACATTCCAAGTATGTTACGACCCGTGGCTCTACCCTTCATTCGATCCCTGTGAAACCCTACATTTCAGCAGGATAATGCACGACCGCATGTTGCAGGTCCTGTACAGGCCTTTCTGGATATAGAAAATGTTCGACTGCTGCCCTGGCCAGCACATTCTCCAGATCTTTCACCAATGGAAAACGTCTGGTCAATGGTGGCAGAGCAACTGGCTCGTCACAATACTCCAGTCACTACTCTTGATGAACTGTGGTATCGTGTCGAAGCTGCAAGGCCAGCTGTACCTGTACATGCCATCCAAGCTCTGTCTGACACAATGCCCAGGCGTATCAAGGCCGTTATTACGGCCAGAGGTGGTTGTTCTGGGTACTGATTTCTCAGGATCTATGCACTCAAATTGTTTGAAAATGTAATCACATTTCAGTTCTAGTATAATATATTTGTCCAATGAATACCCGTTTATCATCTGCATTTCTTCTTGGTGTAGCAATTATAATGGCCAGTAGTGTAATAAGACCTGTACCAAGGAGGCCAAACCTACCCCGTAAGGGCCTCCCGGCCAATGACGATAAACGCTGATTTCCATTTTTCCAGTATCCATCAGTGAGACACTTGCGTTTGAAGCGAATGTTGTCTCTAACATAGATAAGTACAAAGATCTGACAGAATGACAAAAAGGGCAAAGGGTTTGGTCGTGTCCATGGCTATACGATGTGTGAAGTTACTGGATTTGATGGTTTTCCGCGGCGGACTGTTGAACGCATCTGCATACAGTGGTGTAACACACGTGGCCACGAAACAAGACGTCATCATTGTGGTCGGAAAGAAGAAGCTGACAGGGAGCCCGCAGACAGGTTTCACCGCTTGCGAATCGAAATCGCCACCAAACCCAACAGGAATTGCTGCAAGCGGTGAATGAACGTCCTGCCCAAACCAGTTAGCGAGGGAGCTTTACGACGAGAAATGCGTGCAATGAACATTCGGAGTCGGTAACCTCGCTAGACGCCATTGCTCACACAGGCGCATAAAGAGGACGACATGTTCCAGAGATATACACTGACGAAAAAAATCACAGCACCAAAAATTAATTAATATAGAGTAATGAAATTTCTGGAATACATTTGCATAGGTAACATATTTAAGTGATTAAAATTACATAATCACAGGTTAACGTAAATGCGAGATAAGCCATTGCAATTGTGAAATGCTGACATATAATAACAGGTGTAATCACCAGAGTGTTGAATTCGGGCATGTTGACACGTCTTTATTATGTCGTTTATAGGATGGAGTTCCATGCCTGTTGCTCAGGGTTGGTGAATACTAAGACAGTTATTGCTGATTGTGGATGACGCTGGAATTACCGGCCGATGACGTCCCATGTGTGCTCGATTTGAGACAGATCTGGTGATCGAACAGGCCAGGGCAACATGTAGACACTCTGTAGAGAGCATGCTGTGTTACAACAGCAGTATGGTGGTGAGAATTATCCTGCTGGAAAATACCGCTTGAAATGCTGTTCATGAATGGCAGCACACCTGGTCGAGTCACCAGACTGATGTACAAATTTCAGTCAGGGTGCTTGGGATAACCACGAGAGTGCTACTGCTGCCAATCGAAGTAACACACCTGACCATCACTTCAGATGGAGGTCCAGTGTGTCTAGCATTCAGACGGGTTGGCTGCAGGCCCTCAACTGGCCTCTGCGATCAGTTCCAGGATGCCATGCCAGGCTGACCGGCAGCCGTGCAGTACTCTTCCATACGACGTCTTTCGGATGCCGTATGGAGGGGCGTGGACTCAACACTCCACTCTCCCAACCATTATCGGCTTTCCAGATGTTGCAGTCGCTACATATTGCTCTTGTGGCTCTTCGGCTGGCATCATGAGGTTGAGTGAATCCATTTCCAATTCTCTCGCCGGCCGCGGTGGTCTCGCGGTTAAGGCGCTCCGTCCGGAACCACGTGACTTCTACGGTCGCAGGTTCGAATCCTGCCTCGGACATGGATGTGTGTGATGTCCTTAGATTAGTTAGGTTTAAGTAGTTCTACGTTCTAGAAGACTGATGACCACAGATCTTAAGTCCCATAGTACTCAGAGCCATTTGAACCAATCCTATCAGCAAAGAAAAAACGTCTGGCAGGACTGACAAACGAACTTGGATCCCCCACATCGCAGTCACACGTGCTGACCACTCAGCTACGAAGACTTCAGCAAAAGAGAGATGAGGCCCACTGTGCGCACCGATGAATTTATCTCAAAATTAAGGATTACGGCCTACGCCGTCTACGGCCTTCCCTGGCTGCAGCCACAAGGAGGTTGGTACCTTAGAGAACTGGAGCTAGAGAGATCGATAAGGTGGTATATATCTACATCTACATCCATACTCCGCAAGCCACCTGACGGTGTGTGGCGGAGGGTACCCTGAGTACCTCTATCGGTTCTCCCTTCTATTCCAGTCTCGTATTGTACGTGGAAAGAAGGATTGTCGGTATGCTTCTGTGTGGGCTCTAATCTCTCTGATTTTATCCTCATGGTCTCTTCGCGAGATATACGTAGGAGGGAGCAATATACTGCTTGACTCTTCGGTGAAGGTATGTTCTCGAAACTTTAACAAAAGCCCGTACCGAGCTACTGAGCGTCTCTCCTGCAGAGTCTTCCACTGGAGTTTATCTATCATCTCCGTAACGTTTTCGCAATTACTAAATGATCCTGTAACGAAGCGCGCTGCTCTCCGTTGGATCTTCTCTATCTCTTCTATCAACCCTACCTGGTGCGGATCCCACACTGCTGAGCAGTATTCAAGCATTGGGCGAACAAGCGTACTGTAACCTACTTCCTTTGTTGTCGGATTGCATTTCCTTAAGATTCTTCCAATGAATCTCAGTCTGGCATCTGCTTTACCGACGATCAACTTTATATGATCATTCCATTTTAAATCACTCCTAATGAGTACTCCCAGATAATTTATGGAATTAACTACTTCCAGTTGCTGACCTGCTATTTTGTAGCTAAATGATAAGGGACCTATCTTTCTATGTATTCGCATCACATTACACTTGTCTACATTGAGATTCAATTGCCATTCCCTGCACCATGCGTCAATTCGCTGCAGATCCTCCTGCATTTCAGTACAATTTTCCATTGTTGCAACCTCTCGATACACCACAGCATCATCTGCAAAAAGCCTCAGTGAACTTCCGATGTCATCCACCAGGTCATTTATGTATATTGTGAATAGCAACGGTCCTATGACACTCCCCTGCGGCACACCTGAAATCACTCTTACTTCGGAAGACTTCTCTCCATTGAGAATGACATGCTGAGTTCTGTTATCTAGGAACTCCTCAATCCAATCACACAATTGATCTGATAGTCCGTATGCTCTTACTTTGTTCATTAAACGACTGTGGGGAACTGTGTCAAACGCCTTGCGGAAGTCAAGAAACACGGCATCTACCTGTGAACCCGTGTCTAAGGCCCTCTGAGTCTCGTGGACGAATAGCGCGAGCTGGGTTTCACACGACCGTCTTTTTCGAAACCCATGCTGATTCCTACAGAGTAGATTTCTAGTCTCCAGAAAAGACATTATACTCGAACATAATACGTGTTACAAAATTCTACAACTGATCGACGTTAGAGATATAGGTCTATAGTTCTGCACATCTGTTTGACGTCCCTTCTTGAAAACGGGGATGACCTGTGCCCTTTTCCAATCCTTTGGAACGCTTCGCTCTTCTAGAGACCTACGGTACACCGCTGCAAGAAGGGGGGCAAGTTCCTTCGCGTACTCTGTGTAAAATCGAACTGGTATTCCATCAGGACCAGCGGCCTTTCCTCTTTTGAGCGATTTTAATTGTTTCTCTATCCCTCTGTCGTCTATTTCGATATCTACCATTTTGTCAACTGTGCGACAATCTAGAGAAGGAACTACAGTGCAGTCTTCCTCTGTGAAACAGCTTTGGAAGAAGACATTTAGTAATTCGGCCTTTAGTCTGTCATCCTCTGTTTCAGTTCCATTTTGGTCACAGAGTGTCTGGACATTTTGTTTTGATCCACCTACCGCTTTGACATAGGACCAAAATTTCTTAGGATTTTCTGCCAAGTCAGTACATAGAACTTTACTTTCGAATTCATTGAAAGCCTCTCGCATAGCCCTCCTCACACTGCATTTCGCTTCGCGTAATTTTTGTTTGTCTGCAAGGCTTTGGCTATGTTTATGTTTGCTGTGAAGTTCCCTTTGCTTCCGCAGCAGTTTTCTAACTCGGTTGTTGTACCACGGTGGCTCTTTCCCATCTCTTACGATCCTGCTTGGCACATACTCATCTAACGTATATTGTACCATGGTTTTGAACTTTGTCCACTGATCCTCAACACTGTCTGTACTTGAGACAAAACTTTTGTGTTGAGCCACCAAGTACTCTGAAATCTGCTTTTTGTCACTTTTGCTAAACAGAAAAATCTTCCTACCTTTTTTAATATTTCTATTTACGGCTGAAATCATCGATGCAGTAACCGCTTTATGATCGCTGATTCCCTGTTCTGCATTAACTGATTCAAATAGTTCGGGTGTGTTTGTCACCAGAAGGTCTAATATGTTATCGCCACGAGTCGGTTTTCTGTTTAACTGCTCAAGGTAGTTTTCAGATAAAGCACTTAAAAATATTTCACTAGATTCTTTGTCCCTGCCACCCGTTATGAACGTCTGAGTCTCCCAGTCTATATCCGGCAAATTAAAATCTCCACCCAGAACTATAACATGGTGGGGAAATCTACTCGAAATATTTTCCATATTATTCTTCAGGTGCTGAGCCACAACAGCTGCTGAGCCCGGGGGCCTATAGAGACATCCAATTACCATGTCTGAGCCTGCTTTAACCGTGACCTTCACCCAAATCATTTCACAATTCGAATCTCCGTCAATTTCCTTCGATACTATTGCACTTCTTATCGCTATAAACACGCCTCCCCCTTCACTGTCCAGCCTATCTCTGCGGTATACATTCCAATCCGAGTTTAGCATTTCATTACTGTTTACGTCTGGTTTCAGCCAACTTTCTGTTCCTAGTACTATATGGGCGTTGTGACCGTTTATTAATGAGAGCAGTTCTGGGACCTTTCTATAGACGCTCCTGCAGTTTACTATAAGCACATTAATATTGTTATTCCTTGTTGCATTTTGCCTACTGCCTTGCCGCGTCTCAGGAGGCGTCTTGTCGGGCCTAGGGAGGGAATTCTCTAACCTAAAAAAACCCCATGTGCACTCCACACGTACTCCGCTACCCTCGTAGCCGCTTCCGGCGTGTAGTGCACGCCTGACCTATTCAGGGGGACCCTACATTTCTCCACCCGATAGCGGAGGTCGAGAAATTTGCACCCCAGCTCTCCGCAGAATCGTCTGAGCCTCTGGTTTAAGCCTTCCACTCGGCTCCAAACCAGAGGACCGCGATCGGTTCTGGGAACGATACTACAAATAGTTAGCTCTGATTCCACCCCGCGAGCGAGGCTTTCCGCCTTTACCAACTCCGCCAGCCGCCTGTACGAACTGAGGATGACCTCTGAACCCAGACGGCAGGAGTCATTGGTGGCGACATGAGCAACAATTTGCAGTCGGGTGCACCCAGTGCTCTCTATCGCCGCCGGTAGGGCCTCCTCCACATCTCGGATGAGACCCCCCGGCAAGCAGACAGAGTGAACACTGGCCTTCTTCCCCGAAGTAAGACTGGCTAACAGCCGAGTATGCACGACGCGTTGCTTGTTACAGGAGGGAGTACTGAACAGCGCCATCAGACGAACGGTATTCTCTTCGTGGTTTTCATCTATTCAGAAACCAGAATCCGTATTCACACCCAGGAATCAGTGTAATTCAGGCGAGGCAGATAAATTGGCAAACCATCACTTCTTTCATGTGGAACTATGATATTCCAGATTTATGGAGATGACTTCGTACTTCCTTGCGCATGTACGTCCGCGCAGCTGGTGACAATTTCATCCAAAATATGATAACTGGTGACTTTATAGGGCTCCTATCTTGAACTAAGGTTTTCCAACCGGAATTCGAAATGAAATGCTTGACATGTGCTTGGAAACTCCGTCACTGATCGCAGTTCTCCTCTTCAAGCTGAAGTCACTCTAAGAGCAGATGTACAAGAAGAATGAAATTCATTTACTCTGAATGATACAGAAACCATCATTAATAAGCTTACGTGCGACATTGCTGCTTCAGATAATCGTTCACACCGTTTTTAATTGTACCATACCAAACTATCAAACGCGAGTCCAACTGTTTGCCGAATTTTGTGTTTTATCAAAAGCCCTGCATTTTGGATACGTTTCGCCGTATCCAGTGTGTATATTTCTGGATAGGTCTGCCTACCATGCGAAGTAACAGCAGACGGGTAGTGAACAAGTGAGAGACTCTACAACCTGTCTTCAACCATAAAACATCCAGGAAAGGGAAGCCTCCACGCGCGACAATATCTCTGTCTAGATCTAGAAAGAGACATGGACGTATCAGTGCTCTGGTGTACAGGGATAAAGTGATAAGTAACTATAACCTAATTACTTATACTGTATAAAATAAATACATTCATTTTGTAAATTTCAAACATTTTCTAATTTTAAGGCGACTGATTCGCATTGAACTGTGTACTATATTTTGTTTATGCCTTGTCAAGTGCTCTACAGCTAGAGCTCGTTTCTTCCTTTCCGTGTTTACGTTGTTTGTGTGTTTGTGCCACTATTTATTAAAACTGGTGAAAATTATTGTATACAGTAAAGCTCCATGACTTGCTCTTTTTTCCGGGAAGCACGTGCAGTGAAAAAAATAAATACACTCCTGGAAATGGAAAAAAGAACACGTTGACACTGGTGTGTCAGACCCACCGTACTCGCTCCGGACACTGCGAGAGGGCTGTACAAGCAATGATCGCATGCACGGCACAGCGGACACACCAGGAACCGCGGTGTAGGCCGTCGAATGGCGCTAGCTGCGCAGCATTTGTGCACCGCCGCCGTCAGTGTCAGCCAGTTTGCCGTGGCGTACGGAGCTCCATCGCAGTCTTTAACACTGGTAGCATGCCGCGACAGCGTGGACGTGAACCGTATGTGCAGTTGATGGACTTTGAGCGAGGGCGTATAGTGGGCATGCGGGAGGCCGGGTGGACGTACCGCCGAATTGCTCAACACGTGGGGCGTGAGGTCTCCACAGTACATCGATGTTGTCGCCAGTGGTCGGCGGAAGGTGCACGTGCCCGTCGACCAGGGACCGGACCGCAGCGACGCACGGATGCACGCCAAGACAGTAGGATCCTACGCAGTGCCGTAGGGGACCGCACCGCCACTTCCCAGCAAATTAGGGACACTGTTGTTCCTGGGGTATCGGCGAGGACCATTCGCAACCGTCTCCATGAAGCTGGGCTACGGTCCAGCACACCGTTAGGCCGTCTTCCGCTCACGCCCTAACATCGTGCAGCCCGCCTCCAGTGGTGTCGCGACAGGCGTGAATGGAGGGACGAATGGAGACGTGTCGTCTTCAGCGATGAGAGTCGCTTCTGCCTTGGTGCCAATGATGGTCGTATGCGTGTTTGGCGCCGTGCAGGTGAGCGCCACAATCAGAACTGCATACGACCGAGGCACACAGGGCCAACACCCGGCATCATGGTGTTGGGAGCGATCTCCTACACTGGCCGAACACCTCTGGTGATCGTCGAGGGGACACTGAATAGTGCACGGTACATCCAAACCATCATCGAACCCATCGTTCTACCATTCCTAGAACGGCAAGGGAACTTGCTGTTCCAACAGGACAATGCACGTCCGTATGTATCCCGTGCCACCCAACGTGCTCTAGAAGGTGTAAGTCAACTACCCTGGCCAGCAAGATCTCCGGATCTGTCCCCCATTGAGCATGTTTGGGACTGGATAAGCGTCGTCTCACGCGGTCTGCACGTCCAGCACGAACGGTGGTCCAACTGAGGCGCCAGGTGGAAATGGCATGGCAAGCCGTTCCACAGGACTACATCCAGCATCTCTACGATCGTCTCCATGGTAGAATAGCAGCCTGCATTGCTGCGAAAGGTGGATATACACTGTACTAGTGCCGACATTGTGCATGCTCTGTTGCCTGTGTCTATGTGCCTGTGGTTCTGTTAGTGTGATCATGTGATGTATCTGACCCCAGGAATGTGTCAATAAAGTTTCCCCTTCCTGGGACAATGAATTCACGGTGTTCTTATTTCAATTTCCAGGAGTGTATATGAAAATAGCCTCTTCTCTCTTGGATAACACGTGTTTAAGCCTCCCATGTAAATAAATTGCTCCACCCTGTCGTAAGCTTACCACATCCTCTCAGAGGTCGGTGGCTGCCTAGCGAGACGTCCTTACAGACCAGCATTGAGTTTCTCCTCGTTAACCCTGAACGGTTACCCCACCTGACGTAACAGCCCCACGACGCTATCAGAGCGCATCGGTCATTGTCGCTACGCCACCCGTACCCGGCACACAGACGGCGTAAACGACTTTCGTTACCTCCTCCTCACGCAGGAGTACCGCTCTCCTGTCTTGTGATACAATGTACACACCATCTCCATCCGTTATATTTCGTAAATGCCAAGGTTGAAAATGAGCAGCGAGTAATGTGAATTTAGTAGAGAAAACGGGCCCGTGTTGCCTATTAGCTCGTTAAGTCTCTCACCGGTATTAACGCGCGACTTTCATACTGCAACAGGAGAGAGGGTTTGGGAGGTACCATAGAGAGGTAATGTATGGGGAAGTGCAGCAGTTCTAAATGAGCTGAAGCTTCACCTGGCGGAGTGTAATAACAAGTAAATACCGCTAATTTATTCTCCAGAAACAGAAAACGAACATCATACGAATATACTAATTTTTATTTCTCCCATAAATTGCGAAACTCTTTCAAATTTAACGGAAAAAATTTTGAGGTTTCAGTATCTGCGACATAACGGAGTAATAACGTAAGTTATTCTAATTTTTAGAAGGAGCGGTGCAATATGTTTGTAAAATCATTTTAAAGGGGAGTATAATCTGGATAATGATAGATTGTACTTCGTGCTACAATTTTAATTCCCTGAATAGGAAAATGGTCTCATAATCACTCTTGCGAAGAAAAGATTGTACAACTCTGCCTCAGCACGTCATAAACTTTGCTTACTCGTTATTAGCTAGGTGAGATGTCACCGCAAAGCATAAAAAAGTTGACTCACTTCCTCAGACTGGTTGTAAAACGTATGTATGAAATGTAAACATTCAATTCATGAGCCTGAAAGAAAGTTAAACTTACTGCAACAAGTAACAAGGTTATTGCACCTATATTTTAGTGTATTATCTCAGCGAATGTTGGTTCCATAGACGGTGATGGGTCTGTAATAGCTTAATAGTAGACATTTACAGCGAGGTGGTTTGCACTGACGGATATTCATGATCACTAAACTGTGTGTCGGTGTCCTGGAGATAAATTTCAACCTTTCCACGTTTTTTCCACGTTTCCTTAAGGGGTGGGAAGGGGGGGGGATGTGGGATGGTAGTATTCGACAGATCTCTAGTCTTCTGCCACGTGATTTACACTTTTTTTTTCATCGTCATCAGCAGCATAAAACAGCCACTGACCACCTTGTATAGTCTACGATGGACTTTTCACACACATTTGCACTTCGCAACTACACTTAGCACATAAAATTAAGCTGAAGTTCGAACCTGTGAGAAAAAGAAAAATCTCTCCGTTAAGTGAGCTTTACCTGCATCTAGACTGTTATAGCCAATACTGCTATACGCCTTGTAATTAGACTATTTAGGTTTTTATGGTGGTAATGCCATGTAGCGCTCTGTATTAAAATCACTGACTGCGCTGTGTGCAGTCTGTGGCCGGCTGGATTCGTTGGCAGGCCGCAGTGGCCGTGCGGTTCTAGGCGCTTCAGTCCGGAACCGCGGGACTGCTACGGTCGCGGCTTCGAATCCTGCCTCGGGCATGGATGTGTGTGATGTCCTTAGGTTAGTTAGGTTTAAGTAGTTCTAAGTTCTAGGGGACTGATGACCACAGATCTTAAGTCCCATAGTGCTCAGAGCCATTTCTTTTTTTTTTTTTGTTTTGTTTTTTGTTTCCATCCCTACAATTTTCCCTTTTATCGATCTTTACAGTACAAAGCTAACAAGTCCTGTGTCTTAGTATATGTCCCGTCACACAATATAATTTCTTTTCTGGTGAGTGCTTTCGATGGATTATTCCATCGCCTTTGCTTTCTAGGACTTCTTCAGTTAACAGTTAACACGTTGGCTTAAAGTTACTTATTTTGTGTCCGTATCAATGACCTGAGATGTTAAGTCCCATAGTGCTCAGAGCCATTTGAACCATTTAATTTTTTTTTTATTTTTTTTTATTCGTTGTTGGAAGGTTCAAATAGCTCTGAACACTATAGAACTCCACTTCTGAGGTCATTAGGCCCCTAGAACTTAGAACTAGTTAAACCTAACTAACCTAAGGACATCACACACATCCATGCCCGAGGCAGGATTCGAACCTGCGACCGTAGCGGTCTCGCGGTTCCAGACTGCAGCGCCTAGAACCGCACGGCCACTTCGGCCAGCCGTTGTTGGAAGTTATTCGCCAATGTAGTGTTGGGCTGTTGGGTGTGAACCCCGTAGCGTTGGGTGAGCCGCCAGCTGTCGTGGATATGGGGAGAGAGATGGCAGAGTTTTGAGATGTTAATATGAGCGGACCATCTGGACGTGTGTCCGACAGAAAAGGGAAATCTGTTAAACTGGAACTCAAGAATATTAAGGAAACACATTGTTTGTCCTCTATCAAAATCTTTGATTTGATAACTGCCTGTCAGTAGTTAGTGCCCTCAGTAGTTAGAATCTTTTATTTAGCTGGCAGTACTGGCGCTCGCTATATTGCAGTAGTACAGGTTATTGTTAGTTAGGGCTATTCTTTTGTAGGGATTATTAAAAGTCAGATTACGTTGCTCTAAAATACTGTGTGTCAGTTTAGAAATGACCAGAATAAGTAAAGAGAAAACAGTCTCAGTACTTTCAGTTTCACTCTGGTGTTTTAAAGTCAAGTATCGTAGGAGTTTTACCGGCACAGTCATTCTTTAAACCCAAAGGGGAAGTTTCAGCATTAACCCATTTAACACACACTGCGATTTCAGGAAAAATTTGAAGTCGAGCAAACGGTGTTCTTGCAACAGTTGAGAGTAATTAAACAGGACAACATTTTATCAGTTGTGCCAAATAATTGAATAATATTAACAGATACTTCGAAAATTCAGGTCGTGACACAAAAATACAGCTGGTGTTCTGTTTTTATCTCCCTCTTGCTCTGCTGACTGATGAAAATTACCTCTTTTTCTATTGGTTTAAAACGTGTAAGTAGGCTATTTAGGTTTTTTTATTGGTAACGGCACGTAGCGCTCTGTAGGAAAATCACTGGCTGTGCTGTGTGTAGTCTGTGGCTGGTTTGCATTGTTGTCTGCCATTGTAGTATTGGGCAACGGCAGCTGGATGTGAACAGCGCGTAGCGGTGCGCAGTTGGAGGTGAGCCGCCAGCAGTGGTGGATGTGGGGAGAGAGATGGCGGAGTTTTGAAATTTGTAAGAATGGATGTCATGAACTGCTATATATATTATGACTATTAAGGTAAATACATTGTTTGTTCTCTATTAAAATCATTCATTTGCTGACTATCCCTATCAGTAGTTAGTGCCTTCAGTAGTTTGAATCTTTTATTTAGCTGGCAGTAGTGGTGCTCGCTGTATTGCAGTAGCTTGAGTAACGAAGATTTTTGTGAGGTAAGCGATTTGTGAAACGTATAGATTAAAGTTAGTCAGGGCCATTCTTTGTAGGGGTTATTGAAAGTCAGATTGCGTTGCGCTAAAAAATATTGTGTGTCAGTTTAACCACAGTCTTGTATAATTTTTCTAAGGGGATGTTTCAAACGTGCTGAGCCTGCAAGCGCATCTTCGTTATGGTAGTCAATCATTGTGAGTGTGTCAAGCAACATACCAATAACAGTGTATTCGAACATTACAGTAACGCCTTTCCAATTCACCTGCATTCACTTTCATTTTTCTACATGTACACCAAATTGCTATTCGTCACACCAATTAGAAAACCTGTTCAAATCATCCAGCATTCTCTTACGGTCACTGAACGATGAGATTGTCCCGGACATTACAGTGACATCTGCAAACAGTCACATATTGCTGCTCACAACATATCCGTCGAGCTGTTTACGCGTATCTGCAGGGAAAATGAGCGGTCATATAACACTTCACTGGCATACCTCTCAAATTGCACTCTTTTTTGATGTGCACTCGCCGCCCAGTACAGTGTACTGGGTTTTGTTACTTAGGTTCAGTTTGTTGAGTTTTTGTGTTCATGGCAGATGAAGACGATGTCTGGGTGTACGGCAAATGAAATAAGCAGTAATACTGGCTTCAAGTTGGATGGGATTGTCTGGGGGAAAAGACCAAACGGCAAGGTCATCGGTCTCATCGGATAAGGGAAGGATGGGGAAGGAAGTCGGTCGTGCCCTTTCAAAGGAACCATCCCGGCATTTGTCTGGAGCGATTTAGGGAAATCACGGAAAACCTAAATCAGGATGGCCTGATGCGAGATTGAACCGTCGTCCTCCCGAATGCGAGTCCATTGTGCTAACCACTGCGCCACTTCTCTTGGTTTGGCTTCCAGTGCTTTTAGTTAAACAAATAGGGTTTCAAAAGCAAGCTTCCGATGTGTCCGGAAATGAAAATTTACAATGAGTGCGTGTTACTAAACATGAATTATGACAGTCATTGGTGAAATTTAATGCGAAAATCATTCAAGAACCCGACTGTTAGTCAGTGATCAATAGAAACATACATGTTGCGAATTAGCAGGAGAGACTGGAAAGCGAACAAATTCAAATATATAATTATAACATAGCGGGAAACGACAGTGGAGAAAGGAAATTCTTTTCTGGATTGCCATGGGTAAGAAGACCAAGATGGTGACCCAATGGAAAGTGAGTAAATTTCAATAGAAACTTTCAGGAGTAATAGTTATGTAAACTGCTGAAGATCGTAATGTATGAAAAATGGGGATCTTTATTCTGCAGTGATTGTCGAGTGGGTTGTATAATGATCACAAACTTTCAATGCTCAGTATGTACTGTAAGTTCTTATATTATTTCCTATAAGTTATTTAACATGCTTGTCGTAATAAAAGAACCTCTTTTGTGGTTCCCGTGACTTTCGTGCAATTGAAAGAGCGCCATCTGTGAAAGGCATGAGTCCAGGTCTACCATCTAATTTCAGCCTACTAAGCAGTGACTAACAGCGAACTCTTCACCTCAAGTAAAAGATCTCCTCTATAGAAAAGACTGGGTCGCACGTTACGGCAAGCAAGACAAATGATTTATTATTACTGATGAAAGCACACTGACGATAGAATCAGCCAGACTTCCTTGTGTTAAGCAGTATGACGTGTTTCAGGGTATAAAGTCTGTTCATCCGATATATATTTATAACCTGATTATGTTTTGTTGTTGCCTGTGAGATTCTTACGTGACTGAATGTAAAATGAGCCAAATTGTTGAACTATCTACCAATAGTTATACCTGGCATGGTTGCCATAATTATGTAAATGCTATGCCACATATTTTCAGTTCTGAATATGTGAATTAAATAGTGCCATTCAATTGTAAATTTTTATCATTTATTTATCTATCTGTAACTGGTTTCAGGGCAGTCTGTTTCATTTCCAGGTGCATGTATATCTTTCACGCTTATGAAACTGGAAATATGGCTGTACTTTTGAGTAGGGACACGGGAAACTAAATCACTACAAAGGCGTCTCCATTACCACGAAATCATTTATGGTTTCATCGATTGTAAAACAAGACAAATTTATCAAATGTCCTGAATTTCTCTCATCTAAAACACTGATTTTTCTTCAGGCAGCTCCTTCGTTGGCTGAACAGATGCGTACTGTCTCGGTAGCCGGGACGCTGACAGCTTCATCTTTGTTCTGTCCCGGGTTCATTGCCCCGAGCGAGGAAACTGGCTTTCTTGCACACTCGTACCGTCCATTGTATTCTGAGAATCTTGAGAGACCGAGTCTAGGAAGAAAAAGTTCATGCATCACCGAGACTAGAATACACAGTAACCGTGTCCCCGTTCACAGTCTACTGCAGTAGTCAACGGAAATGCCATAAATTCCTCCACGCGGTATTCCTATCCCTCTCTTGGCAGTTCAGTGAGTCAAACAGCCAGCTGGCTTTTCGAGATATCCCACTGGTGAATCATTGCGTTCAAATCCTAAGTAATATGTTCCGTCAGAGGCTTTAAGATTAATATTCAGTTTTTGGCGCGAAAATTTAAAATCAGAGCTTTAGCAATCCATCTTAGCTTTATTAGATTCAGAAATCTTTTGCAGTGAAGTTATACCAATGGTTGTCCTAAGGCTCAGCTTAGCAGCTGTGCTTCAAAATCGACGTCATCTAAAATAATATGAACACAGACGCCAAAATTTTTTGTTGAAATTTAGCATTCCCATTTAGGATGTAAAGTTACTAACATCTTGAAGTTGAAGCTCTTCTATCTGTGTTGGGTTACAAATAGATTTGTTTTTGGAGAGGAGGCGCCTTGTGCAAAATAAAGTTTTTTTTATTTTTCTTTTTGTCCCCCTCCCCCCTCCTCAGACACAAAAAACGACAGATACGCTCCACAAAGCTTCAAAACTCCCACCCTGAAAGCATTCAACTGTTCAGCTGTCCGCCATATTGTTTCTGTTGTTTGTAAACAATGACACGAAAAGTCACTTAGTGCAGGCCATCAGAATGAAGACAGTGGGAATCCAGCAAAAGTAAGTGAAACATATTGCAAACACACACACACACACACACATACACACCCAATCTTCCACATAGTATTCTTTTATGGTGGGCATAACCATAACATGCCCAGTCATACATTTTCGAAATACTTAACTGTTCTACATTAAGTTCTATATGCCAACAGATGACAAACTGTGCATTAAATTACATAAAATCCAAGCAATCTACAACCTGTGGTAACAAGGTATTTATACAAAATGTTACCTGTTTTTCAAATATGTAAATACTGTCTTTAAAAACTAAAATTTATGTGTGTACCAGTAGTAAAAAGCATTTTTCCTGTTTTGTAGGAGATAGCAAAAAAACATTAATGATGCTGAAATTTCAGCAAAATATGTCTGGCGAATGAAAAGAGAAAACTGTGTTTTGCTCAAGGCAGACCCTATCCAAAAACAAATCTAGAAGTAATTTTATCTGTAATTCATAGGACTGGTCTGATACATGGAAGGACCTGATTTAAAGAACTATTTGTTTACCTAAAGCTCATGAGATACTTGCTGATAGGAGAAAAAAATAGTTCAGCGTGTTCTCCAAATATGCTTGCGATGTTTCGTTCTAGGCAAAGAAACTATCTACGAACAGTTTTTATTGATATCCCTATACATTCAGGTTAATAATCTGTTAATACCCAGAGTAAGTGTCAATGTGACCCATCGACCTGTTAGATATCATCATTATCCACATCATTAGCATCAGTGACACGACAGCCCTTTGTGAACCAGAGCCTACTCTAGAACATTATTTCATTCTTTCATGTTTAATGCCGAATATCTCCAATTCTATATTCCAGTTCTGTTCTATGTTCTCTCTGGCACCTCCTTCCCATCTTAGCTTTGGTCTCTCCAACTCCCTGGTTCCTTGGCTATGCATTGAATCTTCTTACTCATCTTGTGATCATCTCTCGTTACATACCGTACTCATTCCTGCCTTTTAACTGAATATTGCTGGTTAATGATATCAAGTGTATAAATCGTAGTTGAATCGCGTTCTGCAGACATCATTTTCTTCCATTGGTCCAACAATTACTCTCAAGGTCTTTCTTTCAAATCTGCCAAGCTTCTTTCAATAGAATTTCATTGGTGTCCGGAGTTCAGTAAGGTGGGTTTGCAGTGGACCCAGTAAAATTTATACGTCATAACTTTAGTATTCCTGAACAGTGGCTTATGTTTTCTGAGGCCATGGTAGCAACTGGTGACGGATGATATCCGGTTTTGGATTTCAGAGCTGACATTTTTCGTACTGTTTACACTTGATCCAAGGTAACCGAAACTACGCACAATATCAAACTTTGTTAGAGGCATATACAAGTATTTAGTTTTCCTTTCATTCATCTGTAGATTTATATTTCTAGCAGCACTTTCAAGACTTGTAAATGATTCTTTCTTTGTTCTTACACAAACTGGACGTTATTAAGTTACTGTTTGTCAACAGTTTTCTTGATTAGCAATGGAAAAGACCGCAAGGAGTGGAGGGCGTAATATTCGCTTAGCTCAAAGACTGAAGTTGGAAAACATAAATACCGCCTCTATACTCATGTTTCATGTTTTGTACCGAGTCGATAGTAAGATGTCGCTGATGACTGCCACGATGGACAACGAGCTGGTCCATCATGGTCTTCACCTACTTATACATATAATCCGTATGCTACTGTGCAGTCTAATATGGGGTCTGCTTCAAACTAATTTTAAAAATTTTCGATTGTGATCGACATTAGTGTGCAGAAAAATGACTGTACCCCTCGGCACAAGATGTAATATCTACGAATTTACTCTCACAATTCATACATCAGGAGGCAGAACTGATAACCGGTTTTCACCGATTATCACCTCCCTAAATTTACCAAACTGAATTTAAATTCAGTAGTGAGTATTACTGTTACATTTTCGCATGACTACGTGGACCTGCTACGATCCTCGCAGTTCGTCTCTGTATCTGTTTCGTGTTTACCGTTAAGCCTAGTTCTCAAGCACTAGAAACGCTGTAGCAATACTCTTTTACGCAGTGCACTTCCTCAGAGGCAGTGCAACAAAGCTAAACCTTTCATTTGCTACCTCACTACTGATTCTGGGTGTTCGTCCCATTTCATATTGTTGCATAGGACAAGGGTATCATCACATCTCGCTATCATTTCAAAAACTCTTGTCTTGGGAACTATTAGAGACAGAAAATCGTGAATTGATGTAAAATATTTAGCAGCTCTCAAAGTTTCTTTCCTTTATGCTTTAATGCCGATTTGACTTAGAGTGCACCAAAATGGTGCGGACCAGGAGAAGGAGAAATGTGTCATTTGGTTTGCAGAATCCAAACATACTGCGGAAGTTATTGAAGCCACTTTGGGAGACTTCCACCAGTAAAACAAGCGTAATGAGGTGGTTCACAGGCTTTAGAGAGACAGGCAGCGCCGAAGACCTTTCTCGAAGTGGATGTCCTCTTGTGTCTCAAGCACGTGTTGAAACAGTGCAAGCTAGATTTAAACGTAGTCTCCAAGAGTCAATTCGTCGTACATCATTCGAATTTCAGGAAGCAAGCTTAATTGTTCATAAAGTGACAAATAACAGGTTGTGCCTTTGCGTACAAAGTAGAAATTGTGCAAGGGCTGCGGCGAAACGATGGTCCTCTGCTATATACATAAGTGTGTTGCATACTGACCTCCACAGATGCTGACAATGACTACGTGAAGAAGTGCCTGTTTTCGGGGCGAGGCAACGTTCCACGTTTCTGGAAATGTGAATCGTTATAGTATTAGGATCTGGGACTCCGAAAACCCACATAACACACATTAACTCATTCTTTATAACCCGAAGTCTAATGCACGATGCGGTAATAGGCGCAATTTTCTTCGCAAAGAAAACTATAATGGGAAGTGTTAATCAAAACCTGCGCTAATAGTTCCTATAACCACAGGTCGAAGAGCTTCCGCCGTTCCTCATGTCTCAGCAGGCTTGTGCTCCGCCATATTGAACTCCGAACGTGTGGGATCTGCTGATTGACATTTCCTAAGTGATGAGTGGGTCGTGATGTTCCAGCGCGTGGCCTCCGGGCTCTCCGGATGTCACGCCGTTATATTACATCAAGGATGGCATGTGCACGGCATGAGTCAACGACATTGCTACCCTTCTTGCACGAACCGATGAAGCCATCAGAACCGTTGAGGCAATGCTAACTGGTACACGAGCAGAACTCTAATATCCCCATGATGTTCTACGAACGATGAGTGAGGCACACAATGAAGTTCAGACGTAACAGAAAGAAAAAATCTTTGAGAGATGTTAAGCGTTTACAACAAATCACTATACTCTGTCTTTAACAATTTACAAGTTCCAATTTTTTAAATGATAATGCGACTTTATGGACATCCTGCCTTGTTCCTAAATAAGTAAATCATTTGCAGAGGTTGACTGCAAGTGTGTAATGACATATTATCAAGTTGCTTGTACTGGACACTAACTTCCATTCATCAGTACTTACAAATAGCTTCTATTCCTTGCATCACATGGAAATAGTGTCTAAGTCATTGTTCGTTTCTTAGCGAAAGTCCGTATTTTCCTGTTGAAAACAGAATCGTTAAGGAACAAACTGGTAGAGCTACTGACTAATTCGAAAAACCGTTTGTGTATATTGAGGACATTGCCGGTCCTAATACAATTTTAGTAGCTTATACGTTGATATTTTCTTTTATATTAAGCATTCGTCAACAACTGTAACGTATTGCGTGATGTCATATTGAGCCTGAAAACTGGTTTGACGTAGCTCTTCATACTAGTCTATCTTGTGAATGCCTATTGATTTAGTCAAGTTGTGCCATAAAATAAGTTTCTCCTCTATTCGATTCATCACTAGTTACTGTTCTACCCACCCAGTCTTCACCATCCATTTGTAACACCACATTAATAACTTCTATTCTCTACTTGTGTCAATTGTTTGCTGTCCACGAGTCACTTCCGTACTGGACCACACTTCAGCAAATACGTTCAGTAATGGCTTTACATTAGATGTCAACAAATTACTATTCTTTAGAAAATTCTTTCTTGCTGTTCTTAGTCTGTATTTTACATCCTCTCTAATTTAGCCATTTTTGGTTATTTTTTGGCCAAATAGCTAAACCCATGTACTGCTTCTAGTGTCTCATTTGCTAACGTAACTCCGTCAGCATCACCTGCTTTAATTCGACTATATTACAAAGCCCTTATTTTCCTTTTCTTGATGTTCATCTTGAAGCTCATTTCATGACACTACTCATTCCGAACAACTGCTCTCCCAAGTCCTTTGCCATTTCTGACAGAATGCACTGGCGTTGGCACAGCTCAAAGTTTTTGTATAATTCAATTCCAAAATTCTCCACGATTTCCTCGACTGCTTGCTCAGTGTACACATTAAATAACATCAGGGATAGGCCACATTACTGACTCACTGTCTTATCAACCACTGCTTATCTGACATGTCCTTCGACTGCAGACTGTTTCTTGTACAACTTGAAGATAACATTTCGCTCCCTGTATTTTGTATCTGCTCCCTTTAGAATTTCGCACGAACTATTCCAGTCAACATTAGAAAACATTTTACTGGATCTATAACTCCTGCAATGGGAGTTTGCTTTCTTCAAACTATAACCTAATATAAGTCGTAAGGTTAGTACTGCCTCCTACGTTTCTTTGGAATTCAAACCGCAATCTGTACTCTTGATACGCATACAGATACTTCCCTTTTCAACGATGGTCTCTTAATTTTCGAAGTGACTGCGTCTACCTTTCTCATAACCATGCATGCTTTTGCAGCTTTGTATATCTCCTCTAACCATTCCTGCTTTGTCATTTTGCATTTTCTGTCAATTTCATTTTTAAGACGCCTGTATTCCCTTTCCCTTTCTCAGTTACCGTGTTTTTATATTTTTCCCATTCGCCAGTAAAATATCCCGTGATTTACACGAAGATTTCTACTGGGCCTTGTCTCTATTTTTTCGTCTGCTGCATTCGCAGTTTCACATCTCAAAGCTGCACATTCGTCGTTTACTATATTTGTTTCCCCTGTTTCAGTCAAATGTTGCCTTATGCTCTCTTTGAAAGTCTCAACGTTCTTTCAACTTACGCAGAAGCCAGCTCCTTAATATGCTTTCTTTACTTTTTTACGGTGTAATCTGCAGCTTATAGCCAACAAGTTATGGTCGCAGGCAACATCTGTCCCTGGAAATGTTTTGCATTTTAGAATCTGGTTTACAACTGACAATAGTGTCAACAGTTGTATATGGAGTAATTCTGACAAATTACAGATTTTTTAGCCTCATATACATCACTTTGCTTTCCCAGATAACATTGACTTTTTCTTCTCGAGACTCTGTGAAAGTGCTTTTTTCATCCATAATAGCAGAGAGTAAAACGCGTTCAAAAAGTCAGACAATATACAGCTACTTTGCAGAAAACTTGATATGGCATACGTCATGAGTTACCCTTCGCGACATCACATTCAAGAAGTGTCATGACAGTGGCGCTCGATATGGTGAGGATACTACATGGAGAGACTCAGAACAGGGATAGTGGAAAGTCAAGCGTGATCTTAGAATATATGTATATACGAGTAAAAGAGTATCTTTCAAGTGGTACGTGAAGATGCAATACGAAGTGTCATCTAAGTGAAACTCCTGAAGTTAAAGCAATCCACCGATACAGGGCACAATCAGTCTTCTTGTGAAGGTAGTTACAACACTATGCTCCTGATTTCAGTAGCTATCATTTAAAAATACATAGTTCCTATACATAATTGTATTGTATTCTATGGAACTGGGGAACTACAACCGACGGAGAGGCTCCGTCCCCCGCCGTAGTCCACAGTGGTGCACAACCCCAAAGCAGGCTGCAGCAGTCCACTCACCCCACCGCCGCTCCACAACGAACTCAGGTTTATTGTACGTGGTAAAGTAATGATCGTGTACGTGTACGTGGAGAAAGTGTTTGTGCAGCAATCGCCGACATAGTGTAACAGGCGGAATAAGAGGAACAAGCCCGCATCCGCCGAGGCAGATGGGAAACCTCCTTAAAAACCATCCACACACTGGCCGGCACGCAGGACCTCGACACTAAACCGCCGGGCGGATTCATGCCGGGAATCGACACGCCTTCTCTCCCGGAAAGCACTGCGTTAGACCATATGGCTAACCGAGCGGGCTTCCTATAAATACTTACTCCCTCAGTATTTCAGTGTATGATAAAAAATTTTGTACTAACGAAGAAATCAAATATCTTTTTCGTTCCATCACTTTCACTACCGTGGACAGTTTTGAGATATTAGGATGTTCACATTACGCGGGACACATTATGTCAACAATCTGAGAAAAAATTGTTGAGTCCTCGTTATCATCACAAACTAAACGACTGTAAAAATATCGTGATGTCTGAAAAAAATCTGGATGAGTGCGAGTAGAATCCGAGCACCGAGGGTTCTGTACAGAAATAATCATGTATATAGATACTCGGATTGAACCCGTGGTCTAGGGGTAGCGTCTTTGATTTATAATCAAAACGTCTTCGGTCCCGGGTTCGATCCCCGCCACTGCCTAAATTTTGATAAATAAGCAGCATTGGCGGCCGAAGACTTCCGGCATTCTGCCAACGGCCTTGTCAAAGAGGGCGGAGGAGCGGATAGAGGTTCAGGGCACTCTCTTGTCCTAGGGGTGGGAAATTGCCCCTAAAGGCGGAAGAATCAGCAATGATCAACGACATGAGGATGCAGAAGGCAATGGAAACCACTGCATTAAAGACACGTAACCTATATCCACAAGACATGTGGCCTGTAGTTGAAGTGTCATAATGATCTCTCCATTGGCAAAAGATTCCGGAATAGTCCCCCATTCGGATCTCCGAGAGGGGACTGCCAAGGGGGAGGTTACCATGAGAAAAATATTGAATAATCAACGAAAGGATAATGTTCTACGAGTCGGGGCGTGGAATGTCAGAAGCTTGAACGTGGTAGGGAAACTAGAAAATATGAAAAGGGAAATGCAAAGGCTCAATCTAGATATAGTACGGGTCAGTGAAGTGAAGTGGAAGGAAGACAAGGATTTCTGGTCAGATGAGTATCGTGTAATATCAACAGCAGCAGAAAATGGTATAACAGGTGTAGAATTCATTATGAATAGGAAGGTAGGGCAGAGGGTGTGTTACTGTGAACAGTTCAGTGACCGGGTTGTTCTAATCAGAATCGACAGCAGACCAACACCGACAACGATAGTTCAGGTATACATGCCGAGGTCGCATGCTGAAGATGAACAGATAGAGAAAGTGTATGAGGATATTGAAAGGGTAATGCAATATGTAAAGGGGGACGAAAATCTAATAGTCATGGGCGACTGGAATGCAGTTTTAGGGGAAGGAGTAGAAGAAAAGGTTACAGGAGAATATGGGCTTGGGACAAGGAATGAAGGAGGAGAAAGACTAATTGAGTTCTATAACAAGTTTCAGCTAGTAATAGCGAATACCCTGTTCAAGAATCACAAGAGGAGGAGGTATACTTGGCAAAGGCCGGGAGATCCGGGAAGATTTCAATTAGATTACATCATGGTCAGACGGAGATTCCGAAATCAGATACTGGATTGTAAGGCGTACCCAGGAGCAGATATAGACTCAGATCACAATATAGTAGTGATGAAGAGTAGGCTGAAGTTCAAGACATTCGTCAGGAAGAATCAATGCGCAAAGAAGTGGGATACGGAAGTTCTAAGGAATGACGAGATATGTTTGAAGTTTTCTAACGCTATAGATACAGCAATAAGGAATAGCGCAGTAGGCAGCACAGTTGAAGAGGAATGGACATCTCTAAAAAGGGCCATCACAGGAGTTGGGAAGGAAAACATAGGTACAAAGAAGATAGCTGCGAAGAAACCGTGGGTAACAGAAGAAATACTTCAGTTGATTGATGAAAGGAGGAAGTACAAACATGTTCCGGGAAAATCAGGAATACAGAAATACAAGTCGCTGAGGAATTAAATAAATAGGAAGTGCAGGGAAGCTAAGACGAAATGGCTGCAGGAAAAATGTGAAGACATCGAAAAAGATATGATTGTTGGAAGGACAGACTCAGCATACAGGAAAGTCAAAACAACCTTTGGTGACATTAAAAGCAACGGTGGTAACATTAAGAGTGCAACGGGAATTCCACTGTTAAATGCAGAGGAGAGAGCAGATAGGTGGAAAGAATACATTGAAAGCTTCTATGAGGGTGAAGATTTGTCTGATGTGATAGAAGAAGAAACAGGAGTCGATTTACAAGAGATAGGGGATCCAGTATTAGAATCGGAATTTAAAAGAGCTTTGGAGGACTTACGGTCAAATAAGGCAGAAGGGATAGATAACATTCCATCAGTATTTCTAAAATCATTAGGGGAAGTAGCAACAAAACGACTATTCACGTTGGTGTGTAGAATATATGAGTCTGGCGACATACCATCTGACTTTCGGAAAAGCATCATCCACACAATTCCGAAGACGGCAAGAGCTGACAAGTGCGAGAATTATCGCACAATCAGCTTAACTGCTCATGCATCGAAGCTGCTTACAAGAATAATATACAGAACAATGGAAAAGAAAATTGAGAATGCGCTAGGTGACGATCAGTTTGGCTTTAGGAAAAGTAAAGGCACGAGAGAGGCAATTCTGACGTTACGGCTAAAAATGGAAGCAAGGCTAAAGAAAAATCAAGACACCTTCATAGGATTTGTCGACCTGGAAAAAGCGTTCGACAATATAAAATGGTGAAAGCTGTTCAAGATTCTGAAAAAAGTAGGGGTAAGCTATGGGGAGAGAAGGGTCATATACAATATGTACAACAACCAAGAGGGAATAATAAGAGTGGACGATCAAGAACGAAGTGCTCGTATTAAGAAGGGAGTAAGACAAGGCTGTAGGGAAAGCAAAACGGTAGAGACCCTCCATGTGATTGCGTAAGCTTTCCCGGCGCAATAATTCCTTTTTGTAGACTGCTCCAGTTTGCTGTCGTATACTGAAATCAACATTACACGATGTTTCTGCGACCCACCTGTACACCATCTTAAAAATCTATTGCCAACGCTGGAATCAATCGTCTTGTTTTAAACTCCACACAGGTGCTGTCCCGCTGTCCCGAATATTGGGCCTGTGGGCTCTCCAAAAAGAAAAGTAAGTAACACAGGACCGATTTCCCGAACGTAGTCGGAAAAGGTGACTCCTAAGACATACACTCCTGGAAATTGAAATAAGAACACCGTGAATTCATTGTCCCAGGAAGCGGAAACTTTATTGACACATTCCTGGGGTCAGATACATCACATGATCACACTAACAGAACCACAGGCACATAGACACAGGCAACAGAGCATGCACAATGTCGGCACTAGTACAGTGTATATCCACCTTTCGCAGCAATGCAGGCTGCTATTCTCCCATGGAGACGATCGTAGAGATGCTGGATGTAGTCCTGTGGAACGGCTTGCCATGCCATTTCCACCTGGCGCCTCAGTTGGACCACCGTTCGTGCTGGACGTGCAGACCGCATGAGAAGACGCTTCATCCAGTCCCAAACATGCTCAATGGGGGACAGATCCGGAGATCTTGCTGGCCAGGGTAGTTGACTTACACCTTCTAGAGCACGTTGGGTGGCACGGGATACATGCGACGTGCATTGTCCTGTTGGAACAGCAAGTTCCCTTGCCGGTCTAGGAATGGTAGAACGATGGGTTCGATGAGGGTTTGAATGTACCGTGCACTATTCAGTGTCCCCTCGACGATCACCAGAGGTGTACAGCCAGTGTAGGAGATCGCTCCCCACACCATGATGCCGGGTGTTGGCCCTGTGTGCCTCGGTCGTATGCAGTCCTGATTGTGGCGCTCACCTGCACGGCGCCAAACACGCATACGACCATCATTGGCACCAAGGCAGAAGCGACTCTCATCGCTGAAGACGACACGTCTCCATTCGTCCCTCCATTCACGCCTGTCGCGACACCACTGGAGGCGGGCTGCACGATGTTGGGTCGTGAGCGGAAGACGGCCTAACGGTGTGCGGGACCTTAGCCCAGCTTCATGGAGACGGTTGCGAATGGTCCTCGCCGATACCTCAGGAGGAACAGTGTCCCTAATTTGCTGGGAAGTGGCGGTGCGGTCCCCTACGGCACTGCGTAGGATCCTACGGTCTTGGCGTGCATCCGTGCGTCGCTGCGGTCCGGTCCCAGGTCGACGGGCACGTGCACCTTCCGCCGACCACTGGCGACAACATCGATGTACTGTGGAGACCTCACGCCCCACGTGTTGAGCAATTCGGTGGTACGTCCACCCGGCCTCCCGCATGCCCACTATACGCCCTCGCTCAAAGTCCGTCAACTGCACACACGATTCACTTCCACGATGTCGCGGCATGCTACCAGTGTTAAAGACTGCGATGGAGCTCCGTATGCCACGGCAAACTGGCTGACACTGACGGCGGCGGTGCACAAATGCTGCGCAGCTAGCGCCATTCGACGGCCAACACCGCGGTTCCTGGTGTGTCCGCTGTGCCGTGCGTGTGATCATTGCTTGTACAGCCCTCTCGCAGTGTCCGGAGCAAGTATGGTGGGTCTGACACACCGGTGTCAATGTGTTCTTTTTTCCATTTCCAGGAGTGTAGTTCAAATGGTTCTGATCACTATGGGACTGAACATCTGCGGCCATCAGTCCCCTAGACTTATAACTACTTAAACCTAACTAACCTAAGGACATCACACACATCCATGCCCGAGGCAGTATTCGAACCTGGGACTGTAGCAGTAGCGCGGTTCCGGACTGAAGCGCGTAGAACCGCTCGGCCACAACGGCAGGCTAAGACATAATTGGGGGGCACTACTGTCATCACAGTAAGAGTTGACTCACTTCGCTTGGGTTACTAATTCTTTCAGGGAATACTGGTGCATTGTGCCTACACCTGTATGTCCACAAGAAAATAGGCTCATGTCGCACAGAGTATGCTCATACGAATTTCCGGTTAATTTTTTTCCACGAAATATGTTCCTGTCCGAGCTGCCATCAGGGTAATTTGAGTTTCAGCACTAGTACAGGTCTGACAAGCCAAGAAAACCGGTTCTTGGAATTATTTAAGGAGTCTTTCGCGATACAAAATGTACCATAAATCGCTTTTCTGTATGGATTTCGCAATGTGTCTCTAACGTTTTCACTCAAAACTAAAAGACGACTGACCATTTGCGCTACCCTTCCTTCTATACGAGGTGCATTCAAGTTCTAAGGCCTCCGATTTTTTTTCTCCGGACTGGAAAGAGATAGAAACATGCGCATTGTTTTAAAATGAGGCCGCGTTCATTGTCAGTTCGTCCCAAGGATGGCAGCGCCGTACGGCAGATGTAATTTAATGCCACCGGCGAGAATGAGAACTGTTTTAAATACTTAAAATGGCGACGTTTTCCTTACTTGAACAGTGTGCAATCATTCGTTTTCTGAATTTGCGTGGTGTGAAACCAATTGAAATTCATCGACAGTTGAAGGAGACATGTGGTGATGGAGTTATAGATGTGTAGAAAGTGCGTTCGTGGGTGCGACAGTTTAATGAAGGCAGAACATCGTGTGACAACAAACCGAAACATCCTTGGGCTCGCACAAGCCGGTCTGACGACATGATCGACAAAGTGGAGAGAATTATTTTGGGGGATCGCCGAATGACTGTTGAATAGATTGCCACCAGAGTTGGCATTTCTGTGGGTTCTGTGCACACATTCCTGTATGACGATCTGAAAATGCGAAAAGTGTCATCCAGGTGGGTGCCACGAATGCTGACGAACGACCACATGGGTGCCCGTGTTGACGCGCAACGACAGCATGAATGGGACTTTCTTTTCGTCGGTTGTGACAATGGATGAGACGTGGATGCCATTTTTCAGTCCAGAAACAAAGCGCCAGTCAGCTCAATGGAAGCACACAGATTCACCGCCACCAAAAAGTTTCGGATAACCGCCAGTGCTGAAAAAATTATGGTGTCCATGTTCTGGGACAGCGAGGGCGTAATCCTTACCGATTCCAAAGGGCACTACGGTAGGAGGTGCATCCTACGAAAATGTTTTGAAGAACAAATTCCTTCCTGCACTGCAACAAAAACGTCCGGGAAGGGCTGCGCGTGAGCTGTTTCTCATAGACAACGCACCCGCACATCGAGCTAACGTTACGCTACGGTTTCTTCGTGATAACAACTTTGAAGTGATTCCTCATGCTCCCTACTCACGTGACCTGGCTCCTAGTGACTTTTGGCTTTTCCAACAATGAAAGTCACTCTCCGTGGCCGCACATTCACCAGCCGTGCTGCTATTGCCTCAGCGATTTTCCAGTGGTCAAAACAGACTCCTAAAGAAGCCTTCGCCGCTGCCATGGAATCATGGTGTCAGCGTTGTGAAAAATGTGTACGTCTGCAGGGCGGTTACGTCGAGAAGTGACGCCAGTTTCATACATTTTGGGTGAGTAGTTAATTAGAAAAAAAATCGGAGGCCTTAGAACTTGAATGCACCTTGTACACCCCGTGTCTTCCGTTACATCAATTAGATATGGCTTCTAGACACTTCATCTGTATTCCAATGGAGGCAGTGCAATTAATTTACGAGCTATGTCTTTTCTAGTGAACCATTGTACCAATTAATCAAAGCCCGCGATCTATTTTACCTATGAGTTAAGCTATGTGATACCTCCACTCCATATGCCCAGGTACTGTTACACAACATTATTTATATTGATGCCAGTTGCGATATATTAATGTGTCAAAAAAAACTGCATGACTATTCACTTAGCCGGCCGGGGTGGACGTGCGGTTCTAGGTGCTACAATTTGGTACCGCGGTACCGCTACGGTCGCAGGTTCGAATCCTGCCTCAGGCATGGATGTGTGTGATGTCGTTAGGTTAGTTAGGTTTAAGTAGTTCTAAGTTCTAGGGGACTGATGACCTCAGATGTTAAGTTCCATAGTGCTCAGAGCCATTTTGAATATTCACTTAGAGATATGGTGCAAAGATTGGAAACTTGCCGTATATGTTTAGAAATGTAAAATTGTGCACTTTGCGAAACACAAAAATATGGAATCATATGGCTACAATATCAGTGAGTCGCAACTGTAATCAATCAACTCAGAAATAAGCTAACGATAAAAATTTCGCAAGACACAGAAGGAATTGTGCGACACAAACGAAAGTCGATGAGCGTGTTTCTACATCTGAAAGATGATGTATATTCCAGTTTCGAGCCAGTCGCATAAGAGTGGCGCTAGTTGTGCCTCTATGAAGATGAAAATCATGTTTGCTTTAAACAACACGCTGTAACGGTCGTGAGCCTTAGTTACGTTTGTGACTGGACGTGGTGAGTTGATGTTAGTCAAGAAGCCTTTAAGGTGACAAAGACGCCATCCTCATCACCTCACTGATTTTGAACAAGATCGTGTAATAGGGCGGATATTCCTTCTGCAATATTCCAGAAAGACCTGGCAGGAATGTAGTCACCGTACATGATTGCTGGCAGCGGTGGTCACGAGGATGTACGGTCACAAGAAGACAGGGCTTCGGACGGCGACGTGGCACTGCGGAGAGGAAGACCATCGTGTTCGGCGTACTGCACCTGCAGCAGCAATACGAGCAGCACCTGGCACCATAGTGACACAGCGAACTGTTGCCAAACGGTTACATCAAGAACAGCTCCCAGCCAGACGCACTGTAGTGTGCATTCCACTGACCCCAAACCACCGCCATTTGCCGCTTCACTTCTGTCAATCCAGAGCTGTTTCCCTCGCTGTGCCAGTGATGGCCGTGTGTTCGTTAGAAGGGGGCCAGGCAGTTGAGGGCCTGCAACATCCTGTCTGCGAGGTGGACAAACTGGACGTACACCAAAATGGTTCAAATGGCTCTGAGCACTATGGGACTTAACAACTATGGTCATCAGTCCCCTAGAACTTAGAACTACTTAAACCTAACTAACCTAAGGACATCACACAACACCCAGCCATCACGAGGCAGAGAAAATCCCTGACCCCGCCGGGAATCGAACCCGGGAACCCGGGCGTGGGAAACGAGAACGCTACCGCACGACCACGAGATGCGGGCACGTACGCCAAGAGTCTGGTGTGCGATTTCATATGACAGGAGGAACTATCCCAGTCATCCTAACTGCAAACACGTACGTCACTCTGATGATTCGACCTATTGTGCTGCCATTCATGAACAGCATTCTAGGAGGTGTTTTCCAACTGGATAACGCATGTGCACATTCCGCTGTGGTAAACTGACATGCTCTACTTTGTCAACATGTTGCCTTGGCCCTCTCGAACAGCAGATCGTCACCCATGGAGCACATATGGGACAACAATGGACAACACCAGCGTCATCCACAAAGAGTATAACTATCCCTGTATTGAGCGACCAAGTGCAACAGCCATGGAACTTCGTCCTAGACACTGACATCCTGCAACTGTACACCACAATGCATATATGTTTGCATGCTTGCATTCAACGTTGTGGTGTCTACACTGGTTATTAATATACCAGTTCACCTGTACGATGGTTTATCTCATACTTACATTAACCTGTGAACTTGGAATGTTAATCATTTAAATATGGTATCTAGACTAATGCATTCATTAAATTTCATTACTCCACATTAATTATTTTTTGGTGTAACGATTTTTTCTCCGTCAGCGTAATTGGGTGTAGTAATTTGTGGCTATATGAAATATAATAATCACGTAGGCTTAGTGATGCCAGATTTCGCTTGATTAGTAGGACACTGGGAAAATGGTTTGAGTCTACAAAGGAGGGTACTTAGGGAATACTCTTGCGACCCATCACATTATGAGGGAAATCACTACTAAGAACGAATAATGAAAATGTACAAAAAATGGCAGCACGATGGTTACGGGTTTGTTTGACTCATGAGAAACGCTGAAAAATCTGAATAGGCAGACGCAAAACCTAGACTAAAACGTTTCACGAATCAATATTAACTGAGATACCTAGGAATATGCTACGTATCGCTCCTATAAAGACATTGGAGACAAGACTGGATTAATATCTTTGCTCACGACGGCATTTAAGCAGTCTTTCTCCCATACTCCATACGTGAATCGAACGGGAAGGAATTTCAATAAATGCTACACACTGAAGTACCCTCAGCCAACCACTTCTGAATGGTTGGCAGCTTATGGTTGTAGACGTACACCCAGAACTATATCAAGGGGGAATACTTGTACTCTTTTACGCCAGGTGAAGCGGCGACAGACTTACTTAACTTAAGGGAGAGGTCATAGAAATTGTGGTAAATCTAAACCTGTTTAGAACATTTAAAAATTTTTTTCGGGGTGTAATGGACGTCCTAAATTATCAATATGTAATAAAGTAATTCAACTGTAATCCCCCGGAAGATAGCTGTTCGGAGGGGGACACATCACAATGACTGCAGCAATAAGACATTTAAAAACATGGATAACCGCAATTTTAATGTGAACTGGTATTAATGCTCCTACTGGTCCACATATAGCTCCATTCGCTGCTATCATCTGATTTCTTTTAGGGTCAGGTGCAGAGCCGTCACTGGGGAGCGGAAAAGCTTGGTGACGGCGGACCGTGATAATATGAAGTATAATGCAAGACATTATTAGAATTTCACGGAATCAGTAATCGGACATCGTAATAAAAAATGAAGATTGCAAGGTTCGACTTATAAAACGCAAATTGTATACGACAACGCGTTGGCGGTAGGTAGTCGACACGTCACCAAACCAATCGTTTCCCAAAGTAGTTAAGTACCTGAAAGACAAACGAACTATGTATCCCACATTAGTAAAGGATTGCGGACCAACTGTATGTAAATAAAAAAATGAACTTACATTGCATTATTATTGTAACCAAAATTACAAATAACGAGTAGTTAAGTACCTGAAAGACAAACGAACTATGTATGCCTCATTAGTAAAGGATTGTGGACCAACTGTATGTAAATAAAGAAATGAACTTACATTGCATTATTATTGTAACCAAAATTACAAATGACGAGTAGTTAAGTACCTGAAAGACAAACAACTATGTATGCCTCATTAGTAAAGGATTGTGGACCAACTGTATGTAAATAAAAAAATGAACTTACATTGCATTATTATTGTAACCAAAATTACAAATGACGTGTAGTTAAATACCTGAAAGACAAACGAACTATGTATGCCTCATTAGTAAAGGATTGTGGACCAACTGTATGTAAATAAAAAAAAATTAACTTACATTGCATTATTATTGTAACCAAAATAACAAATGACGAGGAAATGCATCGCTATAAGAAGACAGTCACGAGACAAAAGATAACACGAAGGGAAGTTTGTGTTCCTCAATTAGTTGGAAAAATATGCAACACGCAATTGCAAAAACGATGCTAATCATTTGGAACGATACGGGTCACAATTTGAACTCTGACACTGCGAGTTGCATTTTTCACAAATACTATGTTCAATAATACACTGCAGCTCCGTAGAAGATACTCCTGTGGGGACAGTGAATAAAAGGTAAGCTTACCAATTTATTTGACACATAGACAGGGTAACTCGTGTTAAAAGCTGTCGGGGATGATGGAGAAGGGTAAATGTGTCAAGCTGACGTAAGGGACCCAGGTCCGGGAACGTCCGAGTAGAAAATTCTAAACCTCTGACTGTGTACCTCTTCTACTGCAAGCTCTATGCTTTCCATATTTTCGGATGAGGTATTATAGTCTAAAACAAGAAGAAAAACGTCCAACAAACATAGGGGCTGACATACGCACCTGAAGAGCTACAGGCAGTTGTTCAGAAGAAGAGATGTGTTCACAGTAGCAAACAAGAACAAATGCTCATAACTCTTAAATTATGCACTTTGAAGCACACGTTTATGAGACATTTTTTTCTTGTTTTGGTCCATATTATCTCCTTCCAAAATATGGAAAAATGGGGAATTTTCGGTAAAGTCTTATGGGAGCAAACTGCTGAGGTCACCGGTCCCTAGACTTACACACTACTTAAACTAACTTACGCTAAGGACAAAGGCTAACCCGTGCGGCCAAAAATATGGAAAGCAAAGATCTAGCGGTAAAAAAGGTTAACTGTCAGAGGCATCAGTACGATTTTCTCTTATAATGTTCTACTAGGTCGTTTCCGGATCAGGCTCCCTCGTCTCAGATGGGTGCATTTAGCCCTCCCCATCATCACTGAAAGTTTGTAACACCACCATCGAATCGCCCTGTATAAGTCGTAGATGATCGGTTGCTTCGCCCGAGAACTGGATAGGAAAAAATACTAACAAACAATAATAGGATAAGAGTGCTTCCGTATCTGCTGTAACTTCTAGTAATCAGCTGAATATACGAGTAGATGGAGGTTACTGTGAAGACGCTATCTCGCTGCGGAAAAACAACCCCGACAAACGCGCTTTCATTTACACGGTTACTAAGGTTCTTCTATACCAGCGTGTTTACTTCGGAAGCCGCAGGTGGCTGATCCAGCGTGAGAACTAACGTTGTGACCGACACCCGCTACGGGTCGCGACGCAGCTGCTGTATCCATCAAACTAAATAATTAGTCATTTATGTTATAACCAGAGCAGCTTTCACAAATTAATTAATAGCCGCGCGGAGTTCCCGCACGGTTTGACGGATTGCGGGGCCGCTGCCGCCGGAGGTTCGAGTCCTCCCTCGGGCATGGGTGTGTTTGTTGTTCTTAGCATAAGTTAGTGTAAGTAGTGTGTAAGTCTAGGGACAGATGACCTCAGCACTTTGGTCCCTTAGGAATTCACACACACAATTGAACATTTGATTTGAAATTAATTAATATATCTGGAAAAGTCTCTTAATTTGCTAAAAGTGCCACGATGATGCAGTGATATGACAATATCAGTGTTAACAGAAAAAAGTGGGGATCGCATTGTCAGCAGATCACTCACCAACGTATACGGCGTTGCACCACGATAAAATTTAAGTCGTAATAACTGTACTGGTTTTCGATACCGATGAGAGTCATTGCAGAAACACTGTACCCCTCATACTTACGCGTCAGTCCGTCGCAATAGTCAGAGTGAGCAAGGCAGTGTGATTAGACTCGTACTATAACCAAAGTTAGAGTCAGATCTCAAAGCATTATCGATGTTATCAGATGATTATTTCACTTGGTGTGTTGTAATTGTAAGTACTCCGCATATCACACAGACATGTGCTCAGGCTGCAATACCGAATACACGCTGCCTAAATACAAGTACAGCGTACGTCATTTTTATGATAGTTTACCCGCATTCCAATCAAAGCCATCTATTCTTCTATATCAGTTCGTTGGCTTCCCCTGCGGAATAACATACGATACTGTTCTCGCGTTTGCAGTCGGATCTTCAACAAAAGTCGAAACAATATATCGTTAGCCCACCTGGCCGTCATCTCCAGGCGAGACGTCGCTGTCATAGTGTGTCGTGGAGAAGAGTAGAGAGTCCGTTCGATGAGTCAGTTGCAGCAACGACTCACCTGAATATGATGTCCAGGAGGACTGTCAAAATTCACTACCTGATCCATAGTATCCGGACACCTGTTACTGGACCTTAATATAGGATGTGTCCATCATTCGCCTTTACGACTGCTTGAAATCTGTCGTACACAATGCTGTAAACCGTGTTTAAAAATTTCCGGATTTAGAGTTTTCACAAGAATAATAATAAACACGAAAAACACCCCCATACCATAACACCACTTCCTGCGCTTTTCACTGTTGGCAGGATATACACTATATGATCAATAGTACCCGGACACCTGGCTGAAAATAACTTACACGTTCGTGGTGCTCTCCATCGGTAATGCTGGAATTCAATATGGTGTTGGCCTTGATGACAGCTTCTACTCTCACAGGCATACGTTCAATCAGGTGCTGGAAGGTTTCTTGGGGAATGGCAGCCAATTCTTCACAAAGTGCTGCACTGAGGAGAGCTGTCGATGTCGGTCGGTGCGCCCTGGCACGAAGTCGGCGTTCCAAAACATCCAAAAGATGTTCTGTAGGATTCAGGGCAGGACTCTGTGCAGGCCAGTCCATTACAGGGATGTTATTGTCGTGTAACCACTCCGCCGCAGGCCGTGCATTATGAACAGGTGCTCTTCAACAGTGAGAAGCCAGAAGGTACTTAAAACATCTATTTAGGTCTGTACTGTGACACCACGCCCGGGTTCCTGGGCTCGATTCCCGGCGGGGTCAGGGATTTTCTCTGCCTCGTGATTGCTGGGTGTTGTGTGATGTCCTTAGGTTAGTTAGGTTTAAGTAGTTCTAAGTTCTAGGGGGCTGATGACCATAGATGTTAAGTCCCATAGTGCTCAGAGCCATGTACTGTGACAGTGCCACACAAAACAACAAAGGGTGCAACCCCCTTCATGACAACAAGACCACACCATAACACCACCACCTCCGAATTTTACTGTTGGCACTACACACGCAGGCAGACGACTTTCACCGGGCATTCGTCATACCCACACCCTGCCATCGGATCGCCACAATGTTTACCGTGATTCGTCACTCCACACAACGTTTTTCCACTGTTCAATCGTCAAATGTTTACGCTCGTTACACCAAGCGAGGCGTCGGTTGGCATTTAGCAGCGTGATGTGTGGCAGCCGCTCGACCATGAAATACAAGTTTTATCGCCTCCCACCTAACTGTCATAGTACTTGCAGCGGATACTGAAGCAGCTTGTAATTCCTGTGTGGTGGTCTGTACAGATGTCTGCCTATTACGCTTTACGACCCTCTTCAATTGTCGGCGGTCTCTGTCAATCAACAGACGAGGTCGCCCCGTACCCTTCTGTGCTGTACGTGTCCCTTCAGGTTTCCACTTCACTATTACATCGGAAACAGGGATGTTTAGGAGTGCGGAAATCTCGCGTACAGACGTGTAACACAAGTGACACTCAATCACTTGACCACGTTCGAAGTCCGTGAGTTCCACGGAGCGCCCCACTGTGCTCTCACAGGATGTCTAATGACTACTGAGGTCGGTGATATGGAAAACCTGGCAGTAGGTGGCAGCACAATGAACCTAATACGAAAAACGTATGTTTTTGGGGTGTTGGGTACTTTTGATCACAAAGTGTATGATGGCATGTAACTTTTTCTAGGCACCAGTCAAACCACCCCCCCCCCCCCTCCCCCTCCGTTAGATTGCCGCAGGTTACAGAATAATTCATCATTCCAAATCACTCGTTTCCAGACTTCCACCGTCCAGAGATGTCGCTTTTTACGCCACATCAAGCATCGCCTAGCATTGTCTACAGAAATGTATGGCTTAGGGAGGAGCTGCTCGGTCATTGTACTCGATTCTTTCTAAGTCCATACGCACTGTCATTGTACTAGCTAGACTGCTGGTAGCATTTTGGAACTCGCGAGTGATTCCTTTCGCTGATTTCGTGCGATTTTTTACAAACCATCCGCAATGTTCGACGATTCTGATACGTCAGAAAAAGAGCTTACGTAGTCTTCATTCAGCTACGGTTGTTCCCTCACGTTTCCACTTCACACTAACATCACCAACCATCAAGCTGAAAAGTGGTAGAAGGGCTGACAAGAGTCTGATGGATTTGTTGCTCAAGTGACACCCATGACTACTGTATGTTTGAAGTTACTGAGTTCCCCCGACCGACCCAGTCTGCTCTTACTGCTTCTCTGCTGGCAACAAAATACACAGCCCCCATCCTTTTATACTGGTAGAGCCATCTCTCTAGATATCTAGTGGCCATTTCCGCATTAGACAGCAGTGTCCGGATACCTTCGAAAAATAGTGCATTATGTCAGCTTCCCGTTGCAAACCCGAGAAGATTATCACTATTTCTGTTCAAATGGTTCAAATGGCTCTGAGCACTATGGGACTCAACTGCTGTGGTCATTAGTCCCCTAGAACTTAGAACTACTTAAACCTAACTAACCTAAGGACATCACACACATCCATGCCCGAGGCAGGATTCGAACCTGCGACCGTAGCAGTCGCACGGTTCCGGACTGCGCGCCTAGAACCGCGAGACCACTGCGGCCGGCACACTATTTCTGTATTCGCTTTTGTAGTCATGTGGAGCAACGGAGCACACACCGAATGGAGTTGGAGGTTGTTTTGCGGGAGGAGACCAGACAGCGAGATCATCGGTCTCATCAGATTCCGAAAGGAAGTCGGCCGTGCCCTTTCGAAGGAACCATCGCGGCATTTCCCTGGATCAATTTAGCGAAATCACAGAAAACCTAAATCAGGATGGCCGGACACGGGACTGAACCGTCGTCCTCCCGAATGCGAGTCCACTGTGCTAGCCACTGCGCCACCTCGCTCGGTGACACCGAATGGTAACACTGATTGGTAATGTAACTTCGTATGACCGCGTCTCACAGTTCGTTCTTAAAAAGAAATTACTACTCTATAGTAGGTTTCCACAAACGATAGTAGGAAATTTACAGGGACTAAACATAACACTATCGATTACACCGCGGGAGAATGTGATATAAACAGTAACGATGCTTGCTGTAGAGGGGACAGCAGAAAACCAGTTGCGATACGACTGTCCCCTCCAGTGGTTGGCTGTGGCCACTACGCCTGCCTTGAGACTGTAGCAGATGTTCAGTTTGGTCCTCTGTGACTCCACGGCCGTCATCCACTTCCGCCGAGCCTCTTGTAGCCCCTGTGGGAGCGGCCGCTGCCACATGCCGGCGTAAACACGGTCGTTCGGCTTTCTCCGCCCCAGACAGCCTGCCTAGCTTCCTGCTCCGGGGCTTACAAGGCTCTTATATCACGTCTGGCAAAAAAAAAAGGAAAAATCATGCTACAAAAGAAAACAAACACGACCCGTGATCCACTTCCAGTTTTCGCGGGCCGTAACATGAGTTACGTATTCAGCGTCTGCTATCACGTGGCAGCGTGCACATCGTAGGCGGGCAGATGAGCTTTCGCTATTACTCTGGCACTCTGCAACTCAGCGACCTGTTTGAGGTAACATAGCTGGCGATCCACGAGGGCACTAGACAGAACGGCTGAAATGTTCATTGCAGCGACCAATGGAGTGACAGACATTGTTACTATCCGTAATGTCCACAGAAACGCCCCCTGTGTAAACGGGTTTAGATGCGATAAAATACTAATGATGTCATTACAAAGAGGTGACAAAAGTCATGGGACACCTCCCAACATAGTGGCGGGCCCCCTTTTGCCAGTTGGCCGCAGTGGCCGAGCGGTTCTAGGCGCTTCAGTCCGGAACCGCGCTGCTGCTACGGTCGCAGGTTCGAATCCTGCCTCGGGCATGGATGTGTGTGATGTGCTTAGGTTAGTGAGGTTTACTTAGTTCTAAGTCTAGGGGAGTGATGACCTCAGAAGTTAAGTCCCATAGTGCTCAGAGCCATTTGAACCATTTGAACGTCCTTTTGCCCGGCTTAGTGCAGCAACTCGACGTGGCATGGACTCAGCAAGTCGTAGGAGGTCTCCTGCAGAAATACTGAGCCTTGCTGCCTGGACAGCTGTTTATAACCGGGAAAGTGTTGCCGGTGCAGGATTTTGTGCACGAACTAACCTCTCGATTATGTTTCATAAATGTTCGGTGGAATTCATGTCGGACGATCTGGATGCCGAAACCATTTGCTCTAATTGTCCAGAATGTTCTTCAGACCAATCGCGGACAATTGTGCCTCGGCGACATATTTGGGAATATGAAGTCCAAGAACGGCTGAAAATGACCTCCAAATAGTTGGATCAGAGGACCCAGTCCATTCCATGTAAACACAGCTTGTACCATTATGGAGCCACCACCAGCTTTCACAGTGCCTTTTAACAACTTGGGTCCATGGCGTCGTGCGGACTCGAACCCTACCATCAGTATTTACCAACTGAAATGGGCACATTTTCCAGTCGTCTAGCGTCCTACCGATATTATCAACAGCCCAGGAGAGGCGATGGCGTGTTGTTAGCAAAGGTACGTGCGTAGGTCGTCTGCTGCCATTGCCCATTAGAGCCAAATTTCGCCTCACTGTCCTAACAGATACTTTCTTCATATGTCCTACATTGATATCTGTGGTTATTCCACGAAATGTTACTTGTCTGTTAGCCCTGATAACTCTACGCAAAAGCCGCTGCTCCCATTCGTTAAGTGAAGACTGTTAGCCAATGAGTTGTCCGTGATGAGAGGTAATGCCTGAAATTTGGTACTCTCGGTACATTCTTGACACTGTAGATCTCGGAACACTGAACACCCTAACTAATTCCGATATGGAATGTCCCTTGTGTCTACCATTCCGCGTTCAAAGTCTGTTAATTCCCGTCGTGTGACCACAATCACGTCGGAACCTTTTCATATGAATCAGCTGAGTACAAATGACAGCACCGCCAATGAACTGCCCTTTTATGGCTTGTGTACATAATACCACCGCCGTCTATATATGTGTATATCGCTATCCCGTGACTTATGTCACCTCATGTACACTGAAGGCAACATGTCGATCAACTGACTGGTGGAAACCGCTTGCAAAGAGTTTATGGAACAAACGATAGTTTTTCTTTCTTGTATTGTTGACTGCCATGTTCTTTGTATTATAATGAAAAGTGTTTAATAGTAATAAAAATATCCATGGGTGTACTGCCGGTCTACAGTGTCCATCGGACACAATATTTCGGCGATCATACATATCGCCATCATCAGGTGAACTGACGGACTGAACTCCTGTGAACGTGCCGGTACGGAGATTCGTACGCTATGGCTGCTCAGGGGGAACTGCGTTCGGTCGCGCGGTGGAACAGATTGCGACGGCGTCTGAGATGACGTCGGTGTGATAGCTCTGTCCGCCGTGGTCGTCACAACTATACGTTAGCTCGATTTACTCTTGATTAACCCAATCGCTGGTTCACAAGCCTTGCTAAGATTACAGCCAAAGTCACGGTTTATGAGGTCGTCATTGGCGCGAATTTCGATGGCCTCCCTAACAACGCTGTCCCAGTATCTCGACGTCTGTACCAGAATCCTCGTGCGTTCATACTCCATAGCGTGATTTTCCGACAAACAATGTTCAGCGACCGCCGGCTTGCTCGGATACATCAGTCGACTGTGCCTCTGGTGTTCACGCACCGATCCTCGACGGTACGCATCGTCTGACCAATATACGACTTGCCACATTGACACGGAATCTGGTACACGCCGGCCTTCCTCAAACCGAGGTCATCTTTGGCGCTCCCCACCAGTGCACGAGTTTTATTCGGAGGACAAAACACAGTTCCGACTCGGTGTTTCTTCAAAATGCGGGCGATTTTCCCCGAGAGTGCACCTGTGTATGGAATAAACGCAGTGCCTACCTCCTCCCTCGTGATTTCATCCATCTCCACAGGTTGTGCTGTAGTGGTTGGGCGGAGAGCACGTTGAATCTGCCACTCTGAGTATTCATTTTTTCTAATTACAGTTCTCAGGTGTTCCAATTCCTGGGGTGGACACACTGCGTCAATGATATTGCGCGCCCTATGTACTAGAGTTTTAAGTACCCCGTTCCTCTGTGAAGGGTGGTGCCAGCTGTCTGCGTGCAAATACAGATCAGTGTGCTTTGTCTTCCGAGACACCCCATGACCTAGGGTGTCATCAGCCCTTCTCATGACCAAGACGTCAAGGAAAGGTAATTTACCCTCCGTTTCAGTCTCCATAGAGAATTTGATGTTGGGGTGTATGGAGTTTAGATGTGTAGGAAGTCAAGGAGTTTATCCGTACCATGTGGCCAGATGACGAACGTGTCGTCCACGTAATGGAATAAGCAAGTAGGTTTCCATTCGGATGACGACAGGGATTCCTCCTCGAAGGTCTTCATGTACAAATTCGCTACCACCGGTGAGAGTGGGCTACCCATGGCGACTCCCTCCGTTTGTTCGTAGTATTCTCCATTGAAAAGAAAATACGTGGAAGTCAAGACATGCCTAAAAAGTTCAGTGGTCTTGTCGTCACACTTCTGACTAATCAATTCTGTTGACTGTCGTACGCTATGGCTGCTCAGGGGGAATTGGGTTCGGTCGCGACGGCTGCCGATTTGCCGTGATTGGTTGCATGAACGTCGACGTGGAAGGAAGTAATACTTTGATCCTCAGAATCACTTGTTTTAAAAATTACCAATTTTTTCAAACATCTGTTTCGAGATCAAGTATTTGAACTATTTTATGCTGTAATTAATGAATTCGTTATCGATTAGAAGCGAAAGATCTTCGAATTAATACTATTTTATGTGTGCTTGTGTTACTAATTCGTTTAATGAGGGCTTTATAAGAGATCTATCACAATGTCAAAAACTAACACGAGTGAAAGATAAGGTAACAGAAATAAATTTTAATAATAATGGTGATAAATTAGTCAATATTTACTCATATGGGCATTTCGTTTAATTTTAGGCCTTAGTACTGGTCCAGTTGAATTTATGTTTTGGCCTACCGAAGTTTGTGTATTGGGTCATATCTAGTTTGAGTGATTTTTAATCTTGTTTACATATATGTGTTGCAGAATTAGCCGCTATTTAACGAATCGTTTGTCAGCCACTTCACTGTGATATTCACCAAACAATTTGACAATATAGCAGATAAAAGGTACTTATTTTGGTTTTGGTAAGGTGGTTGATCATCTAGTTACCTCAGATCTATATTACTTGTCATTTGCTGCCTTGTAAAACTAGCCACCCAAATTATATCTCCGTGCTGTAATTGTCTTCCTGCCCACCAGGTCTTATCGATTTTATTTATTTGATCGGCTACGGCCGTTTTTAGCTTCCTTGTCGCCCCGAGGTTTGGTCGTTAAATGTTTAACTAAAGAAACGTCACTTAGAAGCGACCTGTAATATAATTAGTGCCTATAGTTTGTTTTGCCATTTTGCTGGAAATGTCACTGTATAGTTACTAATGGATTTCTTGCATCTTAGGTTTCAGGCTAACCTTAAAGCGCCTTGTTTGTGTGGCCACCAGCCATTAAGTCTTCTTCTAAAATATTGTTTAAGTTCCTCGTAAGAAAAGTTTGAGTTCCGGCTATAATTTTAGTTTTAGCATTTACGTTCTTAAACCGTAACTGTTCTTAGTATTCTCACCGCTAATACTAACATTACTGTGGTAAGTTGGTGCAGTTGTTGAGAATAGCTTGTATTTAACTTGCACCATTACCTTGCTACCTATACTGTACTATGTTGTACTACATCTACTTCTAAATTACACTTTTTGGCTACTGATGATGTATATTTTTATTGGGTCCTAAGTCAGCTTTGCAGCTGCTAAGTTTTGGTTTTTAGTGCGTCTGCTCGTAACCATAAGTTACTTGACTTACTGAAGAAACCCGCATTTCACTGGGCCTTAAGCCAATTTAGCAGTTGCTAAATTTGTAAAAGTAGTTTAAAGCCAATGTTGAGTAACTATGGTTTAATGGACCTTTATTTACAGCTCGTTTGTACTGCAACTGTGGAAGACGCTTATTATTTGGCATTAAGCCGTTTTTTTTATTTTTCTTGACTTATTATACTTTGATCACTACTTGAACTGTAATTTCTTGAACTTTAAAATTTTGCGTTTCCTGTCGTACCATTATTGGTGTATTTTTACTGTCGTTATTAATAGTTCACTTTATGGTTCCAGTACTTTTCTACTCCCCATCCAACTCCTTACCGCGTCACCATTGTTCGTTTGATGTTTGTGTCCCAGATTTTAACTGAAAGATCCCTTTTCAGTGATCCTTTCAGTAGTGTATAGATTGCTTTCCTTTTTGCTGTCTTGAGTTTGTTGTTACGATATCACTGTATAATTTTTTGTAGTGTTCCGCTGGATTTATCTTCTAGCTGGACTCTACCGTTTGCAAACACTACTACGAACAGATCGTCTGCATATGTGACAGTTCCACCTGTCCTATTGTCCCCCTCCAGCAGATGCAGGCTTTGAACTGTCGTCCTCCCGAATGCGAGTCCAGTATGCTAAAAACTGCACTACTATGCCGCTTCGCTCAGCTGCAATCTTCCTAGGATACCTGGAACAAATGTGTGTGAATTGCTAAGGGACTAAACTGCTGAGGTCATCGGTCGCTAGACTTACACACTACTTAAACTAACTTATGCTAAGAACAACATACACACCCATGCGCGAGGGAGAACTCGAACCTCCGGCATAGCTACGTCCATCTTCACTTGCACTAACTATCAAGCCGATTTAATTTTCACTGGCGCTTCAACCGTCAGGAGCACACGCAAAACTTTTGCGCACTATTTACTTCCTTGCGTGAAGGAAAGCCAAAGCGTCACTTATGCGGCAGTTTTCCCAGGACCAAGTGGAGTACTTCGGACATTTGCTAAACAAAGAAGTGGTACATTATGTGACTTCGTAGGCTTTCCCGGCGTAATAAGTCTTGAAAATCTCTTCGGATTTGCTGCCGGATCCTAAAATCAACTTGACTCGATATTTCGGCGATCCAACTGGTCGCCATCTTCAGGAGAATGCTGCTTGCTGATGAGTCCCGCTGAGAACTAACAAAGCTCACTGAAATCAGTGCAGCATCTATCAACTCCGTACCCTGTCTTCAAAACTTACAAGAGTCGTAAGCTGTTCTATGAAAGGTGAATTACTATTAAAAGTTCCTCCCAGAAGCGGCCATTATCAGGCAACCACTTAACGAATTACGGACGAATGGTGTTCAGTACAGATGGACAGCTGCCTGTGAGTACACCTTAATACATTTAAAGTGCATTCTGCGCTCAGCACCGTGCCTTACACTATTTTCATCATTGCGTCCATTGGTTCTGGCTATGGACGCTTCCCGATATGGCATTGCTGTAGTGCTGGCATACAGAAAAGGTGACAGTATTAAACAGCCATTCTTCTCTACGCCTAAAAGACTCTGAAACCCTCACAAAAGAACTACACACAGATAGAAAAGCAGGTGAGTCGTCGATTGTATTTAAACTGATAGGTTTCATGTTCACCAATTTGGAATTAAGTTCATTTTAATCATCGACCACAAACCGCTGGCAAAGCTATTGGGCTACACTCCAGTCTTCCAGAACAAACAGCACAGCGCCTCCAAGTTTGGAACTTTTCATGAGTTCCTTTTATTATGCAATTCAGTAAACGCCAACAGTGTAACATACAAACGCGAACGCTCTGTCTCTCCTTCCTGCAAAACCACTTTGCGTTTTTGATCAGCAGTATATCTTAAGTTTCCACATAGACGCAGAAAGAAGACAGAGCTTGGGAGGATCTCCCATGACGGCTGCGCAAGTAGTTGCAGATAGATGCTCTGACCCAATCTTGTGACAATTCATGTACTGTTCGCTCCATTATTATTATTATTATTTTGTCACCAGTCTTTTGACTGGTTTGATGCAGCCTGCAACGGATTCCTCTAGTGTGGGCCACAGACATTTCAAGACACCAACATCAAGAGCTTCAGATCTGGTCATGTACCACCATTTATCAACCGTCAGCAATGTTCTCATAATGGACGATGAGGCTGACGCACACCACGTTGGCATCCCGGTCGTCCTGCAGCCAAAGGGATAGTCACTACTACACTGAGCGCACTAGGGACTGTGACGGATGAAATCCCTAAGAGCGAGACATGCTTACTGGCCAAGCTTAAACAGGGACGAGGATCCCATGCTACAGAGATGTTCAGTTTTCGCCCCTTGTCCCACCTATAGTCAGTCTCCATACCACATCAGTTTGGACTTTCCAGACACTTTTCTGGGCTGCATGTGGCTAAAAGTCGTGGATGCTTATTTCAATTAACCATATGTGATAAGCACCGTGTCCACTGCACTGAAACCACAATAAATACACAAGTCCATATTGAAACTAATGAAGGTCATCCCCGAACTATACTATCAGAGAATGTGTCACGGTTCACGGCAACAGCTTTAATCAGTTCTGCACATCAAACAGCATTAAAGACCCTTTTAGTCTGCATTTCACTCATCCTCCAATGGTGAAGCAGAGAGCACGGTAGGGACCTTTAAGCAGTGGGAACGACCACCCAGCAGCACTCGCGCTGTTCCCGAGCACGTGCAGGACCGCCCCCATCCTGGACCTTAGCTTTACAGAGCTTCTCAATAGCAGACAACTGTGAGCACTCTGCCATTTCCAGGTCTCACAGCGCCAGAAGCTCCGGGCTCGGCAAGTACAGGGCCACCCCAATCTTGTACCTTAGCTTTACAGAGCTCCTCCACGGCAGAAAAATTTGATTACTGCTCCATATCCAGGCCTTACAATGCCAGGTACCCCGGACCTGGCACTCATGACGATTCCTACCTAGAACAGCTATGTGGGGGGTCGCTTGTACAGAGAAAAAGACACGTGGACACCAACAGTAGATAATATACGTGGGCGATGCATCACACCATTTAACACGCTGAAGGATTTGGAGAGCCGTCATGAAAACCATTTCCGGTGAAGCCTGCCAACTACGCCACCATCAGAGGTATACCTTCAACTAAAAAGCCCGTCATTGCCTGTCCCATAACCTCACAGATACACCTTTCACGCACGAAAACCAGCGCCAACATCATAGCACAGACACAGAGATGGAGAGCTCGGCATAGCCTCCCCAGGCACAGCCACCAATGTGAAATATCGCCACTTTCTATCGTAATGTCAGATGTTATCAGGTCACCACATCAGCCGCAGGCGTAACTGCCGGGATACCAGGATACCACCTATACCACTGATTAACGTTATGAAACATAGTCCATCTATTCAGGCCATACGCATCTGTTTCAGGGGCAAGCATCTGGTATCCCAGCCCAGTGAATTTTAAAGACCAGTTCAGAGCATGGAACTGGATCTTAGCTTATAGACAGATCTGTTAGAAATCCAAGCGTTAGAGTTACGTTGCCGCGGCGCGACACACCTTTCAAATGGCCAAATGGTGGGTTGTCCTGTAAGTAGCGCTTTGCACAGGCACTTGACCCAGTGGTGTATTCACTTCACTGTCGCCTCACTGTCATAATGCAGCTTCGGTTCTTGGTCTATCGGTAAGTCTCCGGTTCTCCGCCCCAGATTATTTGTTGGACTTTGTTTGCTGTAATGCCTTCTCCAGCTGTCCATTTCATTGTTGATGTCTTTTCTGTTCCTATCCACTGCTGACCTGTCGGTTCACGGCCATCAAATTTCGCTTGAGTCGTTTCCCAACAAATGCTGCTCATTCTTCAAGAACAAATCACAGATAGCATGAATATATTCCACTTTCAAGAAAAACAGTGGATGCTGTCAAATTTACAGGAAACAGAGTTTTGTTTGCGCTTTAAGAGACGAACGCAACATCGTAATAAATGAAAAGACCCACTTTAGAAGTGTCTTCCTTGAGAAAAAGCCACCAACCTAATCTACTTCCTGTTGGTTACTCTGTACTTTGCAACATAGGTACAATATTAGTTTCTAGGATTTGCTAGGACTTCGAATACAAGTGATCAAAAAATTTTCTGTAGACAGTAGCATCGGTGGGGTATCTGATATTTACGTTAGAGGATAGTGGTGTCCTTGGTAGGTGAAAGCATTTGCCTTCAGTGTGTAACGGCGCTTTTTGAGCGTGTGATGCACCAAGATAAGGTGTTCAAGGAAGAGTTCTATATTCGACAATAGAGTATTGTTGCTGCCATTTACTTTTCACGGTGCCTAATGGTACATTAACTCTAAGGTATGTATTTTTACAGGGTATTTTAGATATATTTACATCGTTGTTAAGATGTGTAGTAGATGCATTAGTTTGTATATCCCTTTTTCATAGCACATGATAATGCGATAATTTCGCCCGGGGCATGGTTTGGTACATATGTCACTCATTTTCGACAACTGCAACTTAACATTCTCACTACTGAATCTTTCGACTGGCTGGCAGCTCTCTGTCTGGACCTATTAGAAACTAACTTCTTCATTTCTGATCATTTGAGTTATGTGCAGCATTTTTAAAAGAATTTTAGTCGTGGTTTTCCTCTCGCTTTCTTTTTACTTTTTCTTCTGAAACATTTACAAAGTACTAGTTGTGTTGTATTATGTCACCTATACACTCGCTTCTTATTCGCTGTATCATTCTCTCGACTTTATTTTTATTTTATTTAAACATTAAGTTCCGCAGGGCCAAATTGAGGAGCAAATTCTTACTTTTCAGTAACTTTAGTAAACAATGATGGCATAGAAATAGGTCTAAAATTGTCTACATTATCCCTTTCTCCATTTTTATAAAGCGCTTCTACTACCGAGTACTTTAATCGTTCAGGAAACTGACCATTCCTAAAGGAAAAATTGCAAATGTGGCTAAATACAGGGCTAACATGTGCAGCACAGCACTTTAATATTCGGTTAGGCATTCCATCATACCCATGACAGTCCTTGGTCTTTAGTGATGTAATTATTGACTCAATCCCTCCCTTGTCTGTATCAGCCTCACGAATAAAACGTAATAAAGCTGTCGTTGTCCGCAGCTCGTGGTCTCGCGGTAGCGTTCTCGCTTCCCGAGCACGGGGTCCCGGGTTCGATTCCCGGCGGGGTCAGGGATTTTTAACCTGCCTCGTGATGACTGGGTGTTTGTGTCGTCTTCATCATCATCATCAATCATCCCCATTACGGTCGGAGGAAGGCAATGGCAAACCACCTCCACTAGGACCTTGCCTAGTATGGCGGCGCGGGTCTCCCGCGTCGCTCCCCTACGCTCGGTAAACGGAGTATGGGACTCATCATCATCATCAAGCTGTCGTTGAGGCACTGTCGCCCAACACCGAAGGTAGGGTGCTGGGAAAGTTAAAAGTCCATCGCAGAGCGGCTAAAATTGGGCAGTCCAGCAAGAGGTGGACGACCATCATTTGTGAGCCACAGCGACACCGAGGTGGGTTGGTTCAAATGGCTGTGAGCACTATGGGACTCAACTGCTGTGGTCATTAGTCCCCTAGAACTTAGAACTACTTAAACCTAACTAACCTAAGGACATCACACACATCCATGCCCGAGGCAGAATTCGAACCTGCGACCGTAGCAGTCGCACAGTTCCGGACTGCGCGCCTAGAACCGCGAGACCACTGCGGCCGGCACCGAGGTGGGTCCTGGCGACGGAAGAGGTAACCATGCGTTAGCCACGTATTGCCAATGCGGAGCCGACAGAGGACAACTGATTCCCTGCGAGAGGACCGCATGAAAGACTTCCACACATTCGTAGTCTCCTTAATGACAAGCAGCTTGTTGTGCGTGCTGTTACGCCATTCCGTCTCCCAAAGTCGAAAAACCCTGCGGCGTAAGACAGAACACAGGTCAGTGTCGGAGACGCCCATCTCCAGAAGCCTGTTTGGCCAGCCTGTCGGCAAGTTCATTGCCTGGGATTACGGCGTGTCCTGGTGTCCATACAAACACTACTGAACAACCGGACCGTTTCAGGACGTACATGGACTCCTGAATGGACGCTACCAAAGGATGGCGAGTATAGCACTGGTCGATAGCTTGTAGGCTGGTCAAAGTACACAGGAGAAATGACTCGCCAGGGCTTGAGTGGATGTTCTCAAGAGCACGAGATATGGCCGGCATCTCTGCAGTGAAAACGCTAAAACACTGCTGCCGTCTTACAAGGTGTGCTGTTCAATACGTCCTCCATGAACATAAGCAAGCCTACATGACCATAGCCATCGAGCAGTCTATGTAAACCACTTCATGGCCCCAGTACATGTCGAGAATCGAGAGGGACTGATAGCGGAGAGCCGCAGGGTTAACAGAGTCCTGAGGTCCATGCGAAAGGTTCAGAAGAATCTGCGGGCTAAGTCTACACCATGGAGGTGCACGTCAATTGACCTCCAGGAGAGGTGGTAACAGGAAGGACTCCAGTTCAGACAGAAGGGACTGGACACGGACCGCAATCATAAGCCCTTACCTGGGCCGCCGATGCGGGAGATGAAGCGCCATGTCTGGGAAAATGAGACGGTAATTCGGATGCGCAGGAGAACTACGAACGTGTGCACCGTAACTGGCGAGCAGTTGTGCACACCTAACCTTCAATGGAGGGACTCCGGCCTCTACCAGGACACAGGTCACCGGACTCGTTGTAAATGCTCCCATTGCAGACGAACGCCACAATAGTGCACTGGGTCGAGTAAACGCAACGCTCAGGGCGCTGCCGAACTGTAAACAAGACTCCCATAGTCAAGGAGGGATTGAACAAGGGCTCTGTAGAGCTGCACCAGCATAGAGCAATCTGCACCCCAGTTGGTGAGGGCATTAAGGTGCTGCCAACAGTCCTGCTTAAGCTGACGAAGGTGAGGTAGCCAAGTCAATCGGGCTTCGAAAACCGGTCCTAAGAATCGATATGTCTCCACTATAGAGACTGGATCGTCATTAAGGTAAAGTTCTGGTTCTGGATAAACGGTGCGACGCCAACAGAAATGCATGACACACGACTTCATGGCTGAAAACTGAAAGCCATGGGCTAGAGCCCATGATTGCGTCTTGTAAATGGCTCCCTGTTGGCGCCGCTCAGCAACACCAGTACTGGAGGAGAAGCACGAAATTTATATTGAAGTCACTATATGTACCTAATTTCTGGTACGTCCTATAAAGTGAACCAAGAATACTCTCTAGCTTGAGCAGAAATGCTCTGAAGTCAGAGTTAGGGGACCTATATACAACAACAATTAGAAGTTTAGTGTCACTAAGATCAACTGCCACTGCACAACATTCACATATACGTTCAGTGCAGTGGCGTGATCCGTCTGCGGACTCAATTGTAACAGTTTTTACGTACATGGCCACTGCCTCACCCTGCAAGGAACTGCTTGAGAAACAGCCAGCTAATCTGTAGCCTGGTAAAGGAAGTCTCTGAATTGTCAAATTATTCAAGTGGTGCTCTGATATACCACTAATTTCAGAGTCAACATCTATAAGCAGTTTACTAACTTTATATCTAACACCTCCTATATTTTGATGAAACATGCTAATTCCTTCTCTGCTTTGAAACACGACGTTCTCTGAAGGGGAGTCCTTAGTTAGAGGTATACCTACCAGCTGACTTCAATCTGAAACTACTACAGGAATTTTTCCATTAGTGATCCCACCACCACCCACTACACTGTCACCTAGAAGCTTTGCCAACTTCCCTTCCCATACCTATTGAAGTACAGGCCATGCCTAGCGAAACCCGATCTACTAATAGACTGAGCTGGCACAACTGAAATGTGCCCTAGGCCATTAGTGCCTTCTCCAGCCCCATGTTGACGCGCCTAACAGCTGCATTAAGGTGAGGCCGATCATAACGCCGAAACAGTTGCCCGAAATACACATTAGTGCCACCATTATGACAAGCTAACTTTACCAGGTCACCACCTACAACATATCCCCTGTCCCTACCAAGACTGTTCCCTCCTCCAACCACTATCACTGGCTGATCCTTCTTCGTAAGATTCCTACAAAACTCCCCTGTGCTGTTAGTCACCTGAGCCAACCCTGCAATAGGCTTCACAATGCTGGAGACCTGGTACTCGCTCCCCAACACTTCCTCCAACTGCTGGCCCACACCTCTACCGTGCGAACTACCTAGCAGCAGAACCTTCATCTTTCTGATAGACTTTGCAACTGACCTAGACCTCCTAACTGCTGAGGACTGCCCATGTTCCTTACACCCACAGCTACAAGACGCTCCCTCCACTCAACTGTGACAATTGGTTAAATCTATTGCATATACGCAAAGTATAACTGTCTGAATACCTCCTCCTTGTAGCTGCCATCTTGCCAACTGCCAGTTCCCATTCCCCAGCACCCTTCACGCTCCTCAACCTATCTAGTTCGTCTGCGTGTTGAAACTGCACCTGAAAGGCAGAGATCTTGTGCTCCTGCTCCTCTATCAACTTATTTCTACTACAGATTCTGCATTACCAGGAGAGGATCTCGCTAGAATGCCCACTGGCTTTCCCAGTGCATTCACTCCCATGAAAATACTTTCAACAAATCCCACACCGTAGTCTGCTACTCACGAACCTACGACAGAGCCCACACTTCTCACTCATGGTAAAATTTTACAGTTACTGGAAGAAACTATGCGTCTGCGTTACCTAAGTTCAGTTACACCAGTAGAACTATTTATAGAACTAACAATAGCGTTCTCTAAATTCTCTCTCTACTAAGAAAGCCACTACTTGCATTAATACTACTAAACCACAACAAATACCAATACCAACAATCCTTTACAAAATTATTAGCTAAAACCAAAAATACAAGCGGCCATTGGAACACTCAACGAAGTTAAAACACTGAATGAAAATGTTACTGAGATATTTCACTAGAAACAATAAGAAACGTCAGCTGAAAACTGAAGCACGAAATTTACTAAACGACATCAACGCACAGAAAACTCTAAAAAACACAGCGAGCGAACGTTTCCAAAAGTTTATTAAATCATTATTTCGCCACAAACAGCACGATACACCGCTGAAAACTATTAAAATAATAACTGTATAAAAGTGCACAAATACCTTTGTCAGTACTTAGCTTTATTACCGCTACAGCTGCAACTGCACGCCGCAAAATGTAAACACACTACTGAGACGTGAGGCTTGGACGAACGACGTAAACACACTGACGAATAACAGACTACTCGAGTCAATAGCACAGGAAGGAAAAATGAGACTACTGAAAATCCACTTATAAGTTACTTTTACAGCAACACAAATGAACTTTAAAGTAAGTAACTGAAGCCTAAAACTACATAAAATATTGACGAGCAATTTCAACAGCAGTTCAGCACACGTGACGTCACACTCTCTATTCTCTAATTCTTTATAGGATTTCGCAGGCCGGAGTGGCCGAGCGGTTCAAGGCGCTTCAGCCTGGAACCGCGCGGCCGCTACGGTCGCAGGTTCGAATGCTGTATGTATGTGTGTGATGTTCTTAGGTTAGTTAGGTTTAAGTAGTTCTAAGTTCTAGGGGACTGATGGCCTCAGAAGTTAAGTCCCATAGTGCTCAGAACCATTTTTATAAGATTTCCTGGTGGGCGGTTTTATCTGCCTACTTCATCTTTAACAGGTGTCCGTAACATCATGCCTCAAAAGATTTCATTTCATTTTTGCCTACTGTCTATGTTTCTTAGCCATAAGGTGTTATGCTCCAAATTCAGCGCTTAATCCCCTTTTTTCCTCTATTCAGTATTTATATTGTTTGAACAGAGGATTTTTCTTTCATTCATGAACGTAGCTGTTGTTTCAGTAATTCGCGGTTTAGTTCGTCTTTGGTTTTTCCGCCTTCAGTTATCTTACTACGTAAATATTTATATGCTCTTGTTCGTTTTATTTCCTCTAATTTTGATGTTTGTGTCTTCTGATTCCTTGGAGCACACGACTATTTCTGTCTTTTTTGAGTTAATTTCTGTTTTGTACTTATCCCGCAATACTATACCCCCATGCTGTATAGAACTAAAGTTCAACGTCTGGCTGTTATTTCCGTGTTAATGGGCTATTTCTTAGTCAGTCATCGATTAAATAGTCTGTAGGCATGAACTTGAATAATGTCAGTACAGGCGAAATCGTGTAGGTACCCACAAACTCTTCAGAGACTGTTACAGTGGAGATGTATGTGTAATGAGCGTCCGTCTCCTATTATTTACACGTATAAGAAGGCAAATGTCATTTCCACGCCAAGTTAGAGACGCATTCCATGGACTCTTCAGATACTAAATGCGTATTAGAGAGCGATGGGGTGCAGATCACCACCCCAATATCTTGGCTAAGACTCTCTTGTTGTTGTTGTTGTCTTCAGTCCTGAGACTGGTTTGATGCAGCTCTCCATGCTACTCTATCCTGTGCAAGCTGCTTCATCTCCCAGTACCTACTGCAACCTACATCCTTCTGAATCTGCTTAGTGTACTCATCTCTCGGTCTCCCTCTACGATTTTTACCCTCCACGCTGCCCTCCAATGCTAAATTTGTGATCCCTTGATGCCTCAAAACATGTCCTACCAACCGATCCCTTCTTCTAGTCAAGTTGTGCCACAAACTTCTCTTCTCCCCAATCCTATTCAATACCTCCTCATTAGTTACGTGATCTATCCACCTTATCTTCAGTATTCTTCTGTAGCACCACATTTCGAAAGCTTCTATTCTCTTCTTGTCCAAACTAGTTATCGTCCATGTTTCACTTCCATACATGGCTACACTCCAAACAAATACTTTCAGAAACGACTTCCTGATACATAAATCTATATTCGATGTTAACAAATTTCTCTTCTTCAGAAACGCTTTCCTTGCCATTGCCAGTCTACATTTTATATCCTCTCTACTTCGACCATCATCAGTTATTTTACTTCCTAAATAGCAAAACTCCTTTACTACTTTAAGTGTCTCATTTCCTAATCTAATTCCCTCAGCATCACCCGATTTAATTTGACTACATTCCATTATCCTCGTTTTGCTTTTGTTAATGTTCATCTTATATCCTCCTTTCAAGACACTGTCCATTCCGTTCAACTGCTCTTCCAAGTCCTTTGCCGTCTCTGACAGAATTACAATGTCATCGGCGAACCTCAAAGTTTTTACTTCGTCTCCATGAATTTTAATACCTACTCCAAATTTTTCTTTTATTTCCTTTACTGCTTGCTCAATATACAGATTGAATAACATCGGGGAGAGGCTACAACCCCGTCTCACTCCTTTCCCAACCACTGCTTCCCTTTCATGCCCCTCGACTCTTATTACTGCCATCTCGTTTCTGTACAAATTATAAATAGCCTTTCGCTCCCTGTATTTTACCCCTGCCACCTTTAGAATTTGAAAAAGAGTATTCCAGTCAACATTGTCAAAAGCTTTCTCTAAGTCTACAAATGCTAGAAACGTAGGTTTGCCTTTTCTTAATCTTTCTTCTAAGATAAGTCGTAAGGTCAGTATTGCCTCACGTGTTCCAACATTCCGACGGAATCCAAACTGATCCTCCCCGAGGTCTGCATCTACCAGTTTTTCCATTCGTCTGTAAAGAATTCGCGTTAGTATTTTGCAGCCGTGGCTTATTAAACTGATAGTTCGGTAATTTTCACATCTGTCAGCACCTGCTTTCTTTGGGATTGGAATTATTATATTCTTCTTGAAGTCTGAGGGTATTTCGCCTGTCTCATACATCTTGCTCACCAGCTGGTAGAGTTTTGTCATGACTGGCTCTCCCAAGGCCGTCAGTAGTTCTAATGGAATGTTGTCTACTCCGGGGGCCTTGTTTCGACTCAGGTCTTTCAGTGCTCTGTCAAACTCTTCACGCAGTATCGTATCTCCCATTTCGTCTTCATCTACATCCTCTTCTATTTCCATAATATTGTCCTCAAGTACATCGCCCTTGTATAAACCTTCTATATACTCCTTCCACCTTTCTGCCTTCCCTTCTTTGCTTAGAACTGGGCTGCCATCTGAGCTCTTGATATTCATACAAGTGGTTCTCTTATCTCCAAAGGTCTCTTTAATTTTCCTGTAGGCAGTCTCTATCTTACCCCTAGTGAGATAAGCCTCTACGTCCTTACATTTGTCCTCTAGCCATCCCTGCTTAGCCATTTTGCACTTCCTGTCGATCTCATTTTTAAGACGTTTGTATTCCTTTTCGCCTGCTTCATTTACTGCATTTTTATATTTTTCCTTTCATCAATTAAATTCAATATTTCTTCTGTTACCCAAGGATTTCTACTAGCCTTCATCTTTTTACCTACTTGATCCTCTTCTGCCTTCACTATTTCATCCCTCAAAGCTACCCATTCTTCTTCTATCGTATTTCTTTCCCCCATTCCTGTCAATTGCTCTCTTATGCTCTCCCTGAAACTCTGTACAACCTCTGGTTCTTTTAGATTATCCATGTCCCATCTCCTTTAATTCCCACCTTTTTGCAGTTTCTTTAGTTTTAATCTACAGGTCATAACCAATAGATTGTGGTCAGAGTCCACATCTGCCCCTGGAAATGTCTTACAATTTAAAACCTGGTTCCTAAATCTCTGTCTTACCGTTATATAATCTGTCTGAAACCTGTCAGTATCTCCAGGCTTCTTCCATGTATACAGCCTTCTTTTATGGTTCTTGACCAAGTGTTATCTATGATTACGTTGTGCTCTGTGCAAAATTCTACCAGACGGCTTCCTCTTTCATTTCTTTGCCCCAGTCCATATTCACCTACTACGTTTCCTTCTCTCCTTTTTCCTACTACCGAATTCCAGTCACCCATGACTATTAAATTTTCGTCACCCTTCACTATCTGAATAATTTCTTTTATTTGATCAAACATTTCTTCAATTTCTTCGTCATCTGCAGAGCTAGTTGGCATATAAACTTGTACCACTGTAGTAGGTGTGGGCTTCGTATCTATCTTGGCCACAATAATGTGTTAACTATGCTGTCTGTAGTAGCTCACCCGCATTCCTATTTTCCTATTCATTATTAAACCTACTCCTGCATTACCCCTACTTGATTTTGTGTTTATAACCCTGTAGTCACTTGACCAAAAGTCTTGTTCCTCCTGCCACCGCACTTCACTAATTCCCACTATATCTAACTTTAACCTATCCATTTCCCTTTTTAAATTTTCTAACCTACCTGCCCGATTAAGGGATCTGACATTCCACGCTCCGATCTGTAGAACGCCAGTTTTCTTTCTCCAGATAACGACGTCCTCTTGAGTAGTCCCCACCCGGAGATCCGAATGGGGGACTATTTTACCTCCGGAATCTTTTACCCAAGAGGACACCATCATCATTTAATCATACAGTAAAGCTGCATGCCCTCGGGAAAGATAAAGGCCGTAGTTTCCCCTTGCTTTCAGCCGTTCGCAGTACCAGCACAGCAAGGCCGTTTTGGTTATTGTTACAAGGCCAGATCAGTCAATCATCCAGGCTGTTGCCCCTGCAACTACTGAAAAGGCTGCTGCCCCTCTTCAGGAACCACACGTTTGTCTGGCCTCTCAACAGATACCCCTCCGTTGTGGTCGCACCTACGGTACGGCTATCTGTATCGCTGAGGCACGCAAGCCTCCCCACCAACGGCAAGGTCCATGGTTCATGGGGGGAGGCATGAGAAAGTATATGTCTAACTTTTAAAGTTATATAGCATTTGTACACTCGGCAGATCCATGAGCCTGGCTAGATATTAACACTAAGTTTTTTAATGGCCAAGAGCAGAACGTGTCAGTAAGGAAACACCTCACAATAACATGGCGCAAGGTCTTTTACGTGGACCAGTCGCGTCATTCTGTAGGCGATATGATGTCGTGCGTAATATTTATTCAACATGAGTTGAGCTTACTGTCGCTTGCTCAACCACGAATACCGCTAGTATGCTCTTTGCACTGTATACAAATGTGCTACAAATAAAGTTTCATTTCTCAATTGATGCCTGCAAATCTGCTAACATCGTTTGTATAGAGTACATGGTAACCTGTTAGTTATATGAGCGACAGATGCATATAATTAATCTGACATTGGGTATAAACATGATAAAACGAGAACAAATTTTTGATTTTAGTGATGGAAATCTGGTAATTAATCAAAACAATGTTTATGAAAGTCGTGATTACCTTCTCGTCACATTTCTGCTTCCCTATGAAACGGTTACCAGTTTATTAGCTTTTAATGTGACCATCATCGCGAACGAACATGTTCGGTAGCTCTAAGGTGCTCACGTACTAGGACCGAGCACAACGTCAGCAGTCGACAGTCGCTCATACACTTTTTTACGGGCGCGAAAGGTATACAAATCGATAACAAGTGCTCTTTTGAATGCCAACTATTGCCGGAAGGGCACAAAATTTTATTAAAACTAGCAGCTGCGAACAGCTGTGGGCTATAATTAACTGCAGGGAGATGAAAGGTAAATTACACACACAATTCCATAGGCGTACATACAGTATATACATACATATGGTTAGAATTTTTGTTTGGGGCTAAGGCTAACATTGTCAAGGAAATAAATCAAAATAGTTCCAATCCTCTGGTTGCACGCAATGTATTTGGGTTGTTTCCCTTGGTTATCAGGCAAAGCTGGTGCAGGTAAATCTCTCCTAAATATTCTCAATACGGTTTACGCTACCCCACCCCCAACTCACTGAGACATTTGGCTCAATAGAGCCGCGACTCTGAAGTGAGCCGAAACTGAAACAGCTATACCACCGGAAAAAAATCAGTCAAAATTTACTGCAGCAACAATGCACATTGGACACATGAAATGATTACACTTACAGATCAATAGCACAAACGGTTCTGAGATACCAGGTATACCCATACTCAAACACCCATATTAGTAAGTGATGAAGCCTCCACGAGCGGCAATGCAGGTGCTGATTCTGGCATCCATTAATTCGTACAGATGGCGAATACCGTTTTAGTATACGTTATGCGACGGCTGCTCGGCCTGTTCACCTAGTTATGTAAAATTTGTTGGTTGACAAGTCGTACGAGTCACTTCTCAACTTATCATATCCTACAAGTGCTCGATTGGATACAAGTCAGGAAATTGTGCTGGTCAGGGAAACTGTTGCACGTCTTGCAGAGCACGTTGAGTTTCACGGGAAGAACACGTCACCTTCCTGCTGCAAGAATGACAAAAGAGCGGGTGTAACAACATCTTGCATGTACGAAGCCCTGGTTAGTGTTCCCTCCAGAAACACGAAAGGTGAACGAGAGTTGTAGCTTATCGCACCCCGTTCCATAAGACCTTCGGTGGGGTTAGTGAGTCTTGGACGAATGCACTCTACGAGGCAGTGCTCACCAGGTCTACATCGCACGAGCAAACGAACTTCACCTTCACTTGCGTGCGGGCAGAATATGCTTTCATCATTGAAGATCATGATGCGCAGTTCCATCGTCCAGGTGATCCTCTGGTAACACCAGTTGAGCTATGCACGTCGATGCTGTGGCTTGATTGGAAGACGGGCTAGTGGCGTTCATGTTGACATGTCTGGGCTCACAAGCTCTCTATCTGTGCTGACGAAGCTGTACGATTTGCCTCTGCTGCCCTTACAGTATAACGATTTTGGCGGGCGTCTGTGCAGTGTGGACGTCCACAACCTTGTCTACAGTGTGAGAATGTTCACGTGACCTATGATACCAGCATCGTTGGACAACTTACGTACAACGTCCAACTTGAGTGGCAATGCTCCGAAAGAACCAACTGGGAAGGCCACAATTTGACCCCTTTCAAACTCGGCCGTAGGAAGCACGAATTGCCTCCTTGTTTCATACGTTTGCTGTTAGCATTCCCATTCAAGGGTAGACACGGATGACGCTCTGGTAGCTTTGCCAAGCTCGCTATCAGTTGGCGGACGATGTTGAAACCATTGTCAGTAGACCTACTATACCCCAGGTGGCATTTGCCGTAATTGGATCAAAATCGACGCCGTCTTTCCAGGTGTACTAACTTTAGTTTCCGGCAGTGTAGTTCTACTTCTTGAAGTCAAGAATGAAAACTATAAAATGGCGTACATTGCTTCCACACAGAACGCAGCCTGGTGGTAACTGAAATAACCCAAGAAAAGTTATCGAGTTACGCTTATAAACGGACGCAGGCACTGAGATTGCTGCGACAATGTGATGGCGTGCCATAGTGTATGTACCAAGTTTTCCATTCTATTTAATCTCTGTGGCCGCACCTGTGGCACTGTTGGTCAATCACCAACCATTAATTGAGAACCTGAAGTGCTAAATGCCCTCTTGTGCAGGTACAGGTGATTTTCATCAGTCCACACGTTCTGGTTATGAAAATTCACATCTACATCTCTCGTGATACCTGCCTAGTCAGTGAATAAATGTTTTGATCCAAGCTTTAGATAGCCACCACAATTTTATAAGAATCATTGATCGCTGTGCAATCTTTCAAGATGCTCTTGTGGTCTTACGACTAGGGTTCACTGAAGATGGGATCGATACAACTGAAGCACTCAGGCAAGAGGATAACTTACGCCTGCCGCTGCTACTAATCGATGCACATAATTTTCGTCCACTATACAGCGCGAAAAAAAAAAAAAAACTCCCGCACTTGGCAGTCGGCATGCGATTACTCATCCCAATTCAAGGCAAAAGTATATCTAGCAAAATCTAGTCCCACCAACAGGATTAGTAGAAATTAGATTTAAAAAGGAGGCTACACCAACACAATAACTACGCGCAGCGTGGTAAAGAACAAGTAAGATGAACTCTGTACTATGGTGGAAGTGTCCCGTTAGCTCAGAAGACGAGGCAATGTCGTGGGTAAGGTCATCAATAATAGCCAAATTTCGAGTCGCGTTCACGCCAAACTTTTTTTTTTTTTCAGTTAAACCATTAAATTGTATCCAGTTTACATCTCCACAGTGCGGTGTTACTGTTACCTGTATTTAAAAGTTAAGATATAACACGAAGTTCATGCAGACGTAAACGACCACTTTGTTTCATCCACGACACAAATAAAGCTAATAGGAAATAGGAAGGCCACACCAGATTGCAGATTATGCAACGCACAGAAATTCCATCCTGTACGTTTGATGTCCAGCCTAATCTTCACAGAGCAGCTACGTACTCGTACGAGCAATGTTCAAGTTCGAGATGATGTTCAAAGCAACCACCTTGCATTTGCACATAAATCGCGACTCGCTGGATTATACTTTGTTCCACCCTACGCGACACACCTTCATCCACCATTGCCGAGGTGGCATGCACGACGGCTAGTAGGTTATGTACATCCCTTGATGGAGTACTATAAACTTGTGTCCCCACAAATCAAATTCTAATGGGTTAAGATCTGGGGAATCAGGAGGCCAGAACTTCCACGACCAATCCATTTCCCTGAAAAAGCTTCATTTAAATAGTTATGCACATTCATTCCAACGTGTGGCGGTGCACCACCATGATGAAACCACAGCTGTCGCCGAACACCATGCAGAACGTTTCTAGTGCGTCAAGGAAAGCACAGCATTCAACTTGTTTGCAATAGGTAAAGAGTAAAGGCCCGAAATCACTTCTCCCACGATTACAGCCCACATGTTTATGCCAAAGCGTGACTGAAAGCCACTTCATGGGTGAGATTTTGGCTGTGTTATAACAAATAGTGGCTGTTGTGGCGGTTGAAAATACTTTCACAAGTGAAGCTAGATTCGTCAGTCCATATCACATTATTTATAAAAATGTTGGGTATCTTCCACCTGGTACAAAAGCATTTACAAAACTGTGCTCGTCGAATGTGGTCTTCTGGCCGCTGGTGTTGAGTTAACGTGTACTGATATGCAGTTCTTCATGGTGCAGTATCTGAATAGCCAATCTTTGACATACTTGGAACTGCCTTGCCTTATCACGGGTACTTCCGCAGAGGCGATTGTTGAATGGTTTCAGGAATCGCGTGCTCTGTTTGTGCTGTTTGTGAAATAGTTCTAGTCCTTGGACGACCTCTGTCCATTGATTGTGGCCGAAAATTACAGGTTTTCCGAATGCGTTGCTCTAGGTGATGAGAAACACTCTTATCTGGATGGCGCCGTTGACGGTAGCACGCAGCATACATACGAGTAGCAGCAGCTTGGTTATGGGATGCACGGAGCATCAAAAACATATCTCCATATTCACTGTTTGTGTACACCACAGGGAGGCAGCCCTGCATGACCCTGACAGGACCAGTTACGGCTGTGCACTGCGAAGTTACGGTGTGGCCGAGCGGTTCTGGGCGCTTCAGTATGGAACCGCTCGACCGCTAAGGTTGCAGGTTCGAGTCCTGCCTCGGGTATGAATGTGTGTGATGTCCTTAGGTTAGTTAGGTTTAAGTAGTTCTAAGTTCTAGGGGACTGATAAACTCAGAAATTAAGTCCCATAGTGCTCAGAGCCATTTGTAACCATTTGATTTGCCACTGCGTAGTTAGTAGGCACATGCGTGCAGTTTAATGGAACCCACTGTCACGTGGTAGGCTATTGTCATTTGACAAAACGATATCCTCGTTACAGACGACGAAAAATAGTGAACAGTCGACTAAAAACTAAAAAAGGTAACCTGATGCAGATTCGAACAATAGCTCCATGATGGATATCGGATTGATGTCCCTGCAAGCTACTCAAGTGCGGCACGAGGGCTGGTACGATAGTTTGGCGTGGCCCGCGTTCCTGTCTACATTCCGTTGCGCTGCACGCTATGCTCCTCGTTTTCATACATGTGGTTTCAAATGCACCTGATCTGATTTTGCTACATAAACTTATTTCTTGAATCTAGGAATCGCATGCCGACCTCCAAGTCGGACATTTTTTCTTCACTCTGTGTGTGGCACATCTCCTCCATCTCAGGGACGCGAACTGAGTGACGGCCAATGCTACACAACCATATCCCAAAGACACTGAAAACTGGACCTAGTAGATGGTACTGCACGACATGGATATCTCTTTGTGTAGAGGACACAGACTAACAGGCTGCTTCCATTTGCTAATTCGTAGCAAAAAAACATACATCCCTATCATTGGTGGTTTAGTAGGCTCGTATTGATGAAAAGTGTTGGAGAACAGAAACGAAAACGCACTGAACCATACGCACGCACTAACAGCACAATAACAGGAAACTCAAAACTGAGGTCATACATGTAAAAAGATAAGGTATCTACCATCATACAAAACCGGAGTCGCGATTAATTTACACTATAATAACGCACACTAACACAAGATAAACTACAATGTAACATAACTCAGACCACACAATTTGCTACAGATTACCGTACCTGACTCTAATTCCCATCTGCAGTACTCCTGAATGAGATTTTCACTCTGCAGCGGAGTGTGCGTAGATATGAAACTTCTTGGCAGATTAAAACTGTATTCCGGACCGAGACTCGAACTCGGGACCTTTGCCTTTCGCGGGCAAGTGCTCTACCAATTCTGCTACGTCCTCACAGCTTCAGTTTTGCCAGTACCTCGTCTCTTAACTTCCAAACTTTAGAGAAGCTCTCCTGCGAACCTTGCAGAACTAGCTGCTAGCACAGTGCTAGTTTTGCAAGGTTCGCAGGAGAGCTTCTGTAAAGTTTGGAACGTAGGAGACGAGATACTGGCAGAATTGAAGTTGTGTGGAGGGGCCGTGAGTCGTGCTTGGGTCCGCAGATCGTGGTCGTGCGGTAGCGTTGTCGCTTCCCACGCCCGGGCTTTCGGGTTCGATTCCCGGCGGGATCAGGGATTTTCTCTGCCTCGTGATGAGTGGCTGTTGTGTGATGTCTTTAGGTTAGTTAGGTTTAAGTAGTTCTGAGTTCTAGGGGACTGGTGACCATAGATGTTAAGTCCCATACTGCTCAGAGCCATTTGAACCATTTTAAAAAATCAGCAAGCCTTCGGCGGCGCAGCGGCGCAGCGGCATACATAGAATGAATCATGGCCTTGTCGTTCCGCAAATCGACACTGAAATTTAGTTTTGATAACGAATATGCTCGACCGAAGGCTTACGAGATCGAACGTTATTTATGGGACGAGGTGAATATCGAACCTGACGTTCTAGTTGGAATACACTTATCTACAGCCAGCAGCGTGGTCTATGTCAAGCTCATCAATGAAGCGGCATGTCACGAACTACTACTTCGACACCGACAAGGACTTCGTTTCTGTCATTCGGACGGGAATGTTGGAGCGGTAACAGTTGAACACACCGGCATGGCCTTCCGAACGATCCGCGTCTTTGAGCTTCCATTCGAAGTGCCAGAAGAACTGGTGACAGACACCCTGCGTCCTTACGGAACGGTCCTATCCCACGTGGCTGAAAAATGGGCGAGTTTCAGGACGTATCCTGCCCTCAATGCAGTCAGACAAATACGGATCGAACCCTGAAAACACGTCCCGTCATACTTGTGCATCGCCGGTTGTACAGCGATTGTCATTTACGACGGACAACCGAGGTCGTGCTCTGGGTGTGGGAAGGAGGGACACGTACGTTCTGAGTGTGCTCAACGAAGGTTATTACGGCTGCCACGGGATGATCCACCCCTCACGCCGCATCCGACAGTGCTCCCCATGACTTACGTCGCCGCATTACGGGATGACTTTGGCCGCGAGATAGACGCGTACCAGAACACACAGACAGCCACAGAAAGACGACGTTGCGCTGGACCGCCTGCAGCAGTCACGGGACGCCCTCTCTTCGGTTCCGCTTGCGTCCCCTTCAGATAAGGCACTTGGAGACGTCGATAATACGACGGCGCACGATTCCGACGTTCCCCACGAACAACTGGAGACCATGCTGACCTCGGATTCCGAGGCCCGGCAACGTAAACAGCGATCACCAAAACGCCGGAAGAAGCGCCGCCTCACGGTGGACAACGACCACTCTGATCTAGCAGACAATTATGAGACGTTTACGAGTACAGAACAGACGACCATGGATAGAGAAGAACTGCCTAGCGTGGGTGCAACGGTGTCCAGCGGGACGGCGGCACGACCTACCGCTGACGATGCTCCAGACAGCGAAGGAGCTCGATAGACGGCAACAGGCTACTGAGGAGGCTACGGCGCCTGCACCGCACGACAACGATAGCACAATAGGGGACTGGTCAGAAGACCCACCCCCGTGGGGAACAGATGATGCCGGAGGAGCTGCTCCCACGCACTCTCCCGGTGTAAGACCGGCAGAGTGCACGGAATAATGGCAGACCATATGAGGGGACGGCGGGGGACATTAGTCCGACAGCAGCCTATGTACGGCAAAATTAGCGACCGTACGGTACGCTATCTACGTTGACCGCCATGCAACGAGCTTATCGGGTAGGGTCTGTTAACATCAATAGCACTGGGACGCCGGTAAAAATCAAGATGCTCAGTGACATGATAAAGGCTGCGGATTTAGACATAGCACTATACAAGAAGTTCGGGTACTTCCCCCCTCGGACTTTTACGGTTACGACATTTACTGTTCCCTGTGTGACGAGAGAGGCGTTGGCACAGCTATACTATTACAGGAAGGGATACGTGCAGACGAAGTAGAGTATTTGCCTTCTGCCCGTGGTACGGCCGTGACCATAGGTGGAATACGTTTGATCAACATATACTCACCGTTAGACTCGGATAAGAGAAGGGACAGAGAAGATTTGTACGCCCATGAGGTTACACCGTTGTTCGAGGGACGATACGATGGTTGCATACTCGGCGGAATTTTAATTGTGTGCTCGACAGAAAGGACCAACAACCTAACTATACTACTAGCCAAGAACTTAGGGAGCTGGTCAACGGGATGGAATTAGTCGATACATGGGACCTGAAGTATCGCAACCAACCAGGATATACATTTTTTTACTAGCCACTCCGCGGGCCGTTTGGATCGGATCTACGTTTCAAGGGCGTTAGCGATGTCGACGATGGACGCAGAAATTTGGCCGACGGCGTTTACAGACCACGAGGCATATATCTGTACGATTAACCTTGATAGACAGCAGGTATGGAGACGGAGGGGTAATTGGAAGATGAACGTCTCCCACCTGCGAGGTAAAGAATGCCGACGCATGGTGGAGAACGCGTGGCATGGCTGCCTCCGTCGACAAAATTCTTTTGGTTCTGTCCTGCAGTGGTGGATCGAGTGCGCGAAGCCAGCTTTACTGAGGACGTTAATAGGTTACGGGAAGGAGGTTTCTCAATGGCAGCGCAAGACCACTGAGTTTTACTTTACGGCTCTCCGGGAACTGTTAGCTCAACCACCTACACCAGAACGCCAGACGGCCGTCCACCGAGTTAAGGCGAAGCTGGTACAACTTGCGACGCAGAGGATGGCAAGTACGATGATACGCACGAGGTCGCAGGATTTCCTGCCCAACGAGGTTCCCTCGATGCATTATGTGATAAAGGAAAGACGAAGAAGACGCAGGAATTTAATACATGAGATCGATCTCGGCGATGGCCGTCGTTTTACAACACAAAGGGGCATAGCACAGGCGTTCACGGATCATTTTCGCAGATTCTATGCGAGCAACGGGGAGGGGCAGAGGGAGCTGGGGAACGTCCTGGAAGAGATCCCAGACGCGACGAGTGTGAATGGGGAAGCGGACGAGTTATCTGCATTTACGTGTGAAGAGCTGGAGGAAGCGATTACAAGAGGTGCCTGCAACAAGTCCCCAGGTCCAGACGGATTCCCGTTGGAATTTTACCGTGCCTTTGTGACCATTATGACACCGATGTGACTATGTATGTTTAATGAGCTTCTGCGGCAAGAACTACCGGTTCACATTCAATTCACGGAAGAGTTCATCATACCGATACCGACGCCCCGTGGTGGCAAACGGCCTTGTGATTATCGCCCCTTGACCCTCCTTAATAGTGACTACAAGATCTTCATGCGCATCCTGGGAAGTCGTATCAAAAAGTCGCTGGAGAATCGAATACATGCCGATCAGACTTGTCTTGGCGGCATCAGTAATATCCACACAGCCTTGGGAGACTATCGAGACGTCGTCGCCTCGCGGCTGCATGCCGCCTCCGGGGTGCGATGGTTGCAGTAGATTTCGATCATGCTTTTGATCGCGTGGATCATGTGTACCTCGCGGCGGTGATGAACAGGATGGGTGTCTCGCCATTTTGACCAATGCTGTGATGCTGCTGTTGCACGGCGCCAGATCAGCGATGGTGGTCAACGGAGGGAGAACTGAGTATTTTAAGATCTTAAGATGAGTGAGACAGGGTTGCCCCTTGTCGATCCTTCTTTAAGCGATCGCCTTAGAACCGTGCCTCGCAGGCCTTCGCTGCCGTCTTACCGGGATCTCCCTAAGGCATTTATCACTCAAATGCAGAGCATACGCGGATGACATTGTGTTTCTCTTACGGAATGAGGGGGAGACTCAAACAGCACTGGATTGGCTACAGACGTATGGGATGGCAGCTGGAAGTGTGGTCAACTACAGAAAATCACAATTCATGCATGTGGGGCGTGGACTAGAACCAGGAATGGAAGGACCCTTACCTGCGGTGGAAACCCTCCGCTGTTTGGGTATCACCTTTCATAAAGAGACAGCGAGAACGGCTGCGGACAACTACCGAAGACTGTTACTCAGAGTCCGCACGGCAGTACGACTAAACGCCCTACGGTCGATGGATATGCTGCAGCGAGTGTTACTCGTCAACCTTTATCTCGCGCACATGATGTGCCATCTGACACGCCTTCTCCCCTTGACGCGCACGAGGGATATGAGGATTCAGGCGGCTTTTCGGTACTGTGTGTGCCTGGGACAACTCTTTAAGGTACAGTACGACACGCTTACCCTCCCAGCGCGAGAGGGGGGCGTTGGTTTAGTGAACGTGCACGAGAAGCCGCGTGCCATGTATATTAATACTATGCTCAAACGGTGGCGCAACAGGAATCACTCGTTTACGGGGACGATCATCGAAGAACTCGTACCAACATCACATCTTCCTTCAGTCAGTGTTGGCCATATATCGCCCCCTTTAACGTATGTGCGCACGTTCATCGTGGAACACAGTTACATTCGAGAGCGTTTACCGACGACCCGACAGTCGACATCGAAGGACGTGTACCATCTGCTTCTTCGACAGATCGCCCGGAATAGGGTGGAACGGAAACATCCAGCTGTTAATTGGCACGTGGTGTGGCGCACGGTCAACCACCCCCACCACCTACAACAGTCAGATCAACATGGTACACTGTCTTCAACCGAAAATACCCTACAAATGATAAAAAGGACGCAATACATTTGGCGTATTCGCCCTTGTGTCAGCAATGCGGCGTGCTGGATACGGACGACCATCGGCTGGTCTGCGCCGAGACATTGGCTGTCTGGACTCTCGCAAGGAAGATAACAGCGTTCATGCGGCGCACTATCTATACGGCAGTCTGTTCTGACACAGTATTTTTTCCAGAGGAAACGTATTTTCCGCGTCATAAGACGAACGCAGTGGCGTGGATCACAGGTATGACGGTCCATTACATCTACAGAGACACACGTGAGAACGTACTGAACGTCCTGGGTTACTGGCAATACTTGCAAGATGGACACACAAAACTATTACGGCTAAAAAAGTACAAGTATTGGTATGCCAATTTCCTAGTACAGGGTTTTTGCGGACCCGCCATATACTTGGGGTGTGCCGGGTGCGCAAAGATGAGTGGCGGTGCTTTCGTTGTGAAACCGACCAAGTAAAGTGATCGACTCAGAACACTATGCGAGTAATCGACCTACGAAAAACTCAAGCTTGCACAGTTAGTAAATGGATATACTTCAAATTTTGTTTTCATATCCATAAATAGTTTTCTTTAGGGTGCCGGAGGTGGCCCCACTTTTATTTTGTTGTTATTTCATGCTGCATGGTAGGACGGCAGCGAGGTTCCTTCCAGGGCAGTTATCATGTGTCAGGACGTACTATGTTTATTTTGCGAATAATAAAGGTTTCTGTTTCTCCTACCTTCCTTAATATACAAATAAATAAATACATAAAAAACCCTCAAAAAAAGAGATGGATAGAGCGTCTAAAATATACAACAACAAAAAAGTTGGTAGAGCACTTTCCCGCGAAAGGCAAAAGTCCCGAGTTCGAGTCTCGGTCCCCAACACAGTCAGGAAGTTTCAAATATTTTCCTGTTTGTAACGTTTCTCATTTTCAGATTTCTTCAACGTCATTGTGCTGTAACTTCAAAAGGTCGACAGTAAACCGTAATCAAGCTGCATAGCACTTTTTCATGTGACTCTGACTGTATTACAGGCAATTCTGTCTTCTTTTGCATTTGATTACAAGAGCAATCGAATATTTGCGCCAACAGTATTTTTCTAGAAAAGCACAGAGTTCGTATGTTGAAGATATTATTGCACTTATGCTTGAGTACAGAACTTGTTATTTTTCTGAATGACCATGAACGCAAAGCTCAGTGCACACGAACCCACTTAAAAGGAAGAGAATTAAACGACGTCGACTTGTGTTTAAATACCAAAAAGAAAAATTCCAGCTCCTTAAACGTGCAATATGGACAACGGATATTATAATACACTGACGGAAAAATAATCGAAAGGCCAAAAAATAATTAACGTGCAGTAATGAAATTCTAGGAATACATTTGTCTAGGTACAATGTTCAAGTGATTAACATTGCAAGACAACAGGTTTGTTTAATAACCAGTGTAACCGCCAGAATGTTGACTCTAAACACGCAGACGTGTATGCATTGTGTTGTACAGCTGCCAGATGTCATTTTGTGGGTTGTATTTCCATGTCTGCTGCAATTTGCCGCCGGCCGAAGTGGCCGTGCGGTTCTGGGCGCTACAGTCTGGAACCGAGCAACCGCTACGGTCGCAGGTTCGAATCCTGCCTCGGTCATGGATGTGTGTAATGTCCTTAGGTTAGTTAGGTTTAATTAGTTCTACGTTCTAGGCTACTGATGACCTCAGAAGCTAAGTCGCATAGTGCTCAGAGCCATTTGAACCATTTTTTAGCAATTTGCCGGCCAATACAGGGACGTTTAATGCATGTTGTGGATGACGCTGGCGTTGTCACCCGATGATGTCCGACATGTGCTCGATTGGAGCAAACCTGGTGGTCGAGTAGGTCAAAGCAACATGTCGACACTCCGTAACCATGTTGGATTACAACTGGAGTACACGGGCGAGCATTATCCTGTTGGAAAACACGCACTGGAATGCTGTTGATAAATTGCAGCACCACAGATCGAATCTCCAGACTGACGTACAATTTTGCAATCCTCGTGCATGGGATAACCACGAGAGTGCTCCTGCTGCCATACGAAATAGCACCGCAGACCATAACTGTAGGTGTAGGTCCAGTGCGTCTATCACGCAGACAGGTTAGTTTCAGGCCGTCAACTGCCCTCCGACTAATCACCACACGGCTATCACAGGGACGGAGGCAGAACCAGCTTTCATCAAAAACACAACAGACCGCCACCCTGCTCTCCAATGAGTTCTCGCTTGACGTCACTGAAGTCACGAATGGCGCTGGTTTCGGGTCAGCGGATACATGCAACTGGGCGTCTGGCTCGGAGCTGTCCTTCAAGTAAGGGATTTGTTAGAGTTCGTTGCGTCTCCGTGGTCCCAGCTGCTGCTCATATTGCTGTTGGAGGTGCAGTACAATGCGCCTCAGCCATAAGCCGAACACGATGGTCTTCCCTCTTGGTAGTGCCACGTGGCCGCCGGGAGCCAGATATTCTTGCGACAGTACATTCTCGTGACCACCACTGCCAACAACTATGTACTGTGGCTACATTCCTGCCACGTCTTTCTGAGATATCGCAGAAGGATCATCCAGCTTCTCGTAGCCCTATTACGCGACCACGTTCATTCTCAGTGAAGTAATGGTAGTAGCGTCTTTGTACGACATTCTTGATTAATATCAACCCATCACGTCCAGTCTCAAAGGTAAATATCATTCACGGCTAATAGCGCCACTATTATGCCACTGGCACGAAATTTCATCAGGCATCATCTTTCAAACTTAGAAACATACCTACCAAGTTTCGTTTATGTCGCAGAACTCCTTCTTGGAGTTGTGACTCTTTTTCAGTCAGTGTAGCAAAAGCACAAAATTCCCAACTGAAATTCATCGTAACTCTATGCACAAAAGCGTTTGAGCTTCGGTACTGTACGTCAACATGCATGGCGAAGGGGTCCGTCGCCTGTTATATGGGTAGTGCCAGCTTCACTTGTTCGAAGCTCTCAGCAAGGTCAACGACTCAGGTTTCGGACCGGTCGTTCTCTGGGAGTAGGGCCGTGTTCCACGGGATGAGGAGACAGAACGTCGGCAGTTACGACACCTCCCGTGGACATGATTACTTCATTGCCTTGTACCGTGCCCCGTAACTCTATAAATCGTCTTCGCCACAGGCGAGTTCCCGAGATGTAATCTAAGGCGCTAATCCTATGCAGGATAAATAGCTGTGCTGTAAGACTTTCTCTTACAAGCGATAAGCAGACTAAAAAGGAAGGATGGCGTGAGAGGAAGAGTGCATGTACTTTTTAAACCGGAGGGGTTGTGTCTTGCTAGACCCTCGAACACGAACGCAGTTCCGACCACAATTAGCTACTTGTCGTAATCTCTATGACGTCAATTAGCGAAATGTAAAGCTTGAGAAAAAAACACTGTTTTATGAACTACAAGATTTTTATCGTCTGGAGGTGATCGAGAAGGCTATGAGTGTTCAGTTTTAGGATTCCGTACCTCAGTAGATAAAAACAGAACGCTTTGTTGTCCGTCTGCCTGCCTACCTGGCTGTTCGATTGTTAAAAACCCTTTCTCGCAGGGACTGGTGTACGTATCAGTACTAAACGTATGTGACATACTAAGGTCTATGGTGCCTATGTGGTGTGAAAAATTGAAGTTTCTAAGTCAATGCAATAAAAACATACGGTCATCTATATGAAAACTCACTCGATATAACTTATAGGGAAATTACCGTTGACCTGGAATCATAAAATGTGGCATGAAGAAAGTTTTTACAGTACCATTAAAAAAAAATCCTAAAATTGTTAGTTTATAACTATATTACACAAAAAATTGTTGTTAGTTATCAGACTGTTTGTCCGTCCGTATGTTAAGACCCCTTTCTCAGGAAGGAGTAGATGTATGAACCTGAAATTTTTGTTCTATAATAAGGTACATAGTACGCTCGCGCTGGAATAAATGAAAGCTTCTACGTCATTGGAAGGAAAAGATACGGCCATGTATATCACATATTTAGAGTCTCGCAAACTTACTCGTTAAAATCTATAGCTTACTTCTTGTTGACCTAGAAGCATGAAATCCGGAAATAATCAAGGTTTCATAGTGTAAGTAAAGGAAAAAATCTGAAAAGTCTTAATTTTTCATTATATCACAAAAAGTATATGTTTCGTCATTTACTATCCAACTTCAGATATTAAAATAAAACAGTTTCGGAAGTCTTGGAATTCCTGAGACGGATACCTTGCACCCTTGTGCGGCACCCTCATAGCGCGAGTCCTCCTCGCGCCTGGCCATTTTTTCTTTTAATCTGCCAGACAACTACGTTTCTGGATAACGGGATTCGACTTTCTCAAACGACCATCTTCGGATCCAAGTGCTTACAATAAGGGCGGGCCGAGTAGCATCGAGTAACCTGCAGCATTTTACTTTTCGCTTCACAGTGGACGTCATAAAGAAATTTCCAGTTATAGTCGCGTTGTACATACTTGTTTAACTGTAATATATATACCGATGTACAAAACATGGCATAAAAGTGATAGCACCTTGGCACATTAGAATAGTTGGTGTATACATAGCAGAAGAACATGCCACAACCCTAGATCTACGTTATTGAATTTTCGTACACCATTAATATGAGATCTAGAGGAAGGAAATAATAGAAGATAAATCTCAATTAGTACAATTTTGTTATCGATGACTACGATGTCACTCTAACTCTAGGTGACAGCTGAAAAATGTAATTACGGGGCTGTGATACTATAATAATTTACAGAAAAATACCGTGACATTTGCTTCATTAATAGGGCAAGACACAGAGTAACTACATATGGACGTCAAGAAAAACAAGTGAGAATAATGGCAGTTAGAGAACTACTAACATACAGTATATGTTTATATTCCAATTTTATGACGGAACCACAAAATTACCATCAACATTTTAGTAAAACTTAATGCCACTGTCCAACATAGGGTACAGTTTTTTGTGGGCTTAGCTAGAGACAGGCACTTACGGCGGTGGCCCTTATAGTTGCAGTATGAAACAATTTATGCTAAATTTGTAGTTAACTGCCGATTTCATTTCCCATCTTTCATCAGTCCGAACTTAAGTCTAACCACTTCTCTGGCAACGGGACATTAAGTTCCGATCTTTCTCCTTCTCTCTCAGTGTTACCGCAGAATGTCGCCTGACTGTACAACTCTTCTGGGGAATTGATTGGGGGAAAACATTCTGGGTCAGACGAGGGCGCGGCACACAGTTTCACCGCGGATGAGTCACTCCCAAACTGACCTGTAATTTCCTGAAAGGCCGTTGCTACAGACGTCAGCGCAAGATTCCAGTGCGCTATTACAACACAGTATGCATGTCTATACAAACCTGTTACCAAGAGTAGCCGATTGGCTGACTACATTTTCTAGAAACATAGAATTTCCTGCTGCGAATATCCCCACACATCAATCAAAGCCTGTCAAGAGTGTTGGACTCCAAGGTCATGATGCCATTTTGCAAATAGTGGTGAACTATAATGGAGAGTGAAAGAAAGTAAAGTCTTCGAAAACGTGCTGCATGTTTAAAATATTTAATGTTAAAAAAATGTTCATTTTTCATTTGACTCATGTTAGTTTAATCAAATGAAACCGTATTCTTCCAGAGACCTTTTCATGTCTTAGATATCTATTACGTATACATGCAGGGTGAAGCGTGAATGAAAATTTGTATCTAGGCTGGGATTCGAACCCAGATCTCCTGCTCATTAGGCACATGAGCTAAAAACTACCCCACTCGGGCACAGCGACTCTGTACAACCTGCACGGACTACAGTAGCACCCGTCCTTCCTTTTCCTGTGCTGTTGTGAAACGTCACTGTGTCAGGATGGCGTAGTAGTTAGCGCATCTACCTAGTAAGTAGGAACCCCGGGTTTGAATCCTGGCCTTCGTTCAAAATTCCATTCGTCGCTTCAGTCCGCATATACAGATGTTAGTTTGTCTCAGCTTCAGACCATATAGTGGAACGTAAACTCACATACTGTCCTACCAACTGCATTACCCAAATACAAGTTGCGCGTAAAAATCAAACAAAACAAGAACTGAAATTACAAAGGTTACGCAAAATATAAGAAAAATTCGGAATAGGTATTAAAATCCATGGAGAAGAAATAAAAACTCTGAGGTTCGCCGATGACATTGAAATTCAGTCAGAGACAGCAAAGGACTTGGAAGAGCAGTTGAATGGAATGGACAGTGTCATGAAAGGAGGGTATAAGATGAACATCGACAAAAGTAAAACGAGGATAATGGAATGTAGTCGAATTAAGTCGGGTGATGCTGAGGGAATTAGATTAGGAAATGAGACAAAGTAGTAAAGGAGTTTTGCTATTTGGGGAGCAAAATAACTGATGATGGTCGAAGTAGAAAGAATATAAAATGTAGACTGGCAATGGCAAGGAAAGCGTTTCTTAAGAAGAGAAATTTGTTAACATCGAGTATAGATTTAAGTGTCAGGAACTCGTTTCTGAAAGTATTTGTATGGAGTGTAGCCATGTATGGAAGTAAAACATGGACGACAACTAGTTTGGACAAGAAGGGAATAGAAGCTTTCAAAATGTGGTGCTACAGAAGAATGCTGAAGATTAGATGGGTAGATCATATAAATAATGAGGAGGTACTGAATATAATTGGGGAGAAGAGAAGTTTGTGGCACAACTTGACTAGAAGAAGGGATCGGTTGGTAGAACATGTTCTGAGTCATCAAGGGATCACCAATTTAGTATTGGAGCGCAGTGTGGAGGGTAAAAATCGTAGAGGGAGACCAACAGATGAATACACTAAGCAGATTCAGAAGGATGTAGGTTGCAGTAGGTACTGGGAGATGAAGAAGCTTGCACAGGATAGAGTAGCATGGAGTGCTGCATCAAACCAGTCTCAGGACTGTAGACCACAACAACAGGAAAAATATAACACCATCACGCCTGAAATCTAAAAATGAAAATCGAGATGGAAACAGTAGTACACACATGAAAAAAAGTTTTGCGTCACTTCGGTTCCGAGAGTTCTGGAACCTGTACAGATAGTTGCAATAGAGACCAACATAAACATTATTTCCGCCCTTTTTATTGCTCATGAAAACCACACATTGCATGTTGTACCACCATACAGCCAGACCTTCAGAGGTGGTGGACCAGATTACTATACACACCGGTACCTCTAATACACAGTAGCACGTCCTCTTGCACTGATGCTTGATTGTACTAGTTGTGGCATACTACCCACAAGTACATCAAGGCACTGTTGGTCCAGATTGTCCCACTCCTCAACGGCGATTCGGCGCAGAACTCTCAGGGTGGTTGGTGGGTCACGTCATTCATAAACAGCCCTTTTCAATCTATTCTAGGCATAGGGTCCATGTCTGGAGAACAGGCTGACCAGTCTAGTCCAGCGACGTCGTTATCCTGAAAGAAGTCATTCACAAGATGTGCGCGATGGGGGCGCGAATTGTCGTCCATGAAGACGAATGCCTCGCCAATATGTTGCCGATATGGTTGCACTATCGATCAGAGGATGGCATTCACGTATCGTACAGCCGTTACGGCGCTTTTCATGACCACCAGCGGCGTACGTCGGCCTCCTCATAGCGCCACCCCCAAAACATGAGGGAACCTCCACCTTGCTGCACTCACTGGACAGTGTGTCCAAGGCGTTCAGCCTGAACGGGTTGCTTCTAAACATATCTCCGACGATTGTCTGGTTGAAGGCATATGCGACACTCATTGGTGAAGAGAAATTGATGCGAATCCTGAGCGGTCCATTCGGCATGTTGTTGGGCCCATCTGCGCTACATACTGTCGTGGTTGCAAAGATGGATCTCGCCATGGATGTTGGGAGTGAAGTTGCGCATCGTGTAGCTTATTGCGCACAGTTTGAGTCGTAATACGACGTCCTGTGGCTGCACGAAAAGCATTATTCAACATGGTGGTGTTGCTGTCAGGGTTCCTCCGAGTCATAATCCGCAGATAGCAGTCGTTCACTACAGTAGTAGCCCTTGGGCGGCCTGAGCGAGGCATGTCATCGACAGTTCCTGTCTCTCTACATCCAATCCGTGTTCGCATATCAGTTTGGTTCACTTCGAGACCCCTGGACACTTCCCTTGCTGAGAGCCCCTTCTGACACAAAGTAACAATGCGGATGCGATAGAACCGCCGTATTGACCGTCTAGGCATGGTTGAACTACAAACAACACGAGCCGTGTACTTCCTGCCTGGTGGAATGACTGGAACTGAACGACTGACGGACCCTCTCTGTCTAATAGGCGCTGCTCAAGCACGATTGTTTACATCTTTGGACGTGTTTAGTGATATCTCTGAACAGTCAAAGGCACAGCGTCTGTCACATAATATCCACAGTCAACGTCTATCTTCAGGAGTTCTTGGAACTGGGGCGATGCTATACTTACACTCCTGGAAATTGAAATAAGAACACCATGAATTCATTGTCCCAGGAAGGGGAAACTGTATTGACACATTCCTGGGGTCAGATACATCACATGATTACACTGACAGAACCACAGGCACATAGACACAGGCAACAGAGCATGCACAATGTCGGCACTAGTACAGTGTATATCCACCTTTCGCAGCAATGCAGGCTGCTATTCTCCCATGGAGACGATCGTAGAGATGCTGGATGTAGTCCTGTGGAACGGCTTGCCATGCCATTTCCACCTGGCGCCTCAGTAGGACCAGCGTTCGCGCTGGACATGCAGACCGCGTGAGACGACGCTTCATCGAGTCCCAAACATGCTCAATGGGGGACAGATCCGGAGATCTTGCTGGCCAGGGTAGTTGACTTACACCTTCTAGAGCACGTTGGGTGGCACGGGATACATGCGGACGTGCATTGTCCTGTTGGAACAGCAAGTTCCCTTGCCGGTCTAGGAATGGTAGAACGATGGGTTCGATGACGGTTTGGAAGTACCGTGCACTATTCAGTGTCCCCTCGACGATCACCAGAGGTGTACGGCCAGTGTAGGAGATCGCTCCCCACACCATGATGCCGGGTGTTGGCCCTGTGTGCCTCGGTCGTATGCAGTCCTGATTGTGGCGCTCACCCGCACGGCGCCAAACACGCATACGACCATCATTGGCACCAAGGCAGAAGCGACTCTCATCGCTGAAGACGACACGTCTCCATTCGTCCCTCCATTCACGCCTGTCGCGACACCACTGGAGGCGGGCTGCACGATGTTGGGGTGCGAGCGGAAGACGGCCTAACGGTGTGCGGGACCGTAGCCCAGCTTCATGGAGACGGTTGCGAATGGTCCTCGCCGATACCCCAGGAGCAACAGTGTCCCTAATTTGCTGGGAAGTGGCGGTGCGGTCCCCTACGGCACTGTGTAGGATCCTACGGTCTTGGCGTGCATCCGTGCGTCGCTGCGGTCCGGTCCCAGGTCGACGGGCACGTGCACCTTCCGCCGACCACTGGCGACAACATCGATGTACTGTGGAGACCTCACGCCCCACGTGTTGAGCAATTCGGCGGTACGTCCACCCGGCCTCCCGCTTGCCCACTATACGCCCTTGCTCAATGTCCGTCAAGTGCACATACGGTTCACGTCCACGCTGTCGCGGCATGCTACCAGTGTTAAAGACTGCGATGGAGCTCCGTATGCCACGGCAAACTGGCTGACACTGACGGCGGCGGTGCACAAATGCTGCGCAGCTAGCGCCATTCGACGGCCAACACCGCGGTTCCTGGTGTGTCCGCTGTGCCGTGCGTGTGATCATTGCTTGTACAGCCCTCTCGCAGTGTCCGGAGCAAGTATGGTGGGTCTGACGCACCGGTGTCAATGTGTTCTTTTTTCCATTTCCAGGAGTGTATTTTTATGTGTGTATATTTTCTGTGTTTAAGAAATGAAATTAAAAAATCTGGCCAAATCAAATAAGATCTACATTTACTTATTGATTTATTTAAGGTGACAGTATTAGGGCAATAAGACCTTTCTTACCTGTAACCAGATGTTTTTACATATTTTACATTACATTTATTGGGACAAGAATTTTATAAATTGTATCTGATATAGATTCCAACGTTTAGAAATTAATGTAGTGCACAAAAAATCTATAGTTTACATTCGTTCATGAGAAGTGCAGCGGTTGGGCAAAAGTATCGAATACTGCGAGAGATGAATGCTTGAAAATAGATACAGATGCTAACCAAGCCTGAATGTTGCGCTGTTGTGTTTGACCACCAATGTCCCCTGTGCAATGTCTTCAATTCGTTGCAAGTGTCAGTCGTGGCCAGAAAGATTATTTGTGCTGTTGCGAGGGCATTATGTCGGAGCTAAGTGAATTCAAACGTAGTCAGAGTGTTGGTGCTCACATAGTCAGTGCTTCAGTAACCAAGGTTGCTGAAGTGTTTGGTGCTTGAAGAGGCTTCTTGATAATATGGTGCTTTGATAAATACTGTCCGTGTACTAGCTGGCTCAGTCAGATAGAGCGTCTGCCGTGTAGGCGTAAGGTCCCAGGTTCGTATCGCGGTTGGGGTACACATTTTTCAACTGTCCCATTGACATATTTCAACGCCTGTAAGCAGCTAAAGGTCTAGATTTCATTATAACTTCATTCTTCGAGAGCTGCAAGATTACTTATGATATGTGTACAGATACCAGCTTCATATAAATAAGTCTTACCGGCCAATGATCGTCTTCAGTGCGGATGCACTCAGATTGGCCGAACTCTCACAAGAATCGGTAGACTGGCTGGAGTATGGTGGGCAGGGCCAGGGGCAGGGGCACTACAAGTATAGTGTTTGGGCAGAAAGTTGGAAAGAGTGGGGCGCACGGTGAGCGTTACAGAGGTAAGTCCCTGCAGTCGCACTATCCTCTCTGTCTTCGGTGGGTCAGTCGGATACAGCGTCTGCCATGTGAGCAGGAGGTCCCAGGTCCGAGACCTGGTCAGGGCACACATTTTTCAACTGTGCCCATTAATATTTATCAACACCTGTTAGCAGCGAAAGGTTCAAAATGGTTCAAATGGCTCTGAGCACTATGGGACTTAACTTCTAAAGTCATCGGTCCCCTAGAACGCAGAACTACTTAAACCTAACTAACCTAAGGACGTCACACACATCCATGCCCGAAGCAGAATTCGAACCTGCGACCATAGCGGTCGCACGGTTCCAGACTGTAGCGCCTAGAACCGCTCGGCCACTCCGGCCGGACGGCGAAAGGCCTAGATTTTATTATTACTTCACGTCTCATCAGCTGTCAGCCTTCCAGACCTTGAAACCGCTACATGTTTCGCAATTAGCTCCTCAGTTGGCTTCGCCAAATCACGTGGATGCCGTTTCAGTGCTGTCACTGAGTAAATTAAACTCGGATGGTCGGCGTGGGAGTCAGTTGCGTTCACCTTTCAATACGGAGGTGGGCGACAAAGAAGTTGTGCCGCTAGAAAACTGCAGCAAAATGCAGGAAACTCTGCAACGGATCGAAGTTTCATTTACGGACTGACAGTTCATCCTCGGCATAATCATATGTACTCTATTTCCCATAAATTAATTGTACGACTGCCGAACCATCAGTCGAAAGTCACAACCATTAAATGCCTGGCAGTATGGATATAGAGTGATTTCATGCGAAATGACCACGTAAGGCTACTAGAAGGTGAGGCAGAAGCCAGACAGATTTTTACAAGACATCACAAAGCGAAAAAAGTGGTCCAACTAAAGCATTCATATTTCTTTACGTACAGCACGAATATGTAATAAAAAATGGAGGTTCCTATTTTAAAAAACGCAGTTGATATCCGTTTGACCTGTGGCAGCGCCATCCAGCGGGCCAACCATAGCGCCATCTGGTTTCCCCCTTCAAGCTAGACGAGTTTCGTTCTTTGTAGTTTTTTCGTTTGATGCTTATTTCGTGAGATATTTGGCCCGGTCACTATCAATGGACCACCCTGTTTATTTTTTTTTTCAAGAAAATCTTTTGCCCGAAAGGTAAAAAGCCTATTGAAGACAATCTTCCAACAAACATGAATTTGGAGGCTATAACAAGTGGGAAAAAGTCGAAAGGCCATTTAAAATCCTTTTCCGTGAATTTTGTTAATGACAGAGTAGCAAGTAACCCCGAAGTGTATACTTATTTCAGATTCTTGGACTGTTCACAGGAACACGGCAACAGCAAACGATTAATTTGCAGGTAAAGATATGGACTGCATGATCATTCTAGCAGAAACCACAAAATATGTGCAGCGTTTGTACATAAATTTCTTCTGGCAATATAAAATATACAAGAGGGTTAAGAGAGTCTATAAGGACTCTCTGCAGTGACTTCGATACTAAAGTAGGACATAGAATTTTCAAAATGAAAATGCATACAGTTATTCATAACCTGCTGTCTGCTGCGGTGTACCATACTATGCTTTAAAATTCCTGCCAAGTGGCTGGGTACAATGCTCCCGCACAAGCTGTGGATTTCAAGAATGTGATTGAAATAGCACTTGATTTTGAAGCTTAAGAATGTTTTTCTGAGGACTGCCCGTATATTGATTTCGCCAAATGTTCCGATTGTGTTTCTGTGTATTGTTTCATGGACTTTGTTGAGGAACCTCATGTAAATTTTTAAATTCCTATACTGGGCAAACTAAGAGCAACACTATCGAACGCTTTCACCATCCTAATCACAGTGACATGTAAAGCTTCTAAATATAATTGCAAAACCGAATTCCTACTCAAGCCGAGAGACCTCCCTTGTGAGCTATTGTTATTTCAAAACACAGTAATGCAATGGATCATTTTCAGTGCTGGGAAATAGTGTAACTTTCCATTTATTATAAACCTGGTTGTTGTAAAGGCGATTATTTGCAAGTTGTAATTCAGCTGAGTTTGAAGCAAAAGCATTTATATGAGCCAGGCTGAATGAAAGGCAGGTCACGAGCGTCTCGTCAATATTGTTGGTTAAGGCAAGTATTTAGAGCTGGCGTTACTGAACGATCAATGACACAATCGTTCCAACGTACTATACGTCACCGGGTTTATAGTAAGGATTATTAGTAACACCTCCGAAATGTTTTCTGAAACAGTTCAAATGGTTCAAATGGCTCTGAGCACTATGAGACTTAACTTCTGAGGTCATAAGTCCCCTAGAATTTAGAACTACTTAAACCTAACTAACCTAAGGACATCACACACATCCATGCCCGAGGCAGGATTCGAATCTGCGACCATAGCGGTCGCGCGATACCAGACTGTAGCGCCTAGAACCGCTCGGTCACCCCGGCCGGCCTAAAATAGTTGTCTGAAGCTATAATTAGGAATATATTATTATGCTTATTATTATTATTATTATTATTATTATTATTATTATTATTTTAATTTTCTGACCCTTGGCATTGTCATTCACGTTCTTGCTTCCCAATACAATGTCGTTAATTCTGAATTACAAACACTTAATTTTACATCCTCTGTTCCTGTGTTCATGATGAAACCAATCTTACGCAACAGTACACAATCTGGGAAGATCAAAATCGATATCTTACGCATATGGGCGGCCACACAGTTGTGTCCTGTAATCGAGGAAATCTGGCTACCGCTTCTCTTCTTGGACCAGACATTGCCAAGTCGCCCATGAGGTTTTTCCAAATGTTTCCCTCACTTGAAATTTTATTGAATTGTGTGAGTTCTTCTTGAAATGTGCTGTTAATACATAAGAACGTGGCATATAATGATTTAATAAAAACTGGAAGAAACTGTAATATTATGCGAAATATTATCACTGAAATGCAACAAATGTAGCTCAGTAATGAACAACAGGATTTAAAAAATTAAAATTAGAGTGTTTATTCAAAGGTTAGATAAAGAATTGGCCAGGCACGAGTAGGACTCGCGTACTGAGGGTCCCGTACAAACTTAATTATGTTTATAGACAGTTGATACATTCGGGGAGTCGAGGATCTCCACGATTTTTGCCTCTTATCAACATTTACAATTACAGACTAACCATTTTCCGAGTCTTTTCCTTCACTTGTACCGTGAAATCTTTCCTCTTGCCAAATTTCATGATTCTGTGTCAAGGAGTAGTACCCTATTGGTTTTAATGAGTGAATTTGAGAGTATCAAAATAGGCGACATAAATGGCCGTATCTTATGACTGCATTGACTTAGAAGGTAACGTTTATTATATCAGCAAGGGACCATAGGCATCTTCACGGCACTACACCCTATGTGGGTCTCAGCCTCGTCAACAAGTTTTCTTCATTCCGCCCTCTCCAGCGTGGTTCTCCGCCACCTTCCGACTCTGAGAGATTTAATATCTTCTCCCACATCATCTATCCACCGTTTTCGTGGCCTTCTTCCCTATCTTCTCCCGGTTGGCTTCCATTCAAAAACCTTTTTAGTTGTTCTTCCAGTATCCACCCTGAGTACATGCTCAAACCAGGCTATTCTAATGCTTTTTATAATTCTTACGATGTCAGCTCCTTGTATGAGACAGTGCAGGTCAGCATTCGTCCTACATCTCCAGAAATCATTGTTATCCAGAACCGCCCCATAGATCTTGCGCAGTACTCTACGTTGAAATATCCTGAGCTGCTGCTCATCAACACTCGTTAGCGTCCATGTTTCGCATCCGTAAGTTACTACCGGCCTGTCATGACCTTATATAGTTGCAGCTTCAGCTGCCTACTTAATAACCTAGAGGCCAACAATTTCTTAAACGTTTGGAAGCATCGACTACCACTTAGGATGCGCAGATTTTTTTTTTCAGGCATGTACATGAAAATACATATGAGTATAACATTGAGCTTCATAACGTCTACAAAGACTTCAAGCACGCCTTTGATAGTCTCTACAGAGCACAAATGCTAAATGATTTGCTGCTGCTTCGTATACCATCAAAGTGTGTCTCACTTATTCAAACAACATTGGCTCGTTCCAAGGCTGCAGTGCGACTGGATGGAGAAATGAGCAAATAGTTTAGCATTAGTAAAGGAGTCAGACAAGAGGACGCGCTCTCTACAATGCTTTTCGATCTGACTATTGAAGCAGCCTTGCGGAAGCTTCAGATATCTGGTCGCAAAGGCACAAAGTCGAATCGGATATGCGCATATGCTGATACTGTAGCAATTATTAGTAGAAGAAAAGTATCACTAAACAGGACAATATGCGAGCAGAAAGAAGCCACAGAACGTAGAGGCCTTTCTATAAATGAAACAAAGACTATGTACATGAATTTCACCAGGAAGGAAAATAATAAATTGGATAGACATTCAACAGGCGGTTTCAGTTTTGAACATGTGTAGAACTTTGACTATTTGGGCTCCAGTATCAACTGCACAAATTCCACGTCAATTGAAACAAAAAAGAAAACCATAGATCATAGTATGTGACATAAATCACAACTTATTACGCCTATCCGTTCACGAGAAAAATGGTTTTGAACAGTTGGACGAACAGACAACCGGACATCAAAGTGATAACAGAAGGGTTCCATTTTTAGCAATTGCAGTACAGAACACTAAAAGCTTGATATGTAATTTACACTATTTCATGTACATATTGTTAAAAGTATTTGAAGTCTGCACTGAACTGGAAGTATATATACTGCATCTGCTGTAAAAAGATACATATTGTGCCAGTTATTTGATGGATCTACTATGATACGGTCCACATCAGCTAAAATGGCTCTATTACCCCATGTTGATGCTATAGGAATATTTCCATAACCAATGTCTGTTGATAATCGCTCAGAGAAGGAACTTATTTTTGATTGGATCTCTTTTGTGTACTGTCGTATCACTTGTCGTCGCATCTCTTTCACAGTAAGATAATAGTTTCCGTAACCTGGATTAACGTCAATAAAGTTTATAAGTCGTAATTTCCCCTTATATTTGAAGTTTATTCACTACTATAGTAACTTTGACCTTCTCTTCTTGACTGTAAGCTTCTTGTGCATGTTCATTGTTTCGTTCTGTTAGAATTTTGTTCGCATAATCTTCTTCATTTTTACCCATCCAGTCGTGAGTATACTCCACGATTTTAGGTCCAAAATGCACCCTGTATTGTAAATCTTAATTCGTCCAAGACCAGTCTCTGTCTGATACAAGAAGGATTATTTCATTCTTCCTTTGGCACGAATGTTGTCCGGTACAACAAGGCGGCGTTTCACTTAATAAAAAATGTGACGTTCCGGAGGAGATTTTCTTCAATTTACACGTCTTAAAATAATATTTTAACGCTTTCTTTTCTTCAGAGGTACCGCTACGGCGTACCTGCGTGTACCTGCAGAAACCAAACACTGTTCGAATTATCACAAATTCCGAATTAGTGAATTTCTACTGTATTGTGATCATAGAGTTGTGTGTCGCATCACGTATCCATCTCACACAGCTATTTATGGACAGCTTCTACAGGTTTGATGCAGAGACTGCAGAGTGTGACGCTCGATGTAGCATGCTACGGCAGTCCACCACGCGAGCGTGTAGTTTTCCACGCCTGCCGGGCGGTTTCCGCGCATTGGCGTCTGACCCAGTTCCTTCCTGCAGGCACGCAACACACGCCCACACAGCGAGCGATCGCGTCGTGTTAGCCCACCAGTACCGTGTTCACTCTGAATTCCCCCCGTCACAAGCTGAAGCCGGCGAAATCTGCGGCACCACATTATAAATCAAAAGAGAGAAACACTTTCCACTGGGCAACACAACTCATCTTCGCAGTAGTTTATATTACACGTGCAAATCGAACATAAACTACACTGTGAATGAAACGGGATCTTTGTGAGCAGCGCTATATTCGGCTACCGGCCACGTGTCGGTCCACAGTCCAGTAGCCGTACAGAAGTCAAAATGCTGCCACTCCCTGCGTTTCCCTAAAACACAAACTCAAGTAAATGAGAAAGCGAAACATCGTGCGTGTCAGATATCCACACATAACATTTTCCCCGTCACTGAACAATATACTGATGAATCGGAATGTAACGTAGCAAATTATCCGGGTATTCACACCGTATAGGAAAGTAAGAGATCTTAGATTGTGATCAGCATAGGTCTCGCGGGGCAACGTGAGCTGTCTATCTGGTGCTTACGATCTGTTATGGACACTCCCAATGATTTTAAAGAATTATTAGTAACTTTTATTCGATCTTCTTCATACTCCATGAATAAATTTCTATGGATAATACAGCTTTACTGTAAAAAACTCTGGTTTGCAGCCGAGTGGAAGGCTTAAACCAGAGGCTCAGACGATTCTGTGGAGAGCTAGGGTGCAAATTTCTCGACCTCCGCTATCGGGTGGAGAAATGTAGGATCCCCCTGAATAGGTCAGGCGTGCACTACACGCCGGAAGCGGCTACAAGAGTAGCGGAGTACGTGTGGAGTGCACATGGGGGTTTTTTAGGTTAGAGAATTCCCTCCCTAGGCCCGACAAGGCGCCTCCTGAGACGCGGCAAGGTAGGAGTAGGCAAAATGCAACAGGGAATAACAATATTAATGTGCTAATAGTAAACTGCAGGAGCGTCTATAGAAAGGTCCCAGAACTGCTCTCATTAATAAACGGTCACAACGTCCATATAGTACTAGGGACAGAAAGTTGGCTGAAACCACATGTAAACCGTAATGAAATCCTAAACTCAGATTGGAATGTATACCGCAGAGACAGGCTGGACAGTGAAGGGGGAGGCGTGTTTATAGCGATAAACAGTGCAATAGTATCGAAAGAAATTGACGGAGATTCGAATTGTGAAATGATTTGGGTGAAGGTCACGGTTAAAGCAGGCTCAGACATGGTAATTGGATGTCTCTATAGGCCCCCGGGCTCAGCAGCTGTTGTGGCTCAGCACCTGAAGAATAATTTGGAAAATATTTCGAGTAGATTTCCCCACCATGTTATAGTTCTGGGTGGAGATTTTAATTTGCCGGATATAGACTGGGAGACTCAAACGTTCATAAGTGGTGGCAGGGACAAAGAATCCAGTGAAATATTTTTAAGTGCTTTATCTGAAAACTACCTTGAGCAGTTAAACAGAGAACCGACTCGTGGCGATGACGTATTAGACCTTCTGGTGACAAACAGACCCGAACTATTTGAATCAGTTAATGCAGAACAGGGAATCAGCGATCATAAAGCGGTTACTGCATCGATGATTTCAGCCGTAAAAAAGGTAGGAAGATTTTTCTGTTTAGCAAAAGTGACAAAAAGCAGATTACAGAGTACCTGACGGCTCAACACAAAAGTTTTGTCTCAAGTACAGATAGGATTGAGGATCAGTGGACAAAGTTCAAAACCATCGTACAATATGCGTTACATGAGTATGTGCCAAGCAAGATCGTAAGAGATCGAAAAGAGCCACCGTGGTACAACAACCGAGTTAGAAAACTGCTGCGGAAGCAAAGGGAACTTCACAGCAAACATAAACATAGCCAAAGCCTTGCAGACAAACAAAAATTACGCGAAGCGAAATGTAGTGTGAGGAGGGCTATGCGAGAGGCTTTCAATAAATTCGAAAGTAAAGTTCTATGTACTTACTTGGCAGAAAATCCTAAAAAATATTGGTCTTATGTCAAAGCGGTAGGTGGATCAAAACAAAATGTCCAGACACTCTGTGACCAAAATGGTACTGCAACAGAGGATGACAGACTAAAGGCCGAAATACTAAATGTCTTCTTCCAAAGCTGTTTTACAGAGGAAGACTGCACTGTGCTTCCTTCTCTAGATTGTCGCACAGTTGACAAAATGGTAGATATCGAAATAGACGACAGAGGGATAGAGAAACAATTAAAATCGCTCAATAGAGGAAAGGCCGCTGGTCCTGATGGAATACCAGTTCGATTATACACAGAGTACGCGAAGGAACTTGCCCCCCTTCTTGCAGCGGTGTACCGTAGGTCTCTAGAAGAGCGAAGCGTTCCAAAGGATTGGAAAAGGGCACAGGTCATCCCCGTTTTCAAGAAGGGACGTCAAACAGATGTGCAGAACTATAGACCTATATCTCTAACGTCGATCAGTTGTAGAATTTTGGAACACGTATTATGTTCGAGTATAATGTCTTTTCTGGAGACTATAAATCTACTCTGTAGGAATCAGCATGGGTTTCGAAAAAGACGGTCGTGTGAAACCCAGCTCGCGCTATTCGTCCACGAGACTCAGAGGGCCTTAGACACGGGTTCACAGGTAGATGCCGTGTTTCTTGACTTCCGCAAGGCGTTTGACACAGTTCCCCACAGTCGTTTAATGAACAAAGTAAGAGCATACGGACTATCAATCAATTGTGTGATTGGATTGAGGAGTTCCTAGATAACAGAACGCAGCACGTCATTCTCAATGGAGAGAAGTCTTCCGAAGTAAGAGTGATTTCAGGTGTGCCGCAGGGGAGTGTCATAGGACCGTTGCTATTCACAATATACATAAATGATCTGGTGGATGACATCGGAAGTTCACTGAGGCTTTTTGCAGATGATGCTGTGGTGTATCGAGAGGTTGCAACAATGGAAAATTGTACTGAAATGCAGGAGGATCTGCAGCGAATTGACGTATGGTGCACGGAATGGCAATTGAATCTCAATGTAGCGAAGTGTAATGTGATGCGAATACATAGAAAGATAGGTCCCTTATCATTTAGCTACAAAATAGCAGGTCGGCAACTGGAAACAGTTAATTCCATAAATTATCTGGGAGTATGCATTAGTAGTGATTTAAAATGGAATGATCTTATAAAGTTGATCGTCGGTAAAGCAGATGCCAGACTGAGATTCATTGGAAGAATCCTAAGGAAATGCAATCCGACAACAAAGGAAGTAGGTTACAGTACGCTCGTTCGCCCACTGCTTGAATACTGCTCAGCAGTGTGGGTTCCGCACCAGATAGGATTGATAGAAGAGATAGAGAAGATCCAACGGAGAGCAGCGCGCTTCGTTACAGGATCATTTAGTAATCGCCAAAGCGTTACGGAGATGATAGATAAACTCCAGTGGAAGACTCTGCAGGACAGACGCTCAGTAGCTCGGTACGGGCTTTTGTTAAAGTTTCGAGAACATACCTTCACCGAAGAGTCAAGCAGTATATTGCTCCCTCCTACGTATATCTCGCGAAGAGACCATGAGGATAAATCAGAGAGATTAGAGCCCACACAGAAGCATACCGACAATCCTTCTTTCCACGTACAATACGAGACTGGAATAGAAGGGAGAACCGATAGAGGTACTTAGGGTACCCTCCGCCACGCACCGTCAGGTGGCTTGCGGAGTATGGATGTAGATGTAGATATAATGTATAACATCAGTTGAAACTATAACTAAAAAGATTCGATACATAAAAGTTGTTTTCGTAGACTTTTCTTTGCTTTCGTTACAATAGCTGCTGACGTAATAGTAACTACCTACCAAATTATAAATTTTTGCTGTCTGAATGATATGGAGAGAGTGTGGTACTGTATGGAGGGCATATGTAAAGTGTGGATGTTTTATTTTATCAAGAACTATGTAAGCGTAGGAAAGTTTTTCTGCAGTTGTGAATCATGTGACGTGTGTGACGTATATTCTACTGCGCATGGTTATGTTTAAATATAGCCACAAGAGAGGTTTCGAGTTAAATCAATTACTAATTCATTTCTAGGGAAAAATTACATTTTGTTTCATCTAAACAAATTTTGGTTTCGTAAATACAGAGATCCTTTTATAAGCTCCCACATGTAATCTTATTGGCTGAGTTAGGAATTACTGAGAGAATAAAAGTGGTCGATCTTATCCGATTGGCTGCCTAAATCACCAGACAACAGGAATTTGAGATTTTCCTGTTTTGTGGAGGGCTTTGTGAGACAGTTCCTTGCTTCGGGGAGCTGCTCAGAAACCTTCTTACAGTATGCATCAGTGTTATATCGCGTTACACAAATTTGTGTTAAGGTGAAGAAAATTTTGCATTATGTTGATTCTCGTATCATAATTATAAAGCGACTAAGGTAGTAAACATTTTAGTTAAAGTTTGGACGTTTTAAGTAGAATTGTTTAGAAGTTGTTTGAGTGTGAATTTTCTTGTCGTACTTCAAACTCTGCATGGCGTGTTTCGTCAACATCTCAAGACATTCATGGGAAGCCCACTGAACAACTTGATGTAGTAACTCGCGAATAGCTGTGGGTTACTGACCGTACAGAACGTGAAAATCACTCGGATCTGACTGGGGAATTGCCGCGCGGGATTAGCCGAGCGGTCCAAGGCGCTAAAGTCATGGCCTGTGCGGCTGATCCCGGCGGAGTTTCGAGTCCTCCCTCGGGCATGGGTGTGTGTGTGTGTGTGTGTGTCCTTAGGATAATTTAGGTTAAGAAGTGTGTAAGCTTAGGGACAGATGATCTTAGCAGTTAAGTCCCATAAGATTTCACACACATTTGAACATTTGACTGGGGAATTTCTGGCTGCTTTCATATGAAGAACTTATAATAAAGACAGTCATTGTAGCAACAATAGTTTGACAGTAAGCACGGACTTGGTAGCTATTTATAAAATGTTTTGAAAGCAATAAAGCCTAATTAGTTGAACATCTCAAGCAAGCTCTTTACAATCCTGAACGCCTGAAATTACGCGATTAGACAGATGCTGTCTCCAAGCTCGAGTTATGCGGCCTTTGTGTGGTGGATATTTAATCGTTGTTTCTTAAATGCTGCTTTTCATCGGCTGAGCGTGTACCTATCAACACAAAGTGAAGTGGACCGACATCAAGAAGCTTAGTGAGGTGGGCGGACTGAATGTTAGGAAGGAGAAGTTATAACCCGTCTCGCCGAAAGGAACTCTGTAGTGCTTTCCATTGAAAGCAAAAATTTGCTGAACCAGTAACAGAATAAGAAACAGAAATTAAACAACTGAAAAGTATTTTGGTTTTGGGAAAGGAACGACAATAAACTTTTTAAATGAAACTGAAGAAAACGAAATTTATAGAGAATAAAAGAAAAACCAATAATCGTGTTCGACTGCAAATTTGTTTCATTCGAGGCTGTGTGTCCTGTTGCAATATTGAAGAAATGCTGACTGCATCTTAAACAGTTTAAAAGAATGCTTGTTCGAGTCGTGGTTCTCGTTAAAAACGTTTCTTGTAAAAACACAGTCATCAGGTTAAAAGGATTATGCACACATAGGCCTAAACGTACACACATCACCTATCAAAAA